>NC_042618.1:199264621-199573378 GCF_901001135.1 Rhinatrema bivittatum | reverse complement strand
CTGTCCATCTGTACACATGCATGCCTGACACATGCAGTCAGAAAGAAGGACACACAGGGTGAAACCAATAGGCACATTCAGTTGGTTGAAATATGCCAAAAAACGTTTGAATGCCTCCGTCAAATTTGACATTTACTGCTATTAATTGTTCAGTAAAGGAGTATTTTTGTTTAGCTGCCACTGATGTGCATGATAATCTCTTCTTTGTTCTGGGCATTTTAATTCAGCATGTGAGCTCCAAGTATTTATAAGCCCTGTGTGCGCTGGACTTAAAATGGAGAGAACTATTAGTGATGTCATTGGTACATTATATCTCACTTCAGTTGAAGCCTTGTGTAATAGCAGTGTCGTCATTCCTGGCCTTGTTCCTTCCTGTGAGCTATAAATATGAAGGTGAAAGTCAAACAGGGATGCCCACGCCACACTAGAAAACAAAAAAAAAAATCTGTGTTATGCAAAAAAGTCAAAGATTTAAATGTTGCAAAACAGGGACTTCATAAATCAATTAATCAGTGATAAGAATCACTGTAAATTTGTTATAATCATGATCTCACAGAAGGATATCAGTGATGTACATAGAAAAATATTTTGCTTCATTTTGCATTTTGATTATTTTATTTGTTTTTCCTTTCATTTGGCATTCAGTTTGGTTTATTAATAATGAAATAAGCACTAAAGAGAAAAGAAAACAAAAAACTACTACTACTACTTATAATCACCTCTATAGCACTACTCAGTGTATAACTATAAAAAACATATAAGAGACAGTCCCTTCTCAGTAGAGCTTACAGTCTCATCAAGACAAACATACAGGGCAAAAGAGATTGTAAGAATTTCATTTATTTAGAAAATGTTAAAAATCAATAGGTCTGTAAGTGGGATAATCAGGTTAAAATTTCAAAGGAGCCTAAGAAAGTTGGAGGTTTAGACTGGACTTGAATAAGGCAAGAGAGGGAGCATGGCGCATCAAATTCAGGAAGGCTGTTCCAAGTATATGGTGCAGTGAGGTGGAAAACACACAGAATCAGGAGCGGGGAATAGAGGAGAAGGGCTTAACTTAGAGAACTTGATGAGTGGAATTCAAAAGGAGAGGTATAGGGAAAGGTAAAAGAGAAGAGGTAGTGAGGAGTTTCAGAAGTGAAGGCTCTTGTCGGTAAGTGGAGCTTGAACTGATGGGTTATTTGGGTGTAGCAAATTTGATGAAAGATAAGTTGTGCAGCTGAATTTTGAATAGATTGTAGTGGAGAGAGATACGGTTCACTGGAAGACCTGTGAGGAACTGGTTGCAGTAGCCTAAGCACTATGTGTGGTGTGAGAGTGGAAAAGCATTCTGGTAAGCATTTAGAAGGGAAGAGATCGATTTTGGTGATATTATAGAGAAAGAAACAACACTTCCTTTTCTTCCTGCTAGACCAGTCATCATGTATGGGATTTCCCTTTTCCACAGCTGACGGAGAAAGAAGCCACACACTCTGGGCTATAAGGGACGTGTGGTCCTGGTCCAATCCAGTAGTTTGAGTCTCTCTAGCAACTGCTAACAAGTAAAGAGGACAATAGCTCCCAGAGCCCAGGTATGGCCCCTCCCTGGTTGAGTCCTTGTTTCTCCTGGGACAACAACCTGTATGGGTTGATTTTCCCAGTCGGAGCATTTTTCCTAGGGCATTCCCTGGTTGAGCTCTGGGTGATTATTCCTTACCCCTAGTGGTCTGTGTAGCCTCCAAAAAAACAAACCGGAAAGCGGTCTATCGAAGCCAGAAGGCTACTGCCCTGTGTAGCCTCCTGACACTAGTTCCTGTATCCTGCAGGAACCTTGCAGCCCTTAAAACAAAAAATAAAAAGGACCAACAGGACTCAGCTGTTCTCTCTCTTTTTCTCTCTCTCTCTCTCTCTTCCTTTCTTTTCCCCCACTCCTCCTTTCTCTGCTTGGTGAAGGCTCTCAAAAGAACAACAGCTATCTCAATAAGAAGAAGTGGGAGGAAGCCTGAACTGCATTAACAGTGAGCAGAAGCATCCCTAGAGATGGTGAATACTCCAGCTGTGCCATTTGTTGGTTAGGGGAAGAATGCCTTTCGCTAGGAACATTGTTTCCTTGGGGGAGGAGAAATTTACTCATCGTGGCAGCATTTTATTTTTTTTCCTGTGGGCTCCCTAGCATTTTACAAATATGCATTAGGGATGTGAATCGTGTCCTCGATCGTCTTAACGATCGATTTCGGCTGGGAGGGGGAGGGAATCGTATTGTTGCCGTTTGGGGGGGTAAAATATCGTGAAAAATCGTGAAAAATCAAAAAAACGTAAAATCGCAAAACCGGCACATTAAAACCCCCTAAAACCCACCCCCGACCCTTTAAATTAAATCCCCCACCCTCCCGAACCCCCCCCCCCATGACTTAAATAACCTGCGGGTTCAGCGGCGGTCCGGAACGGCAGCGGTCCGGAACGGGCTCCTGCTACTGAATCTTGTTGTCTTCAGCCGGCGCCATTTTCCAAAATGGCGCCGAAAAATGGCGGCGGCCATAGACGAACACGATTGGACGACAGGAGGTCCTTCCGGACCCCCGCTGGACTTTTGGCAAGTCTTGTGGGGGTCAGGAGGCCCCCCCCAAGCTGGCCAAAAGTTCCTGGAGGTCCAGCGGGGGTCAGGGAGCGATTTCCCGCCGCAAATCGTTTTCGTACGGAAAATGGCGCCGGCCATACGCGTATGGCCGGCGCCATTTTCCGTATGGAAAATGGCGCCGGCAGGAGATCGACTGCAGGAGGTCGTTCAGCGAGGGTTCCGGCGCCTCGCTGAACGACCTCCTGCAGTCGATCTCCTGCCGGCGCCATTTTCCGTACGAAAACGATTCGCGGCGGGAAATCGCTCCCTGACCCCCGCTGGACCTCCAGGAACTTTTGGCCAGCTTGGGGGGGGCCTCCTGACCCCCACAAGACTTGCCAAAAGTCCAGCGGGGGTCCGGAAGGACCTCCTGCCGTCCAATCGTGTTCGTCTATGGCCGCCGCCATTTTTCGGCGCCATTTTGGAAAATGGCGCCGGCTGAAGACAACAAGATTCAGTAGCAGGAGCCCGTTCCGGACCGCTGCCGTTCCGGACCGCCGCTGGACCCGCAGGTTATTTAAGTCATTTGGGGGGGGGGGGTTCGGGAGGGTGGGGGATTTAATTTAAAGGGTCGGGGGTGGGTTTTAGGGGGTTTTAGTGTGCCGGCTCACGATTCTAACGATTTATAACGATAAATCGTTAGAATCTCTATTGTATTGTGTTCCATAACGGTTTAAGACGATATTAAAATTATCGGACGATAATTTTAATCGTCCTAAAACGATTCACATCCCTATGCATAGAGAGAGGAAGTGTGTAGTATGTTGGGTCAAGCAGGTCCTGAGTGTTACAGGCTCCTTCTGCCCAGTCTGTGAAGGAATGCCAGGTAGAAAGATGCAGGAAGACAACAGAAGCTCAGCCCTTCAACCAAGGGAATAGCAATTGAGAGCAGATTCCCTTATTGAACCAGGATAGCTGCAGGTGGAGTAAAGCAGCCCTGGTCCTTTGGGTGGGGGTGGGGGGAGTGAACCCCCCTCCCTTTAAAGCCATGCTGGATGGTAGTCCCAATGGGAGATCTCTGGTAGGAAAGGGTTCAACCCCATGAAGAACACAAGGGGGTACTAAGGACTGCTGGCAGGAAACGTTTTCTACAGATTTTATTATTCCTATGCATAAGAGCATACATGGCCAGGCACAGACCTGCAGAACAGGGACATCTGTATCCCTGAGGGACACCTTTTGTCTCCTAGTGGTGGCAGCCAACAAACCTAGGGAAGGCTCAGAATCTCCCCCTACAGGGCATTCAAGCACCTATGCCTCTAAGGAAGCTTCATGGTCTCTGATGGACTCTCTTCAGGGCTCTCCAGAGGAGGATCCTATTCTCTAGAGCATTAGTATATCACCAAGGGCATTTCTGTTGTACAGCACCCTCAGGTGTATTGTGAATGGAACACTCCATATGAGGATTAAAATGGGAAATAACTTTGAGTAAGGTTTACCCCCTGCCACTGGAGGAAAAGAACAGACTCCTGAGAATCCCTCCTGTTATTGCACTGGTTGCAGCAGTCATGCGGAAGATGACCATTCCTATAGAAATGGGGTCAGCGCTGAAGAATCCCCAAAATAGGAAAATAGAGACAACTCTTAAACAAGTCTTTACAACAAATGCAATGGCCATACAGGCTTCCATTTGTGGGCACTATGTGGCTCAAGCTGCTCTTCATTGGATCCAGCAGCTCCCAGACAGTCCAGGATTAGCCCCCAAGGAATCAGCTATAGAATTTTTGGCTGATGATATGTATGAATTTCGGCTGAATTTTCAAATGCCGGCGAGCGCAAAAACTGGGAGATACACGTGTGGCCGGCCGCCTGCGCACCGAGCACATTTTACAAATGGCTCGGCCACGCATGTTTCTCCTGGGTCACGCGTAAGTGCCAGGCTGGTCAAAAGGGGTGGGCTGGGGTGGAGTCAGGGCAGGGGCAGGGACCGGCCAGGACATCGGTCATTAGGCCTTGTCCCAGGGAAGTGCACGCTGGCAGGCGGCTGGTGCATAGAACTTACTTCACCTGCAAAGATGAAGTAAATTCTACAACAAAAAAAATTCTAATACTTAGGGAACAGTTAGGGGTCGGGGAGGAGAGGGGAAAAGGGAGGAAGAGTAGGTAGGAGGATAGGGAAGTTCCTTCCCAGTCCTCTTCTTAATTGGAGCAGACTGGGAGGGAACTGGAGTATCCAGATTGCATCACTGCGTGGTTTTTACAAAAATCCCCCCCTTGCACGTGCGAATCACCACACGCACTGAACAGTTAAGCAGCAGACTTGGTGTCAAAATCACACCTTTGTAAATTACCTTTGAAAGGTAGTCTCCATTTTGGATAGGATCTAGAAGATCTGGTGAAGGACCTAGGGGAACAAAACCTCTGAGACTTCCCGAGGCTAGGGTTTGGACTCACACAGGGGTACTGAGTTTCAGGACTCAACACATCTGAGATTGGCAAAGTATAAAACCGCAAAGTGGTTCTCTCCATAAACTCGAAGAATGGGCCAGTCCTTTTGGGGAGCATGAAAGGTGAAGGAAGAGCTGCTACAGCTGCAGGTAGCAAATGATCATCACAATGACTCCCAGTGGGTCCCCCTGGAGGTAGGAGGATGCCTGCTGAGGGACTCTATGGAGTGAACCTGAATTACTTTAGATCAATAGATCCTGAATATAGTGTGAAGGAGATATGCCCTTGAATGCACAAAAATTGTCCCAGAGGTCTTTGTAATCTCCCCCTGTGCCTCTCTTCTCAAAAGAGAGGTGGTCAAGGGGACATTAATGAAATTGCTGCACCTACAAGCAAACATACCTGTGTCCCCAAAATAGAGGGGTCAAGGCACTTACTCAATTTATTTCATGGTTCCAAAAGAAAAAGATGGATCCTTCTGCCCAGTGTTGGACCCAACACTGGGCAGAAGGATTTTCAAATAGAGACTCTACAATTGGTGATGGCACCAGAAAAGTCAGGAGAATTGTTTGCATCATTGGACCTTCCAGATTCCCATCCAGCAGTCTCACCAGAACCTATTAAGATTCTGTGTGTTGGCTGAGCATTTTCAGTTGCAAGCTTTGCCTTTTGGTTTGGCAACAATCCCCAGGACCTTTACCAAGGTCATGGTGGTAGTGGCAGCAGCCCTATGAGTACAGATCATGATGGTGCACCTGTATTTGGACGAATGGATTATTATAAGAGCAAAGTCAACTCAGAAAGGCAGACAAGTATCCAAAAAGGTGCTGCACCTCCTTCAGCAGTTAGGCAGGTGGTAAACTTCTCAAACAGCAATCTAGATCCTTCACAAACATCTGGAGTTTCTAAGGGCCCACTTCAGAACAGAACAGGGGTGAATGTTCTTGACTTCCACCACAATATCCAAACTAATAGACCAGGTGTTAAAGTTTCAGGTGCAGAAAGCTACCAGAGCATCTTCTAGGTCTTATGGCATCAGTGATGGAACTGCTTCCATGTGCCAGAGCTCATAAGCAGCTTCTTTGCTTGCACATTGATCGCCCACCTCCCAGGGCTACCAGTACCGGCGTCCAGTCCCCTCAGGGGTCAGGAGCATCCTGGATTCGTGGTAACAATCCTTAAACCTCCAGAAGAGAATAGCCCTAGAAACTCCTGACTGGGTGGTGGTGGTCACATCTGATGCCTGCTCAATGCCAGGGACAATTAGCCCAAGGGCTCTGGACAGGACAGGAAATAGCTTATTCAATAGTTTGGAAACAAGAACCATCAAGCTGGGCCTGCAGCATTTCCAACCCCTAGTAAGAAGAAAAGCAATCAGGATTCAGTCAGACAATGTCACGGCAATCGGTTATATCAACAGACAAGAGGGCATAGCCTCTCGTTAGTGCAGAAGGCGGTCTGGCTGCTCGAGTGTACAGAGAAGCATCTTCTCCAGCTCTCAGCAGCCTACATAGAAGAAAGAAGAACCTACAAGCTACCTCAGTGGGAACAGGTTGGACCTGGGAGAATGGACACTAGGGTCAGAGGCCTTTCAAAAGATAGTAAGCCACTGGGGGCCCCCATGTGTGGACCTAATGGTAATATGTGCAAACATCAAAGCCAACATATTTATCAGTCATGGGGCAGAACTTGGTTCCAGAAGAATAGACAAACTCTTATGCCCATGCCAAGGCTCAGCCTGCTATATGTCTTCTCACCATGGCCACTGATAGACAGGACAATAAAGAAAGTGGAAAACCATCCATTCTTGGTCATCCTAGTAGCTCCAGATTGGTCAAGGAGACCATGAATTTGGATCTGGCAAGGCAGCTGGATGGATCCCCACTGGCTCAACCCAAGGAGTGGGATATTTTCTGACAAGGTCCAGTACCAATGAAAGACCTGGTTCTTTTCTCTCTTATGGCTTGGCTCCTGAGAAAGTGTGCCTGCCTCTGTTTAAAGGTGTAGAAGTTTTCCACCTCCATGGCCTATGTCAGGGTTTGGCGAGTGTTTGAGAATGTTTGCGCCAAGAAGAACCATTTTTCCTGGAGAGCGGATATCTCATAAATATTAGATTTCTTCCAAACTGGTCTGGATATATGGATCCTTGGAAGTCTAGGTCACAGCCATCAAATGTTATAGGGACAAAATTAAAGACACCTCAGTAACAGCACACCCAACATAGGGCGTTTTCTTAAATGGGTAAAACACATCAGGTCACTATTCCACCCAGTGGTACCCCAGTGGGACCTCAATCCGATGGTAAGAGCCTTTGTCAAAATGCCCTTCAAGTCTCTAAAGCAGGCATCTATTAAGGACTTGCCACTGAAGGCTTCCTTCTTTCTGGCAATTTGCTCAGAGGTGCAAGCCCTATTGTGCAGGGATCATTTCTTAGTATTTTTGCAGGATTCAGTCACCTTTCAGTCAGTTCCATTGTTTCTACCTAAGGGGATCTCAGCATTTCATATGTAACTCCCTAATGGGGTCCATAAAATGATGAGTTGGGGGTTTACCTATTGTGTAAGGGTCATCCCTTCCAAATGTATTTTGTGAGTTCAAAATTGGGTCATGCAGATAGTAGGGATGCGCAGCCAGAAAGTATTTGTTGGATTCGAGATACATATTCGTCGGGGCCCAGATACGTTGCATTCATTCAATGGCGCCCCGATACGTTGATACGTGCATTCGTTTTCCGGTTCCCATTAAAGTCAATGGGGGAAGTATTTGCAGCCTATTATTGGCTGCAGAATTGGGGTTTTATTATCAATTTTGATTAAACTTCTGGGGAGCAATCATCAGAACAACAAAACAGCTCCAAGGTACTTAGACTGTGGCAAAGTGGCACCAAAGTGGCATGAATAGCCTAAGGTACTTTAAAGGGGCAAAGGGGTACTAGGAGTGGCAAGAAGAGTGCTTTAATAGAGGCACAAAGCAGCAGCAAGAGTGTCAAAAACACACCACAACTTCAAAAGAGAGCACCAATAAGAGATGTATGAACCCTCGAAGGCAGCACGACAGGCAAACCTCTTTCAGATCAACCTCTTAGAGCTGCAAGTCATCCAACACGCATTGAGAGTGTTCACTCATTTCCTTTACGGAAAGAGAATGCTGATCCAAACTGGAAATCAAGAAGCAATGTTCTACATAAACAAGCAAGGGGTCAAAGGTGCTTTGACTCTCTGCCAAGAATTTAAAAAAATATGGGAGTAGTCACGAGGCCTCTCTTCAGGTAACCTATCTTCCCGGAGTCTCCAAGAAAATGGCAGATTGCCTCAGCAGGGTGTGTGGACCAAGGTGTTGTAAACAGGCTGTTTGACCTTTGGGATCACCCTTTAATTGACTTGTTCTCATCAGAAAACAATAGGAAAGTTGAAATATTTTGTTCCATTCTTTGAAGTAAATTCAGATTTGCTCCAGTTGCAGGTTTTCTATATGTATTTTCACCACTTCTGCTAGTGGTAAGAATGGTGCAGAAAGTGCCTAAGGACCAATCACATCTTATCCTCTTTGCTCTGTCATGGCCCAGACAGGTGTGGTTCTCCTATCTCGTCAGATTGTCAGTCTGCCCTTTGATTCTTCTAACACAGGAGGGAGAGTAATCTATGTCACCTGAACCTCCTCTCTTTGAACTTGATGGCATGGATGTTGAGCACATAGTAGTCTACTTGCTGTTGCTGTCCAAGGAGGTTGAGGATGATATGATTTCAGCCAAGAAACCATCCACCAGAAGGGTGTATATATTTAAATGGAAGTGTTTCTCATCTTGGTGCCAGGTGGGCTCTCTGGATCCAAATGATCTGCTTCAGTAATAGTTCTCTTTCTCTGCATCAGATCTCAGTACATCATCAGTGAAAGTTAATCTTAGTGCCATAGCCATGTACCACCCTCAGATAGGGTAAATTGATCTTACCTCATCCTTTGGTTCAAAGTTTATGAAAGGACTGTGGCATTCATAGCCTCCGGTTTCTAAACCTTCTGTACTTTGGGATCTCAATGTCATCTGAGCACAACTGATGGAAGGCTACCTAAAAGCTGCTGGAGTCAGCCTCATTGAAGTTTCTTAATGAGAAGATGATGTTCTTAGCTGCTGTTACTTCAGCTAGAAGAGTCAACAAACTTTAGGCATTAGTCTCGTACTTTCCTTACCTCTTTTCTTCCACAACAGAGTGATGATTTGCACACATGTTAAATTTATATCTACAATGGTTTCTGTTTTTCACATGCATTGAGCTGTTGCATTACCCATATTCTTTCCAAGACCACATGCACATAAAAGAGAAAAAAATGTCATTTGCTGAACTGCAAAAGGGCCTTAGCCTATTACTTGAAAAGGACTCAACCACATCAATAAACTTCACAACTGTTTGTATCCTTTGACCCGTAGCAGATTGGGAGTAGCTTTTACCAAACATACTTTGTCCAGCTGGCTAGGCACAACAGTATCAAGGGATTTGCATCCTGACACTCTGCCTGTTTTACTCTGCCTCCTTGTTCCTGAACCTGTGGCTTATGGACTTCATCCCGCACTGGTTCCTGAATCCAATTTGCTCCAGACCTTGCCTGAAGTGCTTTCTGGATTTTCTGTCCAATTGGCTCCAGTATCCAGTTGCTCAAACCTTGCCTTCCCAGGTGTATGCTGTCTTAAAATCCTACCTGAACTTGAATCCTCATATAACACCAGAATTTTTTTTTTCCAATTATTTTCTGGATGGGTTTCTGTACTTCAGACTCAGTTTAGTTGCATAGTATTTTCCATTCCGCTACTTCCATCACAGTCATCTCCTAACAAGAGTATCCAGATTAGGGGGAGGGAGATCACCAGTCTCTCTTCTCATTTGCAATCCAGTTTCATAACTTACCAAACTATACCTAAGGAAGAGATACCACCACTCATGTGGTTCTAGACATTTTCATAGCCCACCGCCCATCTTTAGTCCTCTTTTTCTCCCTTTCTGCCCTTCTCCCCTCTCCCTCCCCCACCCCCTACCCCATCACCATCACTGGTCCCCTTTTTCCCCATATCCCTGGTCCTTTTCTCATACCTACAATCCTTGATGCCAAACCTCTCTGTCTCCTCTCCACAGATCTCACACCCCTATCTCTTACATATCTGCATTCTCACTCTCCTCATCTGCCCCAATTTCTTCCCTCCCTCCCCTATCCCTATAAATGCATATTGTCACTCTCCCCCCCCCCCAATCCTCTCTCTTTCCACCATCAATTCTTCTTCTGCCGGCTAACAGTAGGAGGAGTGTGGCCATCTCAGGCACATTAGTACTGTGCACTTCAAACCACACCCTGGAACCAGGCAGCAAAAGATAAAAAGGCCATGGCCAGAGGTGCAATTCTCCTCATACTCTTAGGGGGTCGTTTTCAAAACGAATCGCACGCGAAAAGTCCCTTTTCGCGTGCGATAGCGAAATTGGGGTGGGTTCTGGGCGGCATCCGCACCGGAAGGGGAGGAGTTGGGGCGGCACCGGGGCAGATGCCACGAAGACACCGTTGACAGTGAAAAGGTAAGGACCGCGGAAGTGCGATTGCTGCTGGCTTTTGCAGGCCCACCCCCAGCTTCACCACCCCGCCCCCCGTTACCGCCGGATTTTCTAGGCCTTATTTAGTAAGAGGAAGAGTTTACATGGTAGACAGGGAAGAGTGAAGGAGAAAATAAGAAACCTTGCCTACCTGCCTGCTTTCCCCCTTGCCCAGCTGCCTCCTTACCCCAACACCCTCCTTCTACAGTCACCCTGCCTGGTTTGCTGTTTTCCTGTGATTTCACACAGAATGGCAATATCTACAGCAAGTGCCAAGTTCTGTAGAGTCTTGAACCATAGTATAAGAAAAAGTAGAATTTGCATTTCATGGATATACTGAAATGAGATGTAGGGGCAATTTTCATACTGTCCACTTTGGGGCAAAAGCCACAGGTAAATATAACCCTCGGATTTTATGCCAAGCTTGAGATAGAAAGTGTGTCCCTTTAAATATTGCCGCAAATACAAAGTACCTGCTGACTTCTGCATCTGCTTATTGTGTGGGTATATTTTGTAAGAAAAATAATGCATGTAGATAAGAAAATATATTTTACATGCATTATTTTCTAATCCTGGTCATAATAAGTCCCCCTGACCTATTTCTATGTGCCCCCCCCCCCCCAAAAAAAAAATGCCTTTCCTAAATGTGACTAAAAGTATGCACATCGTGGAGCACTGTGCAAAGTGTGCATACCTTTAGCTGTATTGCAGCAAGATGGTCATTTTCAGACTGCCAATTTATGTGGGTAAATCACTATTTACCTGAATAAATGGCTTTGAAAATTGTCCATATAATGTATTTTCTCAATGATATCACTGTTAAATAAAATGGCTTTCTCCAAATTAGCTAGCTATGTACTAAAGTGTTAAATAAAATCAGGAAAATGGAGAATTTTTTTGGTTTGATTGCTTCGTTATATTGCTATTGCTTTCCACAATGCACAATTGCAGTCTGATTTGATTTCAGCTCTCCTTTAATGTGCCTTCTGTCATAGGTTATTGCCTATTTGATGCACAGCCAGCATATCTGGAAGCTCCAACCAAAGGCCTGGACACTTTAACAATGCTTAATGATATCTCAGTGTGTTCCAGCTTCACGGAAATTTAACTGAGCGCAACCATTTTATATTTTTATTTTAAAAGAAAACTTGAGAAGGTGATTTATTTATTTTTTTACATATCAAGGTATTCTAGAATAGTCACAACACACTCTGGGGAGAAAATTAGATGATTTGACATGCCGGAAGCACGTGGTCTGTGGCTGCTTCACAGTGAATCCAGAGTACTAAATGGAAATTGTTTACAGTGTATCTTGTGTTATTGCCTAACCAGCAAGTTTAAACTGTAATGCAGATGGCCTAATTGAAAGTTAGCAACCAAAGAGGCTGATGCAATGTCACATGCGTCCAGACTGGGTGCACGTTTTTTCAACGTGTGCATATCCACTTCTCCTGGGCACTTGATGCAATATGTTAATGAGCTGCTGCACTAAAAGAGACAACCTAGATAAAACTTGTGTATCCCTAGCGCTCAAGCATCGGATGTCCAGGAGACGTGGCTGTGCGCCCACAACAGCTTTGGGTGCCCAGCAGCTGACCTGGCTAGAACTCCTTCCCCATCCCCAGCAGGGCTGTTCCCGATTGGTCCTTTTCACTGATGCTTGTCAGTGAGAGGACCAGTCCCCTTTCAGGACAGCATTCTAAAGGTGACATGTCCTTTCTCTGACATGTGACAGTGAATTGACCAATCGGCACGGTAATAGAGTGAATAAATGAATTTTTAAGTGTCCGTACCTTCCTTCTGCGAGTCACCAGAGCCACAAAGTGCCGCCCAAGCCCGCTACCCTGGGTCAGCTGGAGAGTAGTACTCACCATTTGAGCAGCAGGACAGCCAACAAGCTGCCACCCTGCCGGACACCGTGCCCAGAAATTTTTTTCAAGACTTTTATTTTGGCATGTTGATGCTTTCTGTGCTTCCTTCTACTTAGTATCGCAACAAAATTAATAGGAGGACCCACAGAAAGCAGGATTTATGTTTTAGTGGTTGAGCCCTTGAAACGCCAGGTCCCAGACATGTTGACTGCGTGGGAATGTTTTGAATTGCAGGGTAATAGCTAATAGCCTCATATACATGCAGTTTACATGTGATAAGTGCTATTAGTTACGCGCTGCTTTGGACACGCATTGTGAATGCACAAATTCCCATATTGCATCAGGAGTTATTTTAGCGCATCCAAAATGCGTGCCCAGTCACGTGTTAAGCAGTGCGTTAGCCCAAGTGCAAGCTATTGCATCGGCCTGAAAATGAGAACCAGACTGTACCTAGGGCTCGAGAGCATGGCATTGGTAACCCTTCTTTGCTATCTGTACCTTGGGCATTTTTGACCCACATAGGAGGTTAGTAAAGCCATGGGGCTATCACCTGGCTCCTATGACTCCAACAATATGTTTCTGTAGCTTTCTTTTCTAGCTCAATAGTCAACACCCAGGGATGGTAAATTTCATACCAGCGCACGTTTGTTGGCCTACACCGCATACACGCGCATGTTAGAAAATTGTCTTGCCGTGTGCACACGTGGGGGGATTGCCACTTCTACCACGTAAGTGGGGGTATTTAAAAAAGGGACACACGCCAACGCCATTGCCAGTAAAACCAGTTCATCCTCAGTTCCCCCAGTTAGCAGCTAGCTTCACCTATGGCCCCTAGTTTAAATGCCTTTACTCCTCCCAGTTAGCCTTAATCCTTCAAACCCTGCAGATCTGCCTAGTTTTTTAAATTTTTCAACTTACATGGCATCCATAGCAGAAGTAAAGTTACCTGGCAGGGGGCCTCAGCATGTGCTGGAGCACGTAAGTATTTTTCTCACAGGACAAGCAGGATGGTAGTCCTCACATATGAGTGACATCACAGTATGGAGCCCAATCACGGAACACTTTTGTCAAAGTTTCTAGAACTTTGACTGGCACCTACTGGGCATGCCCAGGATGGCACTAACCCTGCAACCAGCAGGGGTCCCCCTTCAGTCTTCTTTTTTCTGCGCAGCAGTAGCCATTCGGGTTAAGGAGCTCCACAGAGAGTCCTGACAGGAATTTTCCTCATTGAATTTCTTCATAATTTACTACCCCACAGGGGTCCCCCTATTCAATTTTTGATTCCGCAGTGGTCCAGTAAGTTTTTACCCGATTCCGGTCGATTCCCGTCGAGTTCGGCTTTTGCAGCCTGCTGGCCATCGACCACACCGTGGCTAAATTTTTTCAGAGGCCATGGTGTCGGGGTTCCATCGATACTCCAACTGCACTCGCACAATGTCCATTACTGACCCTTACAAAGTCTGTGTAATGTGTCTCGGAAGCGAGCACGATGTCCTTACTTGCACCAAATGTGCCCTTATGACAATAAAAGGTCGCAAGGCTAGAATGGAGAAAATGGAACTTCTCTTTCGGTCACAAACTCCGATGCCATCCATAGCCTCGACGTCGTCTGAACCGACTCCGTCTACATCACTCCAGTATTGAGCACCAACCAATGTCCGTCTGGCATCGACGACTTCATGGCCATCGACACCCTCTGTTCCTCCTCAGGAAAAAGACCGGGGAGACCGTCGAGAAAAGCATCGACATCGACACCATAGTTCTCAGACTGTCGACGTAGGCAGGTCCTCGACGTCGCCATCATCTGAGCCACCGCCAAAGAAAGCCCGTCCAGAAAAGGCACCATCCCTATCTGGCTCTGGGTCACCGAGGCAACCTTCACCGGGACCGGTGATAGGAGCCGCGATGCCACCTCCAACGGTGGTCCCTCCGGCTACGCCTCCGCCTCCTCCTCCAACATCGTGGCTTCACACTCCAGGTTTCCGAGAGGAGTTGGATCAAATGATTCAAGAGGCCATCGGCAGAGCGATGCAAGGCTTCAAGATTCCTTTGATGCCCGTGCTGATTCCTGAACCGGCTACTGATCCAATTCCTGTAGCGCTAGCACTGCTACTATCGAGGATGGAAGCACTGATCGCCACCTTTCCACCGATGGATCCGGGGGCACCGATGGACCAGGTGCCCTCCTTTCCAATTCCTCTTTCATCAGCAGAAGAGGGAGAAACACCGTTACTCCCTCCATCAGGAGTCCTACCGATGCCCCGAACATCGATGTCACTGATTCCGTCTCTTCTGCCATCGGTGCCACAGACCCATCCATCGATGCCCTCGGTGCCACCATCGATACCACCAGTGACTCCCTCAATGCCTTCGGTGCCCAGACCAGGACCTTCAGGGATACCAACATTCTATCCCTCGGAGGATCCTAGGGGTGCTGGTGATGAGACCTATGATACCTGGACTGATGACTCCTCCCAGGACACTGATGATTTACCATCACCACCCTCTCCTACCGAAAGTAGGAAGCGTTCTTCCCAGAGGACTTGTCCTTCACCAATTTTGTGAAAGAAATGTCTGAACTGGTTCCATTTCAGCTTCAGAGAGAATAAGATGATAGACACCGCATGATGGAACTTCTGCAATTTCTAGATGCTCCAAAAGAAATCACCTCTATCCCTATCCATGACGTCCTCTTGGATCTTCTAAAGAAAAATTGGGAGCATCCTGGTTCGGTGGCACCAGTTAACAGAAAACCAGATACCACACACCTGGTCCAATCGACTCCAGGTTTCCAAAAAAACCAATTGGATCACCATTCAGTGGTTGTTGAGTCAGCCCAAAAGAAGGCCCAATGCTCCAAGCCTCACTCTTCTTTCCCTCCAGGGAAGGAGCAAAAGTTCCTGGACTCTATAGGTCGGCGTGTCTTTCACGGGTCAATGCTTATATCTCGCATTGCCTCTTACCAGCTTTATATGACCCAGTACAATAGGGTCCTCTTTAAACAAATGCAAGACTTTGCCGAGTCCCTCCCCCAGCAATTTCAAGAGCAATTACCTGCCCTGGCTCAAAAGGGTTTGGAAGCGGGCAAACATGAATTAAGATCAGCATATGACATTTTTGACACCACTTCCAGGGTATCAGCAACAGCTATTTCTGCGAGGCGGTGGGCCTGGCTAAAATCTTCAGACCTTCGTCCTGACGTCCAAGACAGACTATCAGACTTGCCTTGCACTGGTGACAATCTTTTTGGTGAACAGATACAACAAGCAGTGGCACAACTCAAAGATCACCATGAGACTTCGCCAACTCTCCTTGTTGCCTTCTGAATATCCTGCAAAGCAAACATTCAGAAAGGATCCCAAAAAGTCTTTCTACCACCAAAAGAAATCTTATCCTCCACCGTCCAAAGGTCGCTCTGCTAAGCCTTACCAGAAAGGCCAGTCCAGACAGCCTCGCAGACAAAAACAACAGACAACCCCTCAGCAGGTCCTGCTTCTGGTTTTTGACTCTTTCCTAGAGAGCAGCATGCAGCCTCCAGTAATGTATGTACCAGTGGGAGGTCGATTGTGCCACTTCAGCAACATCTGGCACACAATCACCTCAGACCAGTGGGTTCTTGCCATAATCACTCAAGGTTATCATCTCAACTTTCTAGCCATTCCGCCAGACTCCCCACCTCAGCTGACGTGGGGAACATCCGACCACTCATAACTCCTGGAACAGGAGGTTTCCCTCCTCCTCCAGTCCAGAACAGTAGAACCTGTGCCCTACTCCCAACAGGGCCTCGGATTCTATTCTCAGTACTTTCTAATCCCAAAACGTTAGGTGGCATTCGCCCGATCCTAGACCTTCGTGCCTTAAACAAGTACCTACAAAGAGAAAAGTTCAAGATGGTAACCTTGGGTTCCCTCCATCCCCTTCTGCAAAGGGGAGACTGGCTCTGCTCTCTAGACCTCCAGGACGCTTACACACACATGGCAATAACTCCATCTCATCGCAAATTTCTGTGATTCCTCGTAGGCCCAAAGCACTATCAATACTGAGTGCTACCATTCGGCCTGGCGTCTGCACCACGTGTCTTCACCAAGTGCCTCGTAGTAGTAGCAGCATTCCTCAGAACTCAAGATGTCCATGTCTACCCCTACCTCGTCGATTGGTTGATCAGGGCTCCCACCCAGCAAGCTGCTTTGACGTCCCTATGTCTCACATTGCATATCCTGATCTCCCTAGTGTTTCTCATCAATTATCCAAAGTCCAGCTTGGTCCCATCACAAACCCTGTCATTCATAGGAGCAGACTTGGACACCCTCAAGGCAAAAGCATTTCTTCCTCGAGAATGAGCTCTCACTATCTCCTCTCTCACCCACCACCTGCAGTCCCGACAACGCTCAACTGCACGTCACTTTCTGGTTCTGCTAGGACACATGGCGTACTCCATACATGTCACTCCCATGGCTCATCTAGCCATGAGAGTCATGCAGTGGACTCTCAGGTCACAGTGGATTCAATCATCTCAACCATTGTCAGCTCTTATCCACATCACCAACCCACTTCACCTATCTCTGGCTTGGTGGAAAAATCAGGCCAATCTCCTCCAAGGCCTTCTGTTCCAAGCTCCAGATCCTCAAATAACCCTTACAACCAATGCCTCCAACCTCAGCTGGGGAGCACATGTTGCCAATATACAAACGTAAGGGTCCTGGTCTCCAGAGGAAGCCAAACACCAAATCAATTTCCTGGAGCTACGAGCAATCAGATATACTCTTAGGGTGTTTCAGGATCGCCTTTCCAATCAGGTCATTCTGATTCAGACAACCAGGTGGCCATGTGGTACATCAACAAACAAGGAGGAACGGGCTCCTACCTCCTGTGTCAGGAAACTGCACAGATTTGGGCAGAGGCCCTTTCCCACTCAATGTACCTCAAAGCCACCTACTTGCCGGGAGTGGACAATGTGTTGGCAGACAAGCTGAATCGCACCTTTCAACCGCACGAGTGGTCCCTCAGCCCAACAGTAGCGGACTCAATATTCCAACATTGGGGTTACCCTCACATAGACCTCTTTGTGTCACCTCAAAACTGCAAAGTAAAGAACTTTTGCTCTCTCACTCGCAGCCAACACTCATTACCAAGAGATGCATTCTCCCTTTCATGGGCAACTCGTCTCCTATATGTATCCCCTCCACTTCTACTTCTCTCAAAGACTCTTGTGAAACTATGTTAGGACAAGGGACGCATGATCCTGATAGCCCAGCGGTCGGGAACCTTTTTGGCTGAGAGAGCCATGAACGCCACATATTTTAAAATGTAATTCCGTGAGAGCCATACAAGACCTACCAAATTAATTTACTACAACCCCCTACTCTCCTGACACCCCCCCAAGACCTGCCAAATTAATTTACTACAACCCCCCACCCTCCTAACCCCCCCCCCCCCCAAGACCTGCCAAAAGTCCCTGGTGGTCCAGCGGGGGTTCAGGGCTCGCAGACAAATCTTTAATAAAAAAGTAAAAATCTAACAAAAACCCCCACCCTCCTGACGCCCCCCAAGACCTCCAAAATTAATTTACTACAATCCCCCACCCTCCTGAACCCCCCAAGACCTGCCAAAAGTCCCTGGAGGTCTAGCGGGGGTCCAGGAGTGGTCCGGGAGCGATCTCCTGGACTTGGGCTGTCGGCTGCCAGTAGTCAAAATGGCGCCGACGGCCCTTTGCCTTCACTATGTGACTGGGGTCGACCAATGGCGGCGGTAGCCCCTGTGACATAGTAAGGGCAAAGGGCCATCGGCTGCCAGTAATCAAAATGGCGTCGATGGCCCTTTGCCCTCACTATGTCACAGGGGGTAACCCGTGACATAGTGAGGGCAAAGGGCCGTCGGCGCCATTTTGACTACTGGCAGCCGACAGCCCAAGTCCAGGAGATCGCTCCCGGACCGCTCCTGGATCCCCGCTGGACCTCCAGGGACTTTTGGCAGGTCTTGGGGGGGGGGTCAGGAGGGTGGGGGTTGTAGTAAATTAATTTTGGAGGTCTTGGGGGCGTCAGGAGGGTGGGGGGGGGGGGTTGTTAGATTTTTACTTTTTTATTAAAGATTTGTCTGCAAGCCAGATGCAGCCATCAAAAGAGCCACATCTGGCTCACGAGCCATAGGTTCCCGACCCCTGTGATAGCCCCTCACTGGCCACGCCAAGTGTGGTTTCCAATTCTTCAGGACCTCTCCATTCGCAGGCACATTCCCCTGGGGAAGGATCCACTTCTGATCACTCAGAACGAGGGGTGCCTACGCCACCCCAATCTTCAGTCCTTGTCCCTGACTGCCTGGATGTTGAAATGTTAATTCTTCAGCCTCTCAACCTTTCGGAGCCAGTTTCCCGTGTCCTGATTGCTTCACGGAAGCCTTCCACGAGAAAATCTTATTTTTACAAATGGAACAGGTTTAAGTCATGGTGTTCCTCACTGTCCCTTGATCCTTTATCTGTTCCACCATGAAGTTTCTAGACTATCTCTGGCACTTATTTATTTTTATTTATTTATTTAGGGCTTTTTTATACCGACACTCATGATACCAATCATATCGTATCGGTTTACAATAAACATCTGTGCAATAACATTAACATCAACGTGAACAATAGGCGAAGAGAGAAAAAGTGAATGAAAGTTACAATAAAACAGGGGCACTTGAACTGGGAGGAGGAAAAGCCAGAGTCATGGCTAACATAGAAATAAATAATATCTAGTCTCAGAAATAAATAATATCTAATCATATACTTAAGACTATAATAATCACTTGTACTCAGGACTGAGTATTATCAAATGTGTACTTAGTCTCCTATACTTAGGGCTGTAGACTATCAAATGTTCCTGACTAAAATAGTATTAGTTCATAAAACTCAGGACTGATTAATATAACGTCAGAAGCCATGTCAGGGATGGGGAGCGTCGACTGGCGGACCAAGGCGAGTTGTGTCAGTTGGGGAGGTCATAGATCAGGGAAGGCTTGTAGAAATAGCCAAGTCTTGAGTTTCTTTCTGAATGTCTGCGTGCAAGGTTCTTCTCTAAGGTCTGGGGGCATGTTGTTCCAGATGGTTGGCGCTGCTGTCGAGAAGACTCGATCTTTGGTGGATGAGAGGTGTGTGAATTTGGCTGGAGGGGTGTGTAGCATACCTTTGTATGCTTCTCTGATGGGTCTGGAAGAGAAGTGTAGCGTGAGTGGGTAGTGTCTAAAAACTTCTTCCATCAGAATGTATGTCAGTGTGGTAGCGTCCTTCCATAAAGGTGTTGGGGATGTTCCTATTTCAGTTCAACTCCTTGTAACATGTTTTCTGAAGGGCTTGCTCCACCTCAAACCTCCACTGCGCCCTCCGGCCCCTTCTTGGGACCTCAATCTGGTTTTGGGTCGGCTCATGAAACCACCATTCGAGCCTCTCCAATCCTGTGATCTTCGCTATCTCACATGGAAAGAGATTTTTCTTTTGGCAATCACATCCGCTCGCAGAGTTAGTGAGTTACAGGCCCTAGTTACCTACCCACCTTACACTAAACTTCTGCATGACCGGGTAGAACTCCACACTCACCCTAAGTTTTTGCCTAAGGTAGTATCGAAGTTTCACATTAATCAATCCATTATACTACCCACCTTCTTTCCCAGGCCCCATTCAAATCCAGGAGAACAGGTTCTGCATACCCTTGACTGTAAACAGGCTCTAGCATTCTACCTAGACCATACATCTGCCCACAGGCAAAGTACTCAAATGTTTGTTCCTTTGCTTCCATCAGATTGGGTCAACTTGTGGGTAAGCAGACTCTCTCCTCCTTGTTAGTGGACTGCATATCCTTTTGCTATCAGCAAGCAGGCATTCCTCTTCAAGACCGTGTTAAAGCACACTCTGTCAGGGCCATGGCAACTTCAGTAGTGCACCTACGCTCGGTGCTGCTTCCTGATATTTGTAGGGCTGCCACCTGGAGTTCTCTCCATACCTTTACAGCCCATTATTGCTTAGACAAAGCCGGAAGACAAGATTCCATCTTCAGCCAGTCTGTCTTGCTCAACCTATTTGCAACTTGATGTACCAACATCCTTCCTCCTGCCTGGTGGGGTTCAGGATGCCCTCTACCAAATTCCACTCCACTCCTTGTGCCTGTTGCACATCTTGGGTACATTTGGTGCAGTTCTAGGACATCCTCAGCTCGGTACTCACCCATATGTGAGGACTACCATCCTGCTTGTCCTGTGAGAAAGCAGAAGTTGCTTACCTGTAACAGGTGTTCTCTCAGGGATTGTAAGACTGAGAGGAGAAAAGAAAAATGTTTGGAGGAAGATACTGAAAATGGAGAAATGCTATTTATTTTATTCAGCACTCACTGAAGAAGGGCTTGGAGAAGGACCAGCAATTGTTGGCAAAGATACATATAGTAGTGAGCTATTTGCACATCATTTACAGATGAGTGTTTATGTGAACTAGAAAAACTGAAAGCTGCAATGTTATGGAGTCAGGCTTATTTATTTATTTAATCAAATTTATCACCTGTCATAATCCATTTTCGTTCAGGGCGAGTTAAAAACTAATCATATATAATTCACACTCAAATTTGTTTGTTGGATTTATAACCCACTTTCGACTCTGTCCTCAAAAGCTCATGCCTCAATAAATTGGTTAGTCTATATGGTGCCACCTGTCTCATGTCATTCTTAATTGCAGAAAGACACTCAAAGTGGAAAGAGGCATTTTGTGGGGTGGAGTTGGGGCAGGGAAAACATTTACGCATATATTTTCAATTTTATAAAGTATGTGAGTAAAATGTACCTGCAGAAAGTTACACCTGCTCAGAAGCAGGTGCAACTTTCTCTGCATGTATGTTCTCACATACTGGGACAACCCACAGATAGTCAAAGCAGACTAATGCATATAAGTCTGCTTTGAAAGTTTGGTCTAAAATCTATGGATATACAGTTATAAAATTACTCTCCCTGATGGCAGTTTTCAAATCCATTTATATGGGTAATCATTGTAAACTGGGTACATGCATAAACTGGCTGACTGAAAACCGTCTTTCATTAGTGAGGCTAAAAGTATGCATGTTCTGCCACAAAATGCGTACTTTTAGCCGTATTGAGAGGAGGCATTCCCAGGGGTATATTTAGGTCAAGGGAGGAATAATACACCCGTGAATTGCATTTTCAACTCTATGCACGTACATTTCTAGCAAAATTCTATGGAGGTAATTTTCAAAAGGATTTACATAGGCAGAAGTGGCATATATCGTAGCAATTTTAAAAAATCCATTTATGCGCATAAAATCTTTTGAAAATTACCTTCTGTCTGCATAAAAAGCAGGGGTAAAAGTATGTGGGTACTTTGTACCTATATCAAGTTTCAAAGTAAAAGAGTGCATGTCCTTTTTCTTTCAAAATTGGTGCAAAGTCCACTGGTTAAAAATATCTACAAACTTTGTCCCAACACCAACAATTTGAAAATTGGCCCCAAAAATGTAAAGCAATGTGCATTAATATGAAAAGCAACCAATTATGCAAAACTTAAACTACACCTCTAGAGGTATTGTTAAGTGCGTATTGTTAAATACGTGCATTAACACAAAAATTCAAATGTGCATCATAATCAACTTTTATGCCCTTTAGGAAATCATCATTAGTTGAGCTACTAATACACAAGTTAAAGTTGTACGTTAAGGCACTTATTTAATTCACTTTGAAAAATAGATCCTGCAGATAGCAACAGTAATGAATGGCATTTCCAATTATATTTTGTATGTATGAGGGAATCTAACTCCCTCAAAACACCTTAAAGAGCAGCCCATAGGTATCTGGCCTGGGTCTCTTTTAGTACAAATACTGCAAGGGATTCTGGTCTAGGAGAGTTTCCTTTGGGCTGGGTTAAGTTGGCATGCCCGAGGGCGGTTCGAGAGGCCTCAGGAAGCAGATAGATTGCTACCATATGCAAGGACCTCCTATGTTTAAAGGATTGCGCAATACCTGAATTAAGGTGAGCCATATGGTTTATTGTGACTCCTGAAGTGAAGGTCTGCTGCCAGATTTGTGGTCCATTTGTTTCATTTAAGGAACAGCTAGAGTTTGCCTGCTGTTTCCTCTGATGGTTATCAAGCCGTCTACCACTCGAGTTATCACATATTGTGTCAGCAGTGGAATTTTTTCTTAAGAACATAAGAACATAAGAAAATGCCATACTGGGTCAGACCAAGGGTCCATCAAGCCCAGCATTCTGTTTCCAACAGTGGCCAATCCAGGCCATAAGAACCTGGCAAGTACCCAAAAACTAAGTCTATTCCATGTAACCATTGCTAATGGCAGTGGCTATTCTCTAAGTGAACTTAATAGCAGGTAATGGACTTCTCCTCCAAGAACTTATCCAATCCTTTTTTAAACACAGCTATACTAACTGCACGAACCACATTCTCTGGCAACAAATTCCAGAGTTTAATTGTGCGTTGAGTAAAAAAGAACTTTCTCCGATTAGTTTTAAATGTGCCCCATGCTAACTTCATGGAGTGTCCCCTAGTCTTTCTACTATCCGAAAGAGTAAATAACCAATTCACATCTACCCGTTCTAGACCTCTCATGATTTTAAACACCTCTATCATATCCCCCCTCAGTCGTCTCTTCTCCAAGCTGAAAAGTCCTAACCTCTTTAGTCTTTCCTCATAGGGGAGTTGTTCCATTCCCGTTATCATTTTGGTAGCCCTTCTCTGTACCTTCTCCATCGCAATTATATCTTTTTTGAGATGCGGCGACCAGAATTGTACACAGTATTCAAGGTGCGGTCTCACCATGGAGCGATACAGAGGCATTATGACATTTTCCGTTTTATTCATCATTCCTTTTCTAATAATTCCCAACATTCTGTTTGCTTTTTTGGCTGCCGCAGCACACTGCACCGACGATTTCAATGTGTTATCCACTATGACACCTAGATCTCTTTCTTGGGTTGTAGCACCTAATATGGAACCCAACATCGTGTAATTATAGCATGGGTTATTTTTCCCTATATGCATCACCTTGCACTTATCCACATTAAATTTCATCTGCCATTTGGATGCCCAATTTTCCAGTCTCACAAGGTCTTCCTGCAATTTATCACAATCTGCTTGTGATTTAACTACTCTGAACAATTTTGTGTCATCTGCAAATTTGATTATCTCACTCGTCGTATTTCTTTCCAGATCATTTATAAATATATTGAACAGTAAGGGTCCCAATACAGATCCCTGAGGCACTCCACTGTCCACTCCCTTCCACTGAGAAAATTGCCCATTTAATCCTACTCTCTGTTTCCTGTCTTTTAGCCAGTTTGCAATCCACGAAAGGACATCGCCACCTATCCCATGACTTTTTACTTTTCCTAGAAGCCTTTCATGAGGAACTTTGTCAAACGCCTTCTGAAAATCCAAGTATACTATATCTACCGGTTCACCTTTATCCACATGTTTATTAACTCCTTCAAAAAAGTGAAGCAGATTTGTGAGGCAAGACTTGCCCTGGGTAAAGCCATGCTGACTTTGTTCCAATAAACCATGTCTTTCTATATGTTCTGTGATTTTGATGTTTAGAACACTTTCCACTATTTTTCCTGGCACTGAAGTCAGGCTAACCGGTCTGTAGTTTCCCGGATCGCCCCTGGAGCCCTTTTTAAATATTGGGGTTACATTTGCTATCCTCCAGTCTTGGTACAGTCTTGGTACAGGAAAAAAAACACAAGGAAAAAACCCAAATCTCCCAGGGGAGGACAAACATGTGGAAAAGCTTATTCTGAGTACCCTACATATGGAATTAAGTTTGGGCAAGAAGAAAAGTATTGCTAGTGGGGCAGAGCACAAAAGTTTGAGGCACAGACAAGAGGCCACAGCTGCAGCAAGAGAAGAAGAGGAAAAAAAACCTACAGTTTTTTTTTCTTTCCTGGGGCCTCCCAGTTCTTCTCTCCCCCCCCCCCCCCCCCCTCCCCAGTGTTGCACAACAGGACAAGGGGGCTATCCCTGCCTGTGTAGTCAGGGATCAAGTAGTGAGCAAGGGCCGAATAGGCCAGCAGATTTTTTTTTGTTTTCCCTGCTCTCCTATTCCTGGAGAGGTAAATTGTGTGGAGGAAGCTCGCTATGGCGAGGAGATGGAGCAGGCGATCCAGGACTTTGCTACCTAGCAGCAGCAATTGCAGAACACCCTGCAAACTCAAATTGATCAGCAGCAGGCATTGCGAGAGCAGTTATTACAGCAACACACAGTGCTAACTCAGCTACCAGAGGCAGTGTGGACTGCTCTGAGTAGGATACCACAGGAAACGTTGATTCCTCATTTTCTCTTTAAAATGAAGGCTGGCAAAGAACCAGAGGTCTTCCTGATAAACTTTGAGAGGACCCATCCGCCTGTCGGCTTGGCCTGAAACCAGTTGGCCAACCAACTTGGCTAACTTGTTCATGGGCAGAAGTCAAGCAGCTTTTCAAGCAACTAACCTGGATGGGAGGGGTACCTATATGGAAGTCAAGGCCGCTGTTTTGGAGAGAGATGGTACACCTCAGAGACATACCATCAACAGTTCTGGCGGGTTTCCCTGCAGCCCGGGGAGTATTCCCCGAAATCTGTTTCACTACTTGAAGGATGCTGGCTGGAAGTGGTTGCAGCCAGAAGCAAAGACTAGACTCAAAGTAGCCCAACAAGTGTTTCTTGAACATTTTCTAGATGGGCTTGACCAGCCCATGTAGAACGGGGTCTGCTGATACACTGGCCTCACATTGGAAGGAGCCATAGAAATGGTGGAAGCCTTCTACCAGGCACAATTAATGCCCAACAGCATAAGGAGGTTAGAAAGGCAGCCCATACAAACTCCCTTGCTAAGTGCAGAGAATGGAGATCCCCAGCATCGTCCCTCAGAGATGGTTAGCTCTTCTGTTCCTAGAACCCAGGCCATAATCTCTTCCACGTACTTTAACTGTGGTCAGAGAGATCACATATCAAGGGACTGTCAATATGAAGTAAGTAAAGTTATGGACATGGGCCTAGTAATCCAGCCACCACTAGAGGATAAAATACACATGGAGAAAAGCAAATTTCCAAAACAGGGATGACCCTCAAGTCAAAGGAAAAAAGGAACCTCGGAGATGCTGAAACAACCCAGGAATGGGGGTATTAACACCTTTTCCTTCTGTGCCCTTTGTGCAGGGAACGGGCATGATGAAGAGCACTGCATGTATCGACAGACAGAAAATGAAAAGCCCCTAGGAGAAATGGACAATACAAAAAGGTGACCTGCTCCAACCGACTTGTTTTTTCTGTAAGTTAGAAGGCCATATGGAGGAAGACTGTCCCTGCCATGAAGATCTGGAGTGGGAACGCAAGTTGGTGGAACAACATGAAAGGGAACCAGAGTCGGGGATAGAGCCCCAGAATGAGACTGATGACTGTTGCATGAATGGGCCCTCACATGCTTAAAACTCCAAAGCTGCAACTTTGTGAACTTTCCTCATTCAAAACTCAAGGACTTTAAAATACAGGTCAAACTGGATGGAATTCTTACCCAAGCAGTGGTCGATTCAGGATGTGGCAAGACTTTCGTTCGTGAGGACTTGCGTCGGGAAGAGCACATCAACCATAACTGGAAAGAGACACTTGCCTGTATACACGGGGACAAACAGAAATGTCCAACCAGATAGGTCCTGTTAACAACACCAGCAGGATAAGCCATGATGGAAGCGGGAGTCTTTCCTGAACTCCCATATCCAATAATTCTGGGATGAGATTGTCCCCAGTTTTCAAACTTGTGGAGCCAGTTCACAGATAACTGTGGTAGTCCACCCAGAGGGGGGATGTCCTTGAGGAAGAGCCAGAGTTTAGCGTAGCTGGATGCTTGACCTGACAAGGTTGAGCTGAGGGGGAGAGTATGTGAGGGACTCTATAAGAAACTCCCTCAAAACACCTTAAAGGACAGGCCCATAGATATCTGGACCAGTCCTCCTTAAGGACCAATGCCACAAGGGATTCTGGTCAGTGGAGTACTCTAGCCTGGGTTAAGTTGGCAGGGCTGAGGGAGGTTAGAGAGGCCCCAGGAAGCAGAGAGAGAGCTACCATATGCAAGGACCTCCTATGTTTAAAGGATTGTGCAATACCTGAAGTAAGATGAGCCAAATGGTTTATTGTGACTCCTAAAATGAAGGTGTGCTGCCAGATTTCAGGTGTGTTTGTTTCACTGTAAATAAAGGGCATTTAAGGAACAGCTAGAGTCTGCCTTCTGTTTCTTCTGGCGATTATCAAGCCGCCTACTGCTCGAGCTATCACAGTATGTATGAATGCATTTTCTCGGATTCCCTGACTATAATGTCACAATCTATAAAGCTCTTAAAATACATTTGTATCATGTATTATATTATCCATAAAGCAGCTGCTAGCAGCAGTAAAAAGAACAAAACCTTTTGCCAGTGTTGACTTGGCCCTTGCTTTACAGTTAGAATATTCATCATCAATTAATAGCATTCCATGTTAAATTCTACAATTTACAGTGGTAGCTGTACTTGGAATATGCACTAATTCATGGATAGGATTCTAGCTAGATTAAATGGAGACCTTCCATGCTTTGACAATATCTTAATTGTTGAAAGCTTAGAAGAGGAGTAACCTGAGATTTTGTGAAAGGTACTATACCACCTTGCTGAAGCTGATTTTCACATACAGATGGAAAAGTGTGTGGGGTTGTTTTTTTTTTGTGGACCTAACATAGATTTCTTGGGTTATCACACAGATCAATGGATGAAAAAATCCAAGTTATCTGTGAAGCCCCTTCACCTCATTCCAAACAGAAATTGCAAGCTTTCCTTGATCTCTTCAACTTCTGCCATAATTCATTGATAACAAGGCCATGATCACAGAACTGTCAACCATAATTTTTTTGGGGGGAGAAGAAAGCAGCATGAAATTAGACAAACTGTCATATCGATGCTTTATGTCCAGTTCACCATTTAGTATAATTTGAAGTAATATTAGTATGCAAGTGTAATGACCAATTGGGATTTGTTACAGAATTGGCCCCAGTTCTAATCCCTTTTTGAGCTAGGATCGGAAGAGGTAGTAGAGGGAGGGGTGCACAATTTTGGAACAGCTTCTTCACTGAAATTGCTAGAATTGCCAGCCTCCTACTTTTATAAAAGCAGCCTGCAACATTGCAAAGTGTGGCTTGTTGAGTTAGAGAGTAGAGGAAGTAGGAGTGTTTTCTTCAGCTAGAGAGTGTTTTCATCAGCTAGAGAGGGCGGATCAGGGGCTCCTCCATCGTTTCAATCCTGGACATTGTCTGGTTCTTACGGGGAGCAAAACACATACACCCACTGCACAAATAGATAGTCTCTGTGTGGGACCTGAATTTGGTACTGAGGATGCTAACCAAAGCCCCTTACAAACCACTTAACAGGCTCCAGGTAAGGGATCTGACCTGGAAGACAGCCTTCTTGGTAGCAATATGCTCAGCAAGGAGAATATCGGAAATCCAAGCCCTGTCATGCCAGGAGCCATATCTCTCCTTTTCAACAGAAAAGGTGAGAATTAGACCAGTCCTGTCCTTCCTCCCCAAGGTGGTATCTGAATTCCACCTTAGCCAGCCAGTCACTCTGCCAGGTAGAATGTGCACAGAAGGGGGAGGACTTGCATTTTCTGGATGTCAGAAGGATCCTTTTGAAGTATCTAAGGTCTATAAACAAGTTTAGGAAGTCAGATAGGCTATTTGTTCTGTACTCAGGAGTCCAAAAGGGGGAGCCTGCCTCCAAAACCTCAATCGTGCAATGGATCAGGGAAGCCATTGCTTCAGCGTACATAGTAAATGGCAAGGAAGTACTGCAAGACTTGAAGGTCCACTCAACAAGGGCACAGGCCTCCTCCTGGACAGAATACAGATCAGTGGCTTCCATCAACATTTGCAGGGCAGACACATGGGCCTTAGTGCACACATTTACAAAATGTTACAGGCTGCACCTGCACGAAAGGAAAGACACGAGATTTGCAATGGGGGTCCTGGAAGAAGCCATAGGACTTATCCGTGCGGGATGACAATAGTTTAGGCACATCCCATAGTGGTCTGGCAGGATGAAGAGGAAGGTACAATTAGAGCTTGCCTTTCTAATTTTCTTTCCTCAAGTCCTGCCACAAAAGAAGTAAGATTGTGCATTATGGAGGTTCTGTAAACTACACATCATGACATCTTGCATGTGAAAGCTATAGCTAGAATTCATGTCTATTGGCTATGGACGTCAGATATGAAGAAATGCAATATGTGTAAACTATCATGTAATGCATTAGCAAAGGTAGTGCTACCATATTTCTTAAGCCTACACAGCAATTTCACAGGACAGTTCCAAGGACAATTGTTCCTCAGCGCCATTGACTCATTTTCTAAGTATACAAAAGTTGCCTTGGTCAGGATTAGTTTTGTAAATGCAACCATTACTGTGTTACATGAGTAATTCTGCTGAGATATTAGGAACAAAGATTTGTCTTGTTGTAGATGATACTCTGATCTACAGCAGATTCAACACGTCTCAAGAAAGCTTGAGGAGTGGTCAAGTATTTGGCATCTAAGATTAAATCAAAAAAGTACAGATCCATGAATTTGGGGTGCGAAAATCAAAGAAAGCAGTATATTTTGGGGGCTAAGATACTGATGTGCACCAATCAGAGGAGAGACCTCATATAATTTAAATTTGATTATCTCAAGACATACATATATTTATTTATTTCCATTTGTAATCTGCTTTTCATATCCAAAAATGCACTCTAAGTGGAATACAAAAATGAAACAAAATACAATAATCGCGCAAAGACATTCATCAGTTAACATCATCAATCTAAACCATACACATAACCCTTTATAAATCCACCTCAATGAAAATGCAGATACCCCTCCATCCATTCAATCTCTAACCCTGTCACACCAAAACAATGCAATAAAGCAATGGATGGAGCCAGAGAAATGCTAGGATATACAGTAAGATGTATAATCTGTAGAATATACAAGGTGATAATGGGGTGAATTTTCAAAGTTACGTGCATGAGTAGCCTATACTTGCATAATCACTACTTTATAAAAATTAAGGGGCGGATTTTAAAACGAGCGCGAATAGCCTACTTTTGTTTGCGCTCCAGGCGCAAACAAAAGTACGCTGGATTTTAGTAGATACGCGCGGAGCCGCGCGTATCCGCTAAAATCCTGGATCGGCGCGCGCAAGGCTATCGATTTCGTATAGCCGGCGCGCGCCGAGCCGCGCAGCCTACCCCCGTTCCCTCCAAGGCCGCTCCGAAATCGGAGCGGCCTCGGAGGGAACTTTCCTTTGCCCTCCCCTCACCTTCCCCTCCCTTCCCCTACCTAACCCACCCGCCCGGCCCTGTCTAAACCCCCCCCTTACCTTTGTCGGGGGATTTACGCCTCCCAGAGGGAGGCGTAAATCCCCGCGCGCGAGCGGGCCTCCTGCGCGCCGGGCCGCGACCTGGGGGCGGGTACGGAGGGCGCGGCCACGCCCCCGGACTGTAGCCACGCCCCCGTACCCGCCCCCAAAACGCTGCCGACACGCCCCCGAAACGCCGCAACGACCGGGTCCGCCCCCCCCCCGACACGCCCCCGACACGCCCCCCTCGGAGAACCCCGGGACTTACGCGAGTCCCGGGGCTCTGCGCGCGCCGGGAGGCCTATGTAAAATAGGCTTCCCGGCGCGCAGGGCCCTGCTCGCGTAAATCTGCCCGGTTTTGGGCGGATTTACGCGAGCAGGGCTCTGAAAATCCGCCCCTAAAAGTACACAAGTACTTTCAATTTAGTGCACATACTGTATATATGCATGGGCCGGCAGTTGCATGGGCAAGTTGCTATTTCAAATGACACTAATGTGCATACAATTGGCAACTTACTCATGTAATTTTACACCTGCTTATTATTGTGTGTAATTGATATCAGACTTGTTTATTGTGCATTATTGGCTGGGTGAACTGGGGGGGAATTCAGGCTGAAGAATCAGGAGGTCTTGATCTGGAAAAGGACTGGGTGAACTGGTAGAGTAATTGGTAAACTGATAATTTCAGTTATGGTGCATGTTTTAAAATATACTGACATAGGTGTAAATTGAGTTTTACGCAACTAAGTTCTACTTTATTTTTGCATGTAAAATCTGCATGCGTATATTTTTGAAATAGGTAGGAAAAGTAAGTGCGTTCAAAGCATTGAAATACGCACTTTCAATGCATTTCATGTATTTGCATGTATGCATATATATGCACATATGTTCTGGGGTAGAGATAAACGTATTGTATGATATCTGCGGATTATAAAATACTATCATAGATCTATATATGGCCATATACACATGTATATGTCATTGCATGGAATTGTTTGAAAGTTATCCTCAATGGAGACAATCGTAAATAATCAACTTTCGAATTACTTGGAGGAATATAATATTCTACACCCCTCTCAATATGGATTTCGAAAAGAACACAACACAGAAACTCTCCTCATCTCGCTCCTAGATCAGGTATACATTGGCATTGGCAAAGGATAGTCCTTCCTCCTAGCACTTCTCGATATCTGTGCGGCTTTCGACACCGTAAATCATACTACCCTTATAAACCGGTTATCAGACATAGGAATTGCAGGACCCGCCCTCAGATGGTTCGACTCTTTTCTTAATAACAGAGCCTACAAGGTTAAAATCAATAACAAAGAATCCCTTCGCACTAACTCCCCATTTGGAGTACCCCAGGGCTCTTCATTATCGCCCACCCTGTTCAACATTTACCTTCTCCCCCTCTGCCATTTTCTCTCAAAATTAAATCTGAAGTTTTACATATATGCAGACGATGTTCAAATCTTAATTCCCATATCTAATTCTCTGGATTCTGCTCTCAAACTGTGGGATTCACATCTGCATACAATCAACCTTCACCTCGCAAGCCTTAACCTGGTGCTTAACACTACCAAGACAGAACTCCTCCTCATCACCCCAGAAGGCAGTCCATTTCATCAACAGCTGCACACTAACACACAAATCTCCCATGCAAGAGACCTTGGAGTCACAGTCATCTGAGTCTAAAGAAATTCATAAACCAAACTACGAAGGAATGCTTCTACAAGCTGCAAGTACTCAAAAAACTCAAGCCGCTCCTTTTCCATAATGATTTCCAATTGGTCCTCCAAGCCATCCTGTTCTCCAAGGTCGATTACTGCAACTCCATCTTGCAAGGTCTTCCTGCTTCTACAATAAAACCCCTCCAGCTGCTTCAAAATACGGCTGCGAGAATCCTGATGAATACCAATCGGAGAGAACACATCTCTCCTATACTAAAAGATCTTCATTGGCTCCCAGTAAACTTTAGGATTCTCCATAAATCACTTACAATTATTCACAAAAGCATACACCATCAGACCCCTCTTGACCTGCTACACCCTCTCAAACTTCACTCCAGGACCAGACCCTTAAGGGAAGCTTACATAGGATCCTTACACGTCCCTCCAATCAAAGCGGTGCACCACTCAAACATCAGAGACCAGGCATTCTCAACAATAGGTCCCTCCATCTGGAATACCATGCCACCGGACCTCAGGCAGGAAACCTGTCTTATAACTTTTAAAAATAAACTCAAAACATGGCTTTTCTGTCAGCCTTTCCCTGTTCCTAAGCCAACAGCTGGACTTAGAATTGTTCCTAACTCTACTGTGATTCAACCAACACTAAGTACTCATATACGTTATAATGTGGTGGGCTCCCTGTGCCTCCCCCCACACCATCTTCTGTAAAAAGTTAATTATCTCATCTTTGCTATCCCCCCTTTATTTCCTATCCCCAGTTTTTGCGCCCCTGTTATAATGTAACTTTTTGCTTCTTCAATCTATGTCTCTTGTTAATTGGTTACGGTTAACCGCTTTGTTCGATGTAAATCGAGTTGATTTGATTTCTACCAAGAAAGTCAGTATATAAAAGCCTTAAATAGATAAATAAATAAATAAAATAAATAAATGTCTCTGTACAGATTGCTGGTGAAACCTCATCTGGAGTATTGTGCGTGTAGAGTTTGGGAAACTACATTTCTGAAAGTATATAAAGAGAGTAGAAATGGTCCAAAGAAGAACTACCAAAATGGTTTAAGGTCTGTACAAAAAGCCCTGTGAGGCCAGATGTACTAAAGGGATTTTGCCATTTTATTTCTATGGGAAAAAAGATTAGTACATCTGACACTTAAGGACCTAAATATGCACACCCTAGAGGAGATAAAGGAGGGTGAGGGAAGACAGAGACACAAAGAAGGCAGTTTTCAAATAGCCTTCATCGATGGAAAGTATGCAGATGCTTTTACAGTGTGCACTTTTGCAGCTAATTGTCAAATAGAAACTACCTGGGTAGTTCCTCTTTGAAAATTAGCTAGCATAGAGCACTCATGCCTAAAGTGTTTCCTATATGTGCAGCCAGCCAAGCAGGAACAAAATAGCACAAGTACATACGGTATGAAAAGTGAATGTATGTGCACTGTTTTACTCCCCCGACCTAATCATACTCCCGAGTCCCGACACAGCCTCTTTCTAACCCTAATAAAAGTAGACACTCTATGGTAGTCCATGTGTGCTTTTATCCTGCTAGGGGAGGGAGATATTCAGATAGGTCTATTTACCTGGGTATATGGCTTTAAAAATTGCCTTTCACAGTACCTCAGAGTAATCAGTAATGCATAGAAGGCATGTTGTTTTTTTTAGGGAAAAGGGACTACCAGAACAAGAGTTCACGATATGAGGCTCAAAATGAGTGAGTAGATCTATTCATGGTGAAGGAGCTACTGTGGATCTCCATTGACTGCAGCAGTGGAACCACAGATCACCCAAGGACTTGTATCTTTTTAGCAGTTGCCACTGTACTATAAATGTGTGGCTTTTTTTTTTTTTTCTTTTACCTTTGAAATCCTTTGTAGAGCTCAAATATCCCATGTTACTGTGTTCATGTTGCTTCTTCTGGCAACACTGGTGTTGACTAACCTTCACTGTATCCCATCCTATTTTCCCTGATTCCTTTATATATTAGATTAAGATTACAAAATTTGCTTTAGATAATTTTTGGGGGTTTTTTGCTCCTGCAAAGATGAGAGCATAATCAGAGCTAATCAGAAAATTATGAGCTGCCTGATTGCTGATTAGACTCATAATGTTAATATAGTCGAGGAGGCTCTCATAGTGGGATATTTTAAGAGCGACACATAAAAAAAAAATAATGCAACTATAGGCAAGAACGGCAGTGCTCAGTGGGAGATCCTTCCTGGGAAACAGATTTCCCCAGTTTCTGGAAGATTGTAAAAGCTGAATGTTCATTCCAGTCCATTCATATTCTGCTCTTTTCAGAAACTGCTCTCTGAGTCCAATCCAGAAACTGCTCTCTGAGTCCATTTCAAGAGCTCCTTCTCTCACTGAGCTGCCAGCTAAACTGGAGGCCTCCAAGACAGTTTGGGTCGCCATGTGTTGCCTTCTGGGATTTGTAGGCTTACCTGTATCAGTAAAAAATACTGGTATACCAAACTCCAAATACATAGAAAGGAGAGATATAAGTAGCTCAGTGTCAGTGCTGTGCAATGCCATGTAGAAGGCCTGAGTTAAATTGCTCAATCTGATCTTACAATCAGGCGGCTGGCCGAGGTTTGGAATCCCGGTCATCGTGTAACAGCGACACCTAGTGGCCAGACTGGGCTCCATGACTGCAGGATTCTGGAAGGAGCCCTGGTGCATAGCCCCTGGCTGCTGGACTGTTGGTGCTACGACTGGCCTAGGTGAGTTGGAGGGTGTATGAAATCTAAGGGAAAAATCACCCTGGTAGTTGGGAATGGAAAGCTTATGGCACTGGATCCTAGCTGTGGTTCCAATTTCACTGGAAGCCCAAAGGAGGAAGAAGAAACTTCTAGGTCCCAAGCAAACAAATAAACCCCCCAAAAATAATATATATAAAAACCAGATCTTGATCAAACTGCCCTGCAAACCTAGTATTTATTGGCAGATCCTAGCCAGGTATTCTGATCTCCCTATCTGGGAACTCGCTGATCTGATCCAGATGTCTAGGTGACTGGTCTGTAAAAGATCCAGAGATTATTCTGATTGTAGTGCACATAAGAAGTATTTCAGCTGGTGATGACAGCAGATAGTATATTCTCCCTGCATAGTTCTGGGACCTCAAAACTACCCTCCCCCTGGGGCGCATGCTCACAAATGCATATGTCTAAGCACAAGGCAAATGAAAGCTCTGGGACTCCAAAGAAAGATTTGCTGCCAGTAATGCAGTAATGAAATTCTACCTCAAGAAGCTTGCTGGTCCTCCTCTGCCATCATTTTTATGTTTCTATGAAAGCTCTTTCTGCATGTAAAGCATAGGCATCAGATCAGGAGGTGGGGGCAGCAAAATTTCTGCTGGCAGCGGAAGGGAAACCTCCTTAGTGACAGGTAGTCCAGTCAGGGGTGGTTCTATAATGAGGAAAGGTGAGGTGGCCGCTTCAGGTAGCAAACTTTGGAAGCGGCAAAAAATGCCCCCCCCCCCTCAAAAAAAAACCTCCTGTAGCAGCCACCTCACCCTGCTGGAAGCAGAAACATTTCCAGTAAATCTGGAAAAAATGCAGAGGCTTTTTGTGACGAGTGTTTGACAATTACAGTGGGAAGCCTCAAGCTCAGCATATGGTTTGCGTGTCTATGTGGGGCGGGAACTGTTATTTATTTATTATTATTTAATCATTTTTATATACCGAATTTTCATTCGAGCATATAAAATCGGTTTATGGTAGTTAGCAAATATTAATTTAAAAATATTTGCATTTCCAAAAGAAAAAAGGAAGTAGATACATAGTTTCATATTGTACATAAATAAAATAGTAAATTGAAAATAGTAGGCAAAATAATCTAAGCATTTAATCAATTAGAGAGACAGTATAGTAGGAGTACAGATAATAAAATAAAAAATATATACATTACCTTGGTATAAATTCAGCAGTTTGAACTTATTATGTTAACAACTCTTGGAAGGCTTGGTTAAAAAGCCAAATTTTAATGCCCTTTTTAAATAATTTGATATCTGCTTCTAAACGTAATTCCTGTGGAATAGAATTCCATAGTTGGGGTCCAACAATATTCTTTCTCTTACATTATTTAGATGGGCAATTTTAGGGGAATGAATTGGCAACATCCCTATTCCGGTTGATCTAGTGATTCTAGAAGGGATGTGGAAATGAAGTGATGAAGTTAGCCATTTAATTTTTTCATTGTAGAGGGTTTTATGAATTAGGGACAAGATTTTATGCTGGGCCCTGTATTTGACCAGTATTTGACCATGTGACTGTGTGCGAAATCCAATGAGATAGGATAGCTGTTCGGAAACAGCCAATGGAAGAGGGTGGAAGCGGTGGGAGAGGCGGTCCTTGTTGGCGTAGTGAGCCAAGCAGCTTAGGGAAAGGAGTGGCGGAGGCGGTGAAAAGGGCGAGGCGGAAAGTACCGGTGCTGGCTTCACACGTGCTGCGGGCGGAGGAGCTCACCCTACAGCAGAAGGGGTGAAGGGGAGCGAGCTCATCCCGCGAGCTGCTACAGAGCTGATAGAGGTAAGAGCACTTGGAGGTAAGGATCTGCATTTCTCGGGGAGGTGTCTAGAACCTAGAAACCTACCCTTCTACCCCCCCCCCCCCAATTCACTCTCCATCTACCCTTTTCCACCCTGGGGAAGAGAAATGTGGCCCGGCTGGAGAGGGTGAAGCTGTGTTCCCAGGGGTAGGGGTGTATGTGTGTGGGAATTTGAACTGTCCTCGAGGAAGAGGAGTATATATGTGTCCCGGTTGGAGGGGTTGGAGCTCTGTCCCCGGCATAAGGGAAGTGTTTGTGTGTGTGTACGTGCGGGAGGAAGGGAAAAAGGAAGTGTGGGTGTGTGTGTATGTATGTATATCCAGGGGTGGGTTGAGCCCTTTATCCTAGATAAGGGGTGTTTGTGTCACCGGGGGTGGGCGATATAGATCATTTTATCCAGGATAAAGGGAATATGTATGTGAGTGTCATGGGGCAGGAGCCGTTTATCGGGGGTAAGGGGAGAGTGTGTGATTGGAGTGGGGTGGAAGGAGCTCATTATCAGAGATAAGGGATGTTTGTATATGTATGTGTCATGGGGGGAAGGGGCTGGAACACTTTATCTGGGATAAGGGGACTGTGTGTGTGTGTCTGTATATGTGTGTCCAGGGGGGAGTTGGAACCCTTTATTTGGGATAAGAGAAATGTGTATATGCATGTGCCCTGGAGGGGAGGGGTGTATTGGAGCCCTTTACCCAGATAAGGGTTGTGAATGTGTATGTGTGAGTGTGTGTGTGCTGGAGCAAGTGGCAGGGGAAAGAGTTTATGCAGGATCAGGGGAAAATTTGTGTGTCCTAGAGGGTTTGGAACCCTTTATCTCTGATAAGGGGAGTGGTGTGTATGTGTGTGTGTGTGTGTGTGTGTATGTCCTGGGGGTATAGAATAGGGATGTGAATCGTTTTCCATATCGTCTTAACGATAGAAATCGTGTGGCAGGGCAAGAAAATCGTCTTAGGCACGATTTTTTAGTTAAAAAATCGTTAAAAATCGTTTTTTCCGATTAGTGCGCACTAACTCGAGTTAGTGCGCACTAACGGGAGTTAGTGCGCACTAACTGGGAGTTAGTGCGCACTAACTGAAAATGATACAATTTGACACTTTTCAGGTCAGTTAAGGTCAGTTTAGGAATGAATATGTATTCCTATTGGCTGCCCTCTTATTTATTCATGTTACCAAGTTTCCTACTGACAGTATATGGGGGATGGGAAATGGAAACAGTTGGTAGCTTGACAAAACAAGTAATGTGATCAGTCAATGTGACTAGAACTTGTGCCCTAACCCTGATACCAGGGGTATTGTGATCTTCCTGCACACAGTGCCCTATCCCTATTAATACCAGGAGTGTTGTGATCTTCCTGCACACAGTGCCCTATCCCTAATACCAGGGGTGTTGTGATCTTCCTGCACACAGTGCCCTATTCCTGATACTGGGGGTGTTGTGATCTTCCTGCACACAGTGCCCTATTCCTGATACCGGGGGGGTTGTGATCTTCTTGCACACATCCCGATATCAGGGATAGGGCACTGCATGCAGGAAGATCACAACACTCCTGGTATTAATAGGGATAGGGCACTGCATGCAGGAAGATCACAACACCCCTGGTATCAGGGATAGGGCACTGTGTGCAGGAAGATCACAATACCCCGGAGGAGTGAGGGTCAGGCAGCTCCCCCATGTCTGTGAAGCCAGCCTCTCACTAGTAATGCAGGGAGGGAGCTGTCTCAGACTTCACCATCCTCCCCCCCCCCCTTACCCACACACCATTCACTAGCTGGGACATGGGGGAAGTCAGGAGTGAGGGTCAGGCAGCTCCCCCCTGTCTGTGAAGCCAGCCTCTCACTAGTAATGCAGGGAGGGAGCTGTCTCAGACTTCACCATCCACCCCCCCCCCCCTCACCCACACACCATTCACTAGCTGGGACATGGGGGAAGTCAGGAGTGAGGGACAGGCAGCTCCCCCCTGTCTGTGAAGCCAGCCTCTCACTAGTAATGCAGGGAGGGAGCTGTCTCAGACTTCACCATCCTCCCCCCCCCCTCACCCACACACCATTCACTAGCTGGGACATGGGGGAAGTCAGGAGTGAGGGTCAGGCAGCTCCCCCCTGTCTGTGAAGCCAGCCTCTCACTAGTAATGCAGGGAGGGAGCTGTCTCAGACTTCACCATCCTCCCCCCCCCCCCCCCCCCCGCTCACCCACACACCATTCACTAGCTGGGACATGGGGGAAGTCAGGAGTGAGGGTCAGGCAGCTCCCCCCTGTCTGTGAAGCCAGCCTCTCACTAGTAATGCAGGGAGGGAGCTGTCTCAGACTTCACCATCCTCCCCCCCCCCCCCTCACCCACACACCATTCACTAGCTGGGACATGGGGGAAGTCAGGAGTGAGGGTCAGGCAGCTCCCCCCTGTCTGTGAAGCCAGCCTCTCACTAGTAATGCAGGGAGGGAGCTGTCTCAGACTTCACCATCCTCCCCCCCCCCCCCTCACCCACACACCATTCACTAGCTGGGACATGGGGGAAGTCAGGAGTGAGGGTCAGGCAGCTCCCCCCTGTCTGCGAAGCCAGCCTCTCACTAGTAATGCAGGGAGGGAGCTGTCTCAGACTTCACCATCCTCCCCCCCCCTCACCCACACACCATTCACTAGCTGGGACATGGGGGAAGTCAGGAGTGAGGGTCAGGCAGCTCCCCCCTGTCTGTGAAGCCAGCCTCTCACTAGTAATGCAGGGAGGGAGCTGTCTCAGACTTCACCATCCTCCCCCCCCCCCCCTCACCCACACACCATTCACTAGCTGGGACATGGGGGAAGTCAGGAGTGAGGGTCAGGCAGCTCCCCCCTGTCTGTGAAGCCAGCCTCTCACTAGTAATGCAGGGAGGGAGCTGTCTCAGACTTCACCATCCTCCCCCCCCCCCCCTCACCCACACACCATTCACTAGCTGGGACATGGGGGAAGTCAGGAGTGAGGGTCAGGCAGCTCCCCCCTGTCTGTGAAGCCAGCCTCTCACTAGTAATGCAGGGAGGGAGCTGTCTCAGACTTCACCATCCACCCCCCCCCCTCACCCACACACCATTCACTAGCTGGGACATGGGGGAAGTCAGGAGTGAGGGTCAGGCAGCTCCCCCCTGTCTGTGAAGCCAGCCTCTCACCAGTAATGCAGGGAGGGAGCTGTCTCAGACTTCACCATCCTCCCCCCCCCCCTCACCCACACACCATTCACTAGCTGGGACATGGGGGAAGTCAGGAGTGAGGGTCAGGCAGCTCCCCCCTGTCTGTGAAGCCAGCCTCTCACTAGTAATGCAGGGAGGGAGCTGTCTCAGACTTCACCATCCTCCCCCCCCCCCTCACCCACACACCATTCACTAGCTGGGACATGGGGGAAGTCAGGAGTGAGGGTCAGGCAGCTCCCCCCTGTCTGTGAAGCCAGCCTCTCACTAGTAATGCAGGGAGGGAGCTGTCTCAGACTTCACCATCCTCCCCCCCCCCCCTCACCCACACACCATTCACTAGCTGGGACATGGGGGAAGTCAGGAGTGAGGGTCAGGCAGCTCCCCCCTGTCTGTGAAGCCAGCCTCTCACTAGTAATGCAGGGAGGGAGCTGTCTCAGACTGGTATCAGGGTTAGGGCACTGTATGCAGGAAGATCACAACACTCCTGGTATTAATAGGGATAGGGCACTGTAAGAGATGACTGTAGTAGATTGAATAAAGATCTGATGTTTCTGCTCTCCTCACACCAAACAAAAACAACACACAAGCAGAGAAGCCCTTCTTACAAAGCTGAGCTAGTGAGTTAAGTAGGAGGAAAAGTAAACATACTGGTGCCAGTGTGGCTACTTAAAAAATACACTTACCAACAATCAATTACATATATTTGAACTGTGTACAGTTCCAGCCAGGACCACCTTTCTAAAATGCACAGTGATTGGCAAATTCAACATGCACTAGCATTTCAGGTGCCTGCTAACAAAAATAATAAACAAACAAGTTCTAGTCACGTGAGTGCTGATCATTACATTACTTTTTTTGTCAAGCTTCCAACTGTTTCCATTTCACATCCCCCCAACCATATTGGTAACATCAATAGATAAGAGCACAGCCAGCCAATAGGAATACATACATACATATTCATTCCTAAGTGACCTTTACTGACCTGGGAAGTGTGAACACTTTGTTTCATTTTCTGTTGGTGTTCGTTAGTTTCCAGTTCCATTTCCCATCCCCCCAACCATCACCTCAGTGGTAACCTTGGTAACATCAATAGATAAGAGGGCAGCCAGCCAATAGGAACACATATTCATTCCTAACTGACCTTCAGTGACCTGGAAAGTGTTTATTTGTATCATTTTCAGTTAGTGCGCACTAAATCGAGTTAGTGCGCACTAACGGGGAGTTAGTGCGCACTAACTCGAGTTAGTGCGCACTAACACGATTTAACGATTTTTAACGATAAATCGTTAGAATTTCTATTGTATCGTGTTCTATAACGATTTAAGACGATATAAACATTATCGGATGATAATTTTAATTGTTGAAAAACGATTCACATCCCTAGTATAGAACCCTTTATCCAAGATAAGGAAGTGTGTGGGTCTTAGGGCAAGTAGGGTGAAGGTTGGAACCCTTTACCCAGGGGTAGTTCTATAATGAGGCAGCCCTCTTCTTTCCACCGGCAGCCCTCTTCTTTCTTTGTTGGTCCATCTCTGTGTCCAGATTTCTACATCGCTTGCCACGACCTCTGCCTGTCACCGGCTCTGATCCTAGCCTGTCAGTGACACCTCCTCTCGCCTATCCCCTGGACGTGGACTTACAAGGCTCCGGCCTTTCTTTGCTTGAGTGCCTCCTGTTACCTTCCATTCCTTTGGCACCTAAGTTCCTGCACCGAACCCAGTCCAGGGTAGCACTACGCCACCTATCGGCTGCTGTCTCTGGGCTGAACCAGTTCTCGTTACTAACTAACCTCGAGGCCCACCTAAGTCCTGCCGGACCCGGCACCCAAAGGTTCAACCCGAGAGGAACGAGGGCTGGTATAGGTGAAGCTCTAGCGGCCTCTAACTTCAGCCCACTCTACCTGCCGACGGTGGGGACCGATATGTCCCTACCTACGGGTTGCATCAACCCCACCTCAGCCCAAGGGTCCACCTCTGACGCAACAAAAATAAAATCAAGCTAATATCACATAATCATTCTATTAAAAAAGGAGATTTAAAAAAACCGCTAAAGGAAATGACTTGCTTGATCTTTCATCAATCATGGTCTTGATAAGCTTTTCCAAATAGCCACATCTTTAGGTCTTTTTAAAATATTTTTATATTTGGTTGCAATCTTAATTCCATTGGTAAGGAATTCCAGAGTTTAGGACCTGCCAGTGAAATGACTATCTTTCTAACTTGACTTAGATGTGCAGAGTGCACCAAAGGGATGGTTAGAAGGCCTTTATTTGCAGATCTTAAATTTCTTTGTGGTGTATGCAGGCGAATGGCAGCATTCAGCCAATCTATTTGTTCCCCATAAATGATTTTGGGGTAGATTTTTAAAGTTACGCGCGGGCGTAGATTTGTTCGCACAAACTGGCGCGAACAAATCTACGCCCGATTTAATAACATGCGTGCGCTGTTGCAGGGGGGGTGCACAATTGTGCAACCTGCACGCGCCGAGCCGAGCAGCCTGCCTCCATTCCCTCCCCTTTTTTTCCAGCCCCCCCACCTTCCCCTCCCTTCCCCTACTTAACCCACCCCCAACCCTAACTAAATCCCCCTAATTTTGTAACTTGTGCACGCCGGCCGGCTGCCAGTGCGCCATTCCCCGGCCCAGGGGCTGGTTCGGAGGCCTTGACCACACCCCCGGAACGCCCCCGGGCTGGCACCATGCCCACGGCCCTGGCACCACGCCCCCGGGCTGGCACCACACCCATGGCCCTGCCCCCGGAACGCCCCCGAATGCCGTGCCACCCCCGACTCGCCCCCAACACACCCCAAAGCAAAGCCCCAGGACTTCCGCGCATCCCGGGGCTTTGCACGCGCCAGCAACATAGGCGCGCCGGCTCGCAAGTCCCCTGCGCGCTTAAATCCAGCTGGATTTAAGCGCGCAGGGCTTTTAAAATCTGCCCCTTTGTGTAAGATGCATATCATTTTGTATTCAGTACGATACTTAATTTGGAGCCAGTGCAATTATATCAATGTTTGGGTTACATGATCGTATTTCCTGGTTCCTGTTAGTATCCTGGCTGCTGCGTTTTGTAAAACTTGCAATGGGTGAATTGTGGATAATGGGAGACCGAGCATCAGAGAATTTTAATAGTCTGTACTTGAAAATATTAATAATACTGTTATAAAGTCATACTGTGTTAGTAGTGGTTTTAATTGTCTGAGGATTAGAAGTTTGTTATACCCTTCATATAGTTTGTTGAAGATGTGTTTTTTGAGGTTAAGTTCACCATCAATCATAATTCCTAAATCTTGGGCACTGTCTGCTAGATTTATGTTTGTGTCATCTTCTAGTATAAGGACTGGCATGCTGGAGAGTGATGGTCGTCTTTCCAGTAGAATAATTTTGGCTGTGTCAACGTTCAGTGTAAGTTTCATGAGTGTTAGAGGTTGTTTGATGATTGAAAGATACATTGCTGTCAATTTGTATGTAGTTTCTATTGTGTCTTTAGCTGGAATTAATATTTGTATGTTGTCTGCATATATGTAATGATTGAGACCTAGACCAGCAAGTAAATGGCAGAGTGGAAGCATGTATATGTTGAACAGGGTGGCCAACAGTGAGGAGCCTTGAGGGACTCCAGTACTGAGGTTTATCTTGTCTGAGATAGCGTTATTAATTTCAACTTGGTAAGAGCGATTAGTGAGATAGGAGGAAAACCATTGGAGTGTAGTTTCTGCTAATCCAATTTCTAATAATCTGTCAAGAAGAATTGTATGGTTTACAGTATCGAATGCTGCAGATAAGTCTAATAGAACTAATAGATAATTTTGTCCGCTGTCAAATCCCCTAAGAACGGTGTCGGTTAATGCTAGCAGTAATGTTTCAGTGTTGAAGTGCTTTCTGAAGCTGAACTGAGATGAATATAGAATATTATTGTTTCAAGGTGTTCAGTTAACTGTTTCTGGACTACTTTTTCTAATAATTTAGAGAGAAAAGAGAGATTAGATATAGGACTATAATTATTAAAAGCAGTTGGGTTGAGTATTTGTTTTTTCAGAATAGGTCTAATTATTGCACATTTGAGTATTTCTGGGAATTGGCCTTCCTTTAGAGAAAGATTAATTAATGATGCAATAGGAAATGAGATTTAGACCCGGATTTTCAAAAGCCTACACTCGTAAATCCGATGGATTTACACGCGTAGGTGGGCTTACGCACACCGGGCCTATTTTAAAAAGGCTCGGCCACGTACATAAAGCCCCGGATGCAAGTAAGTCCCGGGGATTTGGAAAAGGGGCGGGGAAGGGGTGGGGTGGTCCAGGAGGCAGGGTGGGGTGGGGCAGAGGCTCCCAGCGCAGCGGCCATTTGCCGCTGTGCCGGGGGATTGCGTGTCGGCAGGTGTAAAAGGTAAGACAAAGGTCAGGGGGCTCTAGGTTAGGGCTAGGGTCAGGTAGGTTGGGGAAGGGGAAGGGAGGTTAGTGAAGGGGGTTGTGAACGGGGAAGCCCATGGGCGTCGGTGCACACAAGTTGCACTAATGGGCACCCCCTTCACGCGCCGACCCCTGATTTTATAACATGCGCACACATGTTATAAAATTGGGCATCCATGTACGTGTGCAGGTCTTAAAATCTACCCCTAAGTGAACTATTGATTTTAAAGATGGAATAGGCATAGTGTCCAATGGATGAATCGCAGGGCTCTTTTTTTTTTATAAGGCTTTCGATCTCAACAGGTGTAGTTTCATCAGAATTTAACCATCTAGTGATCTCTTGGATTCATGTTGATTTCCTGGTTTCCAGTGGAATTAGTATTAGTCACTAAATCCACAATTTTTTTTTTAAAGAAGTGTGCGATATCATTGTATTTGGTCTCTGGAAGGGCAGCACTTTCTTCAGTGGAGGCTTTGGTAAGATTTTTTACTATGGAGAAAAGTGTTCTTGGATTATGGCAGAAATTCTGGATCTTATTGATGAAATATTCTTTCTTTGCGTTGTTAATATGTTTTTTATAGACTACAAGGTAGGATCGATAGGCGCTCAAGGTAGATATATTTTGATATTTCCTCCAACCTTTCTCCTTTTTTCTTAGGGTACGTTTTGTGGAACTAATTTGTTTGTTATACCAAGAATTGTGGTTTTTTTGGATGTTTTAGAGTTTTTTATATTACTGGATTTAATTTATCAGCAATAAAGTTGGTAGTATTAAGCCAGGAATGAATGGCATTTACACTGTTTGATAAATCAATGTTCTTATAATGTTCAGTTCAATCTCCAGGTGGATATCTTCAATCTTAAATGGGGGGCGATATGAAAAGGACATAGGTTGGGAGGTAATTGAAGTCCATTTTAGGTTAAATGAATTAGATGAATTAAGAAGTGATCTGACCATGGAACCGGAGTGTGTTTGGTTGTTGAAAAGGTTGCTTCTTTTGTATTAGTAAAAATTAAATCTAAAGAGAGGTTGGCCTTATGTATTGGGCCAGATGTAATTAATTCATAACCAAGGACTGAAAGTGATTCTATGAGGGTGCAACAAGCAGTGGAATGTAGACTGTTATCAATATGCAGAGTAAAATCCCCTAAAATAATTGAAGACTTGTCAGGATTTAAATTTGAAGCAAAAAATTCAATAATTGGTTAAATATGTTCTAAGAGACCTGGAGGACAATAAAGTAAGCAAATTTGCAGATTATTTGAATCAAACAAAGCGACTTCATATGGTTGTACTATATTATTAGGTAACAATTTCAAACCGTAATCTTTTTTGACGATGAGCATTAGACCGCCTCCTTTATGTTGCAGTCTTAGTACTGAGAAAGTTACATAATCTTGGTTTGCTATTTAATTAATGAAAACTGTATCAGATTTTTTAAACCAAGTTTCTGTTATAGCAATACAATCCGGTTTTCTATCTTGAATTAAATCTGTAATTAATACAGTTTTTTTTGTTAATGATTGTGCATTGATCAGAAAGAAAGATAAAAGTAAACAGTTACTATAAAAAGAAGCATTATTGCAAGAAATGTTTACCATAGTGCAATTGATGGCAGTCCTTACTTTACTGTGTGTGGGATGTGTCTTCATATCTTCCTTGGTTTGTGCAAACTGGAATTGAAAAGTTAATATTAGAATATATTATTGTAACCAGAGATATTGGTAACAAAATGTGCTGCACAAAAGGGCGTACAAAGGGGCATGCCCCTTTGTCGCACACCTTTAGACCAAAATGGTTCACAGTAAAACATTGAATGAACAGAATCTCCTCATAAACAATTCTTAAAAAACAGATTCTGATGATATAGGGGAAACCTTAATTTTTGATGCCCTTTAACTGAAGAAATAATTATTTCGCCAAATACAAATCCAATGGGAAAAATCACAACATCAAAACAATTCAAAATGGCAAAATGTATTAGCACTGTAATCGATCTTTTCCAGGATTCACAGTTCTCTGTTTAACCCCAAAATATATTTATTAATTCCAATGTTCACAGTTCTCCATTTAATATGAAGATCTAGTTGACTGAAAAGTCATTCTTCTCTAGGGACCAAATAAATAGCTCCACCACCCAACATGTTTTGCCAAACACTGGCTTTTTCAGGAGTATTCAACACTGCATGGCCCCAGTAGTATCTTCACTAAAAAAAACAAAATCAAAGATATCAAACCTTATAATAACATCACAATCAAAGCAACATATTACACTATAACACATCTGTACAAATGTCCAGCATCTTCATCATAGAAACTGATACACAGCCATTTTATCTGTCAAAGTATCTGTTATGTGGCACAACCAATCACACTTTTATGCCCACATTCAAAACATCATTCAACCAGGTTAACTTAACCATACACAATTTGCACAAACGCCTAATTTTAAAAGAAAACTGTCCATTCCATTCTACTGTTCAAACCTGCAGAAGTCAAGGATCTTAATTAAACAATCTACCTCTGTTCATAATGCAATAAAAGACAATCTACATCACTGCCCTTCATACTCAAGATTTGTTGAAATTCTAAAAACCTAATATCCTCCACCAAATGATCACATTCAATCCAGTGTGCTGTCAGAGGTGCTCCCATTTGAGTGAGCCTAATTGCACTACAGTTTTCCATTTATGGGATTTAATCATGCGTTTGGTTTTCCCCATATAAACCATATTGCAAGACCATAAGATTAAAGGGAAAATTTTCAAAAGGATTTATATGCTTAAAACTGAGTTTATACCTGTAAATGCATTTTACATGTGTAAGTAGGCTTTTGAAAATTACTATAATATATGCCATTGAATTGTCAATAGGCTTTACACACATAAATGCATTTTAAGCACGTAAATGGGCTTTTGATAATTGCTATGATAGTATGTTTACATTTACATGCGTAATTCCTTTGAAAATTACCTCTTTTATATATTACTTGTTACATTTCATATGTCATAGAATGGGCAATGTATAAGATTTATCCATATGTGGATGTACAAATGTCCAAAGTGATAATGATAAAAGACATATTTTATACCACCCACAGCATTGATGATTCTATATATTGCTGTCCAATGGTGGCTTCAAAAAACAGGAACTCTCTTATTTACCCATTCCACACCACTCATGCTTTTCAGGATCTTTCTCATATCTCCTCTCAGCCATCTCTTCTCCATGTTGAAGACTCTAACCTGTTTAACCATTCCTCATAGTGGAATCATTCCATTCCCTTTATCATTTTGATCACCCTTCTCTATACCTTTTCTCATTCTGCTATATCTTTTTGAAATGGGGCAACCAGAACTTCACACAATATTCGAGATGCATTTGCGCCATGAATCAATACCGAGGCATTATGATATCCATCATTTTGGGGCAGATTTTAAATACTTGCGCAAGTACGTACTTTTGTTCGCGCAGCAGGCGCGAACAAAAGTACGCTGGATTTTATAAGATACGCGCGTAGCCGCACGTATCTTATAAAATCCGGGGTCAGCGCGTGCAAGGGGGTGCACATTTGTGCAACCTGCGCGCGCCGAGCCCAGCGCGCGCTGCCTGTTCCCTCCAAGACCGCTCCGATTTCAGAGCGGCCTCAGAGGGAACTTTCCTTCGCCCTCCCCCCACCTTCCCCTACCTAACCCACCCCCCCCCCCCCGGCCCTATCTAAACCCCCCCCTTACCTTTGTCGGGAAAGTTACGCCTGCTTTCAGCAGGCGTAACTTTGCGCGCGTCGGCCGGCTGCCCCGCTCCGTGGTCCGGTCCCGGGGTCTGTTCCGGAGGCCGCGGCCACGCCCTTGGAACGCCCCAGGGCCGAAACCACGCCCACGCCGCCGCCTCCGAAATGCCGCGCCCCGCCCCCTAAACGCCGCGTCATCCCGCCACGCCCCCGATAGGAAGCCCCGGGACTTACGCGCGTCCCGGGGCTCTGCACGCACCGGCAGCCTATGCAAAATAGGCGCACCAGCGCACGAGGGCCCTGCGCACATAAATCCGGAAGGATTTACGCGTGCAGGGGTTTTAAAATCTGCCCCTTTATTTTTAGTTTCTTTCTTAATAATACCTAACATTCTATGTGCTTTTTTGATGCATCACACTGAGCTGAGGATTTCAAAGTATTGTCCACAGTGACTCCAAGATCCTTTTCCTGGATGGTGATTCCTAATATGGACCCCAGAAGCTTGTGCTTAAAGTTTGGATTATTCTTCCCAATATGCATCATTTTGCACTTGTCCACATTAAATTTCATCTGCCATTTAGATGCTCAAGACCCCAGTCTCACAAGATCTTCTTGTAGTTCCTCACAATCAGCTTGTGATTCATCTACTCTGAATAATTTTGTGTCATCTGCAAATTTGATTAACTCACTCTTTGCTGCCTTTTCCAGATCATTTATAAATATATTTAAAGGCACCAATCCCAGTACAGATTCCTGGGGCACTCTCTCTTTACCTTCCTCCATTGAGAGAAATGACCATTCAATCCTACTTTCTGTTAACTATCTTTTAGCCAGTTATGAATCCATAATAGAACATTGCTTCCTATCCCATGACCCTTTAATTTCCTGATGAGTCTCTCATGAGGAACTTTGTCAAATGCCTTTTGAAAATCCAGATACACTACAGTTCGTGTCTCTGCATTTGCACCTCCTCTCCTCGAGGCCACTCCCACGTGGTCCTGCTCTACTCCCTTCAGAGCTGCAGTGGCCTTGCACTTCCTGAGACTCTTTTTCCTCCTCCCTCCGAGAGAGCTCCTGTCTCGAACTGTGCCTAACCTCTCTGACACTCTCTGCACTCACTCGCCTACCCTCTCCGGGACCAGCCACACAGGGGTGCTCCTAAGTCCTGCCGGCCCCGGCACCCAAGGGCTTAACCTGCGGGGAACGAGGGTTGGCACAGGTGAATTTCCAGCTTGCCTCTGTTCCCGGCCAGCCTCACCTCCTGATGGTGGGGACCTGTGGGGCCCAACCCTTCAGGTAGCAACAACCCCACCTCGGGCCAAGGGTCCACAAATCCTAACACACAGTACGATTGTTGCAGTTTAAAGCAGAAGGCACTTGTCACAAGTAAGGTTTTCCCTCTTCATTGTGATGTAACTTGGTCTCTCCCTATGCAGTTCTCGAAACGCGGCCCATGTCGAGGGACTGCTAATCTTTTATTAATTTCAAGCCTGCTCTATTTGTTACCTCTTAATAAACACCTCTTGTGACTAGCACAAAACTATGGACAGTGAACTGTATACCTTCTCCTGTTACTTCACCTAGCATATTAAGAAAACATGAGTGATTAGACAAAACACGTCTGTTATTGTTAATATGTTTCAAATTAAAACTATTATGCATCACAGAATAGCAAAATCATTAAACAAACCATAGCAATAAGGAAAATAATAAAATGGTCCTGCTCAAAAATGTATATACCTTTGAATGTTTAGGCTGTTAATTATATACTCAAGTTGACAAATGCAGGTTGAGATGGCTGTGAAGGGTAGGTATCCACACCTGTGCCTAGTTTGATTGTATTTAGTGTCTGCGTATAAATAGTCAATGAGTTTCTTAGCTCTTGAGAAACCCTTGTGTATTTCATCCAGGGCTGTACTGACCTTAGTGGTTACTGAAGCATGGGGAAAGCAAAAGAACTGTCAAAGAATCTGTGAGCAAAAGTAGTTCAACTTTATAAATTAGGAAAAGGATATAAAAAGATATCCAAAGATTTGAAAATGCCAATCAGTATTGTTCAAACTCTTATCAAGAAGTTGAAAATTATGTGTGCTGTTAATACCAAGGTATACCAATAAACATTTCAGATACAACTGCCAGGAAAATTTGTTGAGATGCAAAGAAAAGTCCATAAGCAACTTCTACTGAAATAAAAGCTTCTCTGAAACAAAGTGGTGTGGGTGTTTTGACATGCCCAATAAGGAGATACTTCAACAAAAATGGACTACATGGTAGAGTTGCCATAAAAAAGCCATTACTGCACAAATGCCACAAAGCAGCTTGTTTACAATATGTGAAAAAGCACCTAGAGAAGCCTCAAAACATCGGGAATAAAATAATTTGGAGTGATGAGACCAAAATTGAACTTTATGGTCACAACCTTAAACGCTATGAAGAGAAGCACACCATCCCTACCGTGAAGCATGGAGGTGGATCTCTGCTATTTTGGGAGGTGTGAGCTACAGCAGCATGGGGAATTTAGTCAAAATTGATGGAAGGATGAATGTAGCATCTTAGAAACATTGGAGGAGAATTTGCATTCATCAGCCAGAAAGCTGAGCATGGGGCACACTTGGACTTTCCAACATGACAATGATCTGAAACATAAAGTCAAGTTAACCCTTCAGTGACTGCAGCAAAAGAAAGTGAAGAATCTGGAGTGGCCATCACCAGTCTCCTGACATCAACATCATTGAGCCACTTTGAGGAGAACTCAATCATGCAATTCATGCTAGACAACCAAAGAATTTACAGGATCTGGAGGCTTTTTGCCAAGAGAAATAGGCAGCTATACCACATGAGAAAATAAAAGGCTTCATTCACAAATATCACAAAAAACTGAAAGCTGTCATTGATGCAAAAGGGGGCAATACACAATATTAAAAACAAATGGGTCAATTTTAAGACCTGCTTGCATGCATCCATGTGCATGCGGTTCCCGGTGCACACATGGATGCAGCTATTTTATAACACGCGCACATCGGCATGCACATGTTATTAAATACAACATCCGCGCACACATGTGCAGTGGATTTTAACATCTGCACGTGCATGTGTGGGTGGGTGGCCTCTGCGCGTGGGGGGGAAATTTTAAAAGGCAATGCACAGCGACGTGAACACGGCTTCCCCTGTTCCCTTCCAGTCCGCTCCAATTAAGGAGTGGACTGGAAGGGAACTTCCCTATGCCCCTGCCTAACCTTCCTACCCTTTCCCCTCTCCTCCCTGACCCATAACTCCTTCCTAGCTCCTCACATTTTTTTTTTGATTACTCACTGCTCCTCAGATGCAAAAGTAATCTCTGCTTGCCGGCTGGCTGCCAGCATGCGCTTCCTTGGGACAGTGGCTAATGGCGCTGTCCCAGCCCACCTGGCCTGCCCCTTTTACAGGACCCAGTACTTCTGTGCATAACAGGGTTATGTGCATGGCCGGGCCTGTTCTAAAATGTGCGCGGCACACACAAGGCCAAGCCACGCCTGTAACCCCCGTTTTTTATGCGCATGGGCCTTTTAAAATTGGGCCATAAGGGTATACAAACTTTTGAATAGGACCATTTTATTATTTCCCTTATTGCTGTGGTTTGTTTAATGATTGTGCTATTCTTTTATGTATAATAGTTTAATTTGAGACACACAAAAAATAACAGATGTGTTTTGTCTACTCATGTTTTCTTAAAATGCTATACATCTTACAAATTCTGTCAGGGGTATGTAAACTTATGAGCACAACTGTATGGGAAAATAAGGCAAAGGTAGGGAGAAGGGGAATAGGAATAGGGTAGATATATTTTAAAAGTGCCAGATACCCTCATGTGAGGGGTGGAATGTTTAGCAGTGAAGATATGATAAGGCCTAGGTACAGTAGCATTGTTGATATACAGTTCCCCCAGGATTTTAAGGTAGATCTAGAATCACTTTTAGAGTTATTAACAGAATGGAATTTGAGGTTTACATCTGTTGCAGGTTCGCATTGATACAAGGGCTAGAATATCCCGGATAACACCTCTGGCGAGATCCACCACTACAAGACACAAAAAGCCATATCCCTAGACTCTTCTTCTTCTGGGCACTCATTACTTAAGGAAGCAAAAAAGCCACTCGCTCACACTCTTACTCATACTGAGTCAGCACATGATAGATACCGGTATAACAGTACATATTATTAATACTAAGTTATATTCCAGAAAACAAGACAAAATACGCAGATGTAGCCAGGACAATAGTTGCAATGACGGTAATGTAATATAAAAACTTTCTTACGGTTATTAGGGTAGCTGCTATTTCCCTCCCCCTGCCTTTGTTGGCTATATCCTTTTCGTTTGCATACCTGAAACCATGTTGGGAGAAATGCAGGCATTTTCCCAAAACTCAGCCCAGGCCGAGAACTCCCTCTCTATATCTGTTCCTGACCGCTTCTTTTCTTATCTTATTATGTGAAGTCGCTTAGTGCCTGGGTGTCGGGAGGAGGGGGAGACAGACACCTTTTTCCTCCCCCTCCCTGAATCTCACAGCACACACAACAACACAGAATTCTTTTCCACTAGACTAATCCACATCTGTTGTTTACCTCTTATATTCTCATAGTTGTTACAGTTATGTGATATGTGTCAGTATGAGAACTCTGAATCCTTTAAGGCCTAACTTCTAAATACATCCTTAGCCAGAATATTCAGACTCAGGCTAAATAATTCCATTATATTCCACCTCTGGAATCAAAGTTTTAACACAGATATATCTCATGTGATTATAATAACTGTGAGACTATAAGAAGTAAACACCAGATGTGCAGGATTTGTGGTGAGAGAGTTAGAATTTCATGAGAATGCCTGAACTATGTTTCTCACAACATGTTCGATAATAATGCTGGAAGCATACTTTTTAGTGTAAAAGTACACTTTCAGCATTATTACCTAAGTAATGCTGAAAGTGTTTTGTAGTTAATAGCCAATTTTACTGTGCAAGCGGCCGGGATTGCTGCGAACAGCGATCCCGGCACAGAGAAGATGGCCTCTTTTGGACGTAACAGGTGGGTAGGAGGGTGACAGCCAAGGATGGGAGAGGGGGGTAACTGTGGGAGGAAGCTGGTAATGTATATTTTTTTTTAGTGGGGAAGAAGGGGGAGGCCTGGGCCAGCGGCAATATTTTTTGGACCCTTTCTACCTTCTAACACTTACACATGAACGCCAGGTGGTAGGGACTAGGGATGTGAATCGGGCTTCGGACGATTGAAAATATCGGACGATATTTTCAAAATCATCAGAAATTGGGGGCTCCCGATAAGAGAACCCCACGATTTTGTTCCTGGGGTTCTCTTATCATTTTGGGGGAGGGCGGGAAAAACGCACACCAAAACAATCCCTAAACCCACCCCGACCCTTTAAAACTGTTCCCTTAGCTTCCCCCACCCTCCCGAACTCCCCCATAACTTTTTACAAGTACCTGGTGGTCCAGTGGGGGTCCCAGGAGCCATCTCCTGCTCTCGGGCCGTCGGCTGCCACTAATCAAAATGGCGCCGATGGCCCTTTGCCCTTAGCATGTGACAGGGTATCCGTGCCATTGGCCGGCCCCTGTCACATGGTAGGAGCACTGGATGGCCCGCGCCATTTTTAAAGATGGCGCCGGCCGTCCATTACTAGGTTAGCCAGATAAATTTACTCCTCCCTGGAAAGCTCATTAAACGCCCCTTTTTTGGCCGGCTAATTTATAGCCAATAATTAATTATCCAGCTATAATTTAGATGGAGAAGTGGCTGAATATGCCACATTTGCTATTAAGATGGATAACGTTTGAGTTAGCCATCTAAATGGCTTTTGAATATCTACCTTTTCCTTCCCAGGGCTTCGTACCAATTTTTTTTTGTGCCCTTGCTCCTCATTTAGAGTCTTGGAGTGTTATTGCCACTCAAGGTAATTTAGGCCTTCATGCCACTGTTTGTACTGCTTTAACCAGCTATCAGTGACTTGGGGGGTTTTCTACCATCTTTGGTGCTTTTTTCCCCTTCAAGGTGCCTTGGGCTCTTTATGCCACTCTTTTAGTACATTGGGGTCTTCACATCCCTGTTGTTGGTGCCCTTTACTCGACTTATAGAACCTTGGGATATTCTTGCCACTCTTGCTGCAGATTTGCTCCTCTCACAGTGTCTTGGGTTGGGGCTGCCTCTGTTTGAGCTACTTTGCCGTCTCATGATGTCTTGGGCTCTTCATGCCACATTTGGTGCAAATTTAACACAGTCTTAGTATTTTGTTCTTCCCCCTTCTGATGTCTACTAACAAGTTTCAGTAGAATTTTAGAGCCCAAAGTAGGATGCATTTAATAGGAAATGAATGAATGAATGGAAAGAATAAACACAAATTTATATTTTGAAATGAACAAAACAAATTTTGGGGGCATACAAAATGAATGAATGAATCAAAATGAAGATTTTTTTCAATGCATATTCCTAGTAGATGATGGATAGATGTTTTAGGTCGGTTTAGTTGGAGTGATTTGGGTGGGGCTATTGTCACACAAGACCAGGTGACAGGAAACCAGAATTTTATAAAGATTTCAATTTTAGATACTGATGTTGTTTCATTGGTGTTTTTATGATAATGCTTTGTTTTAGATAATGTATGCTGCTTTGGAGTTCATAATGTATAAAAGAAGTTTATAAATGAATAAAATGAATTGAAAAATGAAGCATCCTAACTAACCCTAGTGATTATAGTCATTAGGAGGAAAAAAGCTACTGTAAATATCCACCAATTAATGCTGCTCCTCATTTAGGTTATAATGTGCTGAAGGTATGTCCCAGAAGGGCCGGTGCTAGCTATTTTGCTGCCCTGTGCAAATAGTTTCTGTGCTGCCCCCCAACCCTTATTCATTCATTATCTTGTCAGGCCCACCAAAAAACAATCCAAGCTCCTTCCAGTGATACAAACTTTAAAAACTGACACCACCACCACACCCCTCCCCCGGAACCCATGGCTGGTGCAAGGGTATTAAGTGCCCTAGGCAAACCTTATAGCCTTGAACAATGCCCCTCCACTTCCCCAACCTCCCTCCAGCTTGCATTTATAATAACATTTTACATGAAAAATATCAAAGTACAGTATTCTGAGGTAAAAATATCACTTTCATTATATTTACACGCACTGCTATGATGCCAGCCAGAAATCCCTGCAAAAACATGTGGAACCCATATGGTATTAGGCCTATTGTAACATGTGGTGTGTGTGGGCTCAACCCTCCGAAAGCCCTAAAACATTAATACACTTCCTATTAGGAGAATATCTCATCTCAGTCACACATGCAGAACATAAACAGACCCTCATCAATACAGCATAGAGCAACCATAAGACAGAAATATAAACATGATAGAACCTGAACTGAAAACAACAAGAAGCCAAATACTCTATGCAGTGCAACAATAAAAAAAACAGAACCATCACCATTCCTCAAACTTCAAACAATATAATCAAGAAATAGAACAAATAATCATAATAGTAAAAGCATACTAATAATAATCGGGTCAATTTTAAAAGCCCTACATGTGCCGAAGCCAGAAGATATGTGAATGACTCAGCGCGGCACGTGCTATGCAGATTTTAAAACCCACGTGGGTACACGCATATCTCCCGGTACATGCACAAAAATAATTTTTGCTAAAAGGAGTGAGGCGTGGGTGTGGGTTGGGCAGGGCATGGGCATGGATGGGCCAGGGCTGAGGCATGATTTCTGTGCATACCTATTTACTTTCTCAAGTGCACACCGGGGTCCCCAACCGTGTGACTTTACTTCTGTTATAGACGGCATGTAAGTCATAAAAAAAATATAGGCTACTTAGCGAGGTTTAGAGGTTCTGGCCTAACAGAGCAACAGGTAGGCAAAGTAAGAGGGGGTTAGGAAGGCTGGTTGGTTAACTGGGAAGACTGGGAACAAACTGGGAAAATGGGTTCTAGCATTGGCGTTCGTATCTAGTAATCTCCTATCCACTTACGCGAGCAAGGCGGCATTTGTGCGCACATGCGCACATCAATATGAAATTTTACACACATGTATGCATGAATAGCCAATTTTAAAACACGCATATATACACTCTTATATGCATGGATGTTTTAAAATCACCGCGTCCAGAAAACATGTGCATCTGTGCATCCATGCACGGCTCTTAAAATGTACCTCAATATTCCAAAAACTCACATACAATTTTTTTTTTAAATGTCCCTAACACCAATAAAATATTTAAAAACAGCAGACACATTAAATAAGACCCGAAAAATAAAACTAAAAAGGATTTAAAAATGCATGCTCTCTGTATCTGGGAACGTTTGATATCCAGACACCCTGAGATTGTTGTGGATTAGTGGGAGTGGGGTGCACAAACTTTCCCCTTTCTTTCTTTGATATATATATATATATATATATATATATATACACACACACACGCTCCTTCTCAGACACACCCTCAGGTGTCTCCAGCTCTTCTTTGGTTGGGATCTGCCAGCAGTCCCAGGCCGCTCCATAGTATAATAGCACACTTCTTATATTGGCTTTAACACACCAGGAAGGTCATCCTGACTGGGATACAATGGAGCTATAGAGCAATGGGTAGCGCACCGGTAGCAAGTTTCATTGATAGGTATGTATGAGTATACCTCCTGAGATTTCTTGAGTCCTCCTTCTCTCATTCCCAAGCAAAGTAAAGTTAGTGGCATCTTGCCCCAAGCACTTGGCATGGCTTACTCACTGACTGAGTGAGAGCACCACCACCTCCAACAAAAGTCATGTACAATGAAAACGCCTTTTGAGATTCTCTGTTGTTCACAGAGTGAGACCCCTATTGTCCACTAAATCCTCTTTACTGAGTTGCGCCTCACTGAGGATAATTGTAGGTGCCGGCTTGCAAATACTTAAGTTAAGAGTAGACTTTTCTAAAGTCTATCTTCTTCCTTCCAGCTATTGGCCAGACTCAGGGGCGGACTTCCCAATAGGTAGACTAGGCAACTGCCTAGGAATTGGAGTGGCCACAGTATCACTGCAAGTAGATCCAACGGCCGCATCATTACATAGGGAGGGACTACATCGGATAGAGGCTCAAAATTTCTTTATTGCAAAGTTTTCTCACTACTATGTTATAGGTAAGCATTCTTATTTCTTTAGTGCTGTACAATACTCTCATTACTCTCCCTTCAAGCATGCTAAGTGTCCTTATTGTGTTCCTTTTTACTGTAATTGTAACCCTGTGTATTGCCTTTTGTAAAAGATGTCCCTCATTCCAACAATGATGGGATAGGTCCACTATGGCGATCTGGCCGGATACACTTCTACTAGACGTAGGAACATATCAGCTTTAATCCTATGAGTATCAAACTCTCATTAGTCACTTTTGCAACTTTACCACTTCATCTTCTTAACATTCAGTCAGTTAAAAGAAAATTCTCATTGTTTTTGGTTTAATATGTTCCAGTAATTGTGATTATCTGCTGTAAAACAAACCAATTTACTTCAATATACATCAAGACAATTAACTAGCATTCTTAGCCTTTGGGGGGAAAGAATGAATCTATCACATCAATACTCTAAGAAATAGTGCTTTTTTCATAATAAAGAAAAAAGCATAAATACATCAAAGTTCACTATTTTGGCCAAAAACATGAAACAAACTAAGAGGCATTTCTTTGTATTATCAGATTGCTTGTCAGGAAAAATACAATTAAAACACTAAACATCTTCCTCAAATTCAATACAGATATGGAATATGTTACTGTGGTTATTACAATAATTATTGTTTAAATAGACTATGAAATATCTGTATTTCCTAATATCATTTTTCTTCAAGTATTTCAAAAGCATAAATTAAAAATTAAAAAAAACCAAACACTAAACATCAAACATTAATTTCATGTCACCTCTCTGTTATCCAGAGAGAATCATACACCTCTCTACCAATTGTCACTGGATACCAAACACAATCTAGGTGGTGTTCTCATTTTTCTTAATGAGGTACACCTGTGTAGGGGAGGTGGACATTGATGGATTATATAGGTTTAACCAAAGAACTATGATTCACTCTTATCAAACCCCAACCACTATTTTGAAAATATTGCCAATATCTTTCATACTGCTAACTTTGTATTATCCCATCTGAATGTATTCATATGCATTCATAGATTTTATTCTTTATCACACTTTGGATAATCACCACTGTGGCAATTTCCTGTGCTGTTACTTCCTTCTAGATGTTCACCCTAGATTTGGGAATGCTTCATTATCTTCTACAGGCAGATCTTCTACAGGCAGATCACAAAACCTGTGAAAAACCTTAAGTTAAATTAGCAGGGATTCAAACAGGAATCAAACAGACTGCTGTGAAAGGAAAATCAAGGTTAAATAGAAAGAAGGCCATTCGATATGGAGGGCTACTGTGAACTGTTAGAAAAAAATAAAAAAATGTTACTGTGTAATGGAAACAAAAAACAATTAATATTTAACACACTATTCTTGTATATTTAATCATCTTATATTTTTTTCCTGTTTCAAAGTTTGTTTACAATAAAACTCTGCAGTGTCACAAACAAAACAATAATCAACAGAGATCATGATCAACATAGCTGTTTTGCTTCATCAAAACGTAACAGTTCCAATGAATAAACAGTACACTTTGGGGTTAGCTTAATTTAACATCCTTAAATCATTAAGGGGCAGATTTTAAAAGCCCTAAGCGCACCGAGCCTATTTTGCATAGGCCCAGCGATGCGCACAAAGCCCCGGGACGCGTGTATGTCCCGGGGCTTGAAAAAAGGGGCAGGGTGGGGGCATGGCCTGAGGCCTCGTAGGGCCGCTAGGCCAGGGGATTGCGCGCCAGCACTTGGCTGGCGCGCGCAACCTACGCCTACCCAGAGGCTGGCGCAACTTGTAAAACAAAGGTTGGGGGTGGGGGGGTTAGGTAGGGCTGGGGGGCGGGGTTAGGGAGGGGAAGGGTGAGGAAGGTGGGGGTGGAAGGAAAGTTCCCTCCAAGGCCGCTCCGATTTTGGAGCGACCTTGGAGGGAACAGGGAAAGCCATTGGGGCTCCCCTAGGGCTCGGCGCACGCAAGGTGCCCTAATGTGCACCCCCTTGCGTGCGCCAACCCCGAATTTTATAACATGCGTGCAGCTGCATACACGTTATAAAATCAGGCATACATTTGTGTGCACCGGGTTGCACGCACAAATGTACGCCCACACGTGCATCTTAAAATCCGGCCCTTAAGCTCTGATTTTTTGTAAAAAAAAACCCCAAATCTTCTTGCCTTTGAGACTTCTTGATAGCCAGATCATCAAGTTGATTGAAGAAGGTTTTCTTTCTTTGGTCAACAAGCTAAGTCCAAACCAAATAGGTCACCATCACTATGGACTCAAATTATTTCTCCATCTTGTCCCTAGGGATCTTGAACCTAATGTTATTATTGGTGGCTCACGGGAAGTCCCCGCAACCTGCCTCACTCATCCTCAATGCTGGCTGGGTATTCTCGTGGCAAGGACACAGCCAGCAAGCTGATGCTACCATCTTCCTACTTCAGCACGGGGCCTCCCTATGCATGTGTGCACAGTGCACTCAGATCCTTAAATGGGTCATGGTGGGAAAAGCCCCCACGGTGCATTTTGATAACATCACAAGCTCCTGGTATTTAAGGCCTCTCAGAATGCTTACCTGACACCTCAGCAACAGGTCTCCTGCCTAGCAGAGCATGTTGCAGCGTTCCTGATTCCTTGTTTCTTGTCCAGCTTCATCCAGCCTTGCCTTTCAGCCCTGCCTCGTCCAGCATTGTCATCCAGCTTTGTCTTCCTTATTAGTGTCTTCAGTGTGTCTTCATCCTCCTGTGGCCTGCCTCTCCAGATCTTGACCTCTTGCTTGGACCTGACCATGATTGCCTGTTGTCCAGATCTTGATCTCTCTTTTGGTTCTGACTGTTAAGCCTGTTGACTAATCTTAACCTGGTGTGTCTTTGAAGTCTAGCTACGACCTCTGTCCCAGGCCCCCCCCCCCCCCCTAAGACCTGCCAGCCGCTAGAACCCAAGGGCTCAACTCAAGGAGAGTTGTTGATAAGGGTGAAGCTCCAGTCTGGCCTGTTATCGAGTCTGTTCACCACCTGCCAGCATAGGCCTCATAGGTCCTCCTATGAGACTGCATCAACTACAGCCTGCACTAATGGCTCATACTCCTTACAGATTGCTGAGGCCATGGGCTTGGTGAACTTGGCCCAGGTCTCTGCCATGGCTGAGATAGCCCACCAGTTTCAACAGCAGCAGCAAAGTCAAATGGATCAGATTACCAGCTTCCTGCGGGGCATGACTACCCCTTCACTTCCGATGACTCCAGCTCCAACACTGCCACTCCAGCCTACTACTTCCATGCTTCACATTCCTCTACTCTGGGGTATGAAGAGGACCTCCAAAAATGTTGAGGCTTACTCAACCAATGTCAGATGCAATTTGACTTGCAGGCGCCCTAGTTTCCAAAAGCCCGAGTCAAGGTAACCTATATTCTTTCATTGCTGGGCAGCACCATGCTGGCTTGGGTCTCACCACTTTGGGAAAGGGATGATCCAATCCTGGAGGACCGCTTTCTACAAGAGTTTCAACAGATATTTGATGAACCCGGGTTCATGACCTCCAAGGCATCGGAAGTCCTACAGATTAAGAAAGCTTCCCAGTCGGTGGGAGAATATGCATTTCCGCACTTTGTCCTCTGAGCTTCAGTGGTACAGTGATAGCCTGATTGCGATTTTTTTGCCAAGGACTCATGGAATGCATTAAAGATGAGCTGGTTGCTTGAGACATATCAGATACCTTGAAGGGCCTGATTAGCCTAGCTGTATGATTGGACCTATGTTCCAGGAATGGGTGGCTCATGGGAAATCCCCTCAAGCCGCCTCACTCACTCCCAACATTGGCAGGGTACCCTTGCAGCGGGGATGCCGCCGGCAAGTCAACACCACTATCCTCCAACTTTGGCATGGGGACTTCCTACACGCATGCGTGCAGCAAGCTCAGAACCTTGAAGGAGTCATGGTGGGGAAAGCCCCTATGGCCCCTTCTGATAACATCACAGGCTCCCAGTATTTAAGGCTTCTCAGAAAACTTCCCCGATGCCTCAGCAATGGATCTCTTGCCTAACAGTACATGTTACAGTGTTTCTGATTCCTTGTATCTTGTCCAGCTTCATCCAGCCTTGCCTTCCAGTCCAGCCTCACCTCCGGTCCGCCCTCGTTCAGCCTTGTCTTCTTATCCAGTCTCGTCCAGGCTTTCCTTCTCATCCAGCCTTGTCCATCCTTACCTTCCAGTCCAGCCTCATCCAGCCTTGCCTGCCAGCCCTGCCTTGTCCAGCCTTGTTTTCCTTATTTGTGTCTTCAATGTGTCTCTGTCCTCCTGTGGCCTGCCTCTCTGGATCTTGACCTCTTGCTTGGACTTGACAACAGGTTGATCCATAATAATGTAGGACTAAATATGCCAACTTGTATAACTCAAACATATATTTCTTTTCTATGCCTCTACTTTATTCCCTAATTTTATAAGGATTTCTGTATTTGAAAAGTGAATTAATCATGTTTATGCATTTGAATATCTTAAATGCCGAAAGTAGCAAAACTTGTTTGCTTGAACTTACTGTTATTTAAAGTTGGAAAGACAGGTATTGGTGTAACACTAGAACCTTGGTTTGTCAGAGACGGAAAGACAGATGGCAGGGGACTAAAACCTGGGGATGGATGACCCACAGTCTGGGACATAACACAGTGCACAGACTGTAATCTGAGGCACTCACAATATTACAGTGACCTTTCCTTTGCCTCAAAGCTTGGGCCTACACCTTCTCTGCTCAAGATTTCCTTCATACAGTTTCAGGAATTATAACACAACCATACACACACATTCTCTCTCTCTCTCTCTCTCTCTCTCTCTATATATATATATATATATATCTGTTGTTAACCTAATTCTGTGTTATCAAGTGATGTTTGTCCAGTTCCAGTTTTCTCAACTCCAACACAAAGCAGTCTGGTGCATGTTGTCCTTCAGATTAAATTGTGAAGGGAGTTTGAAACGCAGGACTGAATGAAGAACTCTTCAAAAACAGATTTAGATTGGGGAAAACCGAGGCATCTCCCTACTCCCCCCTCCCCCCCCCAATGAGATTTTGCTGTTGTCTTATTCACCAGAGTGACTGCCAGCTGTTTCCAAGGGGTTCTCTCTCTCCCTTTGAGTGATTACTGGTTATTTAATCAGTGTTTTGCTGCTCAAGTAAAGGAAAAGTAGATCAAACCCTAAGCGAAGTGGAAGCAAACAAGCAAAAATCAATGGCTTCCATCAACAGCCTCTGCAGAAAAGGTCTCCTGGGTAAAGAGCAGTAAAGGAGGGAGAGGGAGGAAACACGGGGGAGGGAATGCCGCATGGGCTTAGGAGGTACTTGGTATAATTCCAAATGAGTTTTTCCCTATAACACATGTCCTGACCTTTTTTTCCTTCTTAAACAAAATCTATTTTATTAATTTTTTTTTTTTATCAAATTCATCACTGAAACATTAGATATATGACTGGGGAAAAGGTCAAGAAATGTGTAGCAGCTAAAATCGTGTTTCACTTGATAGCTTTCTCCAGAGGGTTACTTTTGCTGTTAAATAAAAAAAAAAACACGCACACACACTGAAATTGTTTTGCTTTCTATTCCTTTACCATAAGCACATTTCTCGAACATCAAAATGATATAAATAAATGGTAAAATTTAGAGGTCCATATTCAAAAGCATTTAGCCGGCTAACTCAGAAGTTAGCCAGTAAAATTAATATTTGGGCACATATCCGGCAAAACTCTAGCCTCCTAAAAAGTTAGACAGCTAGAATTTAGTCGGCTAAGTTAGGGGTTTTCCGAGAATGTAACTGGGACAAGTTGAGTTTGCTGGCTTTGTTAGCCGGATGACTTAACCAGCTAAGTCTGGTCAGGCCAAAGAAATATCCTAAAGTTAGGTGGCTATAGTTAGCTGGCTAACTTTAAGATAGTGAGCTATATTCAGTAGTTCAGTTTCACTATTGAATATACCTCCAAAGTTAGCTGGATAAGTTTATTCGGCTTACTTTGATAGCCGGACTGTGTCTGAATGTAGACCTATCTGTCTATCTATCTATCTGTGTACAGTATATATATAGAATCACACATGTGCACAAACAGAGAAACATACAGCAGTATCTATGTGTATATGAGTATAGGGTAGTTTCAGGGTTGTTTCCCTTTGAATATTAGTTCCAAATATGCACCAATGATGCATGCAATTTGTACCTGCTACATCTGGTGGTAAAACAGTATGCACACTTTTGAAAATCAAATGCATGTATGCTGTTTTCCTTTCTGAATTTAAATACAACCCTCCTTCCCCCACCTGGAATGCCGGTTAAAAGTGCAGCCTTTGAGAAAGCCTGTGGGCATTTTTAACTGCTTTAAGGGGTTATGTTTGTTCTCTTATGTTATTGTTTAATATTTGTTCTGTTTTCATTTACTGTTAATAGTGGTGTTGTATCACCCTGGGCAACAAATATAACACAATTAACACATAAACTAAACCAATAAATAAAATGCTATGGGGGGATAATATTCAACCAGGTCAATCTACTTGGTTACCTTTTAAAAACTGCCCTCATCACGTGATGCCATTTTTGTGCATGTTATACATGGAAGTAAAAGTTAATATAAGGGGATACCTACCTTTCACACTCCCTTCCTCAGGTCAAAAAAAAGGAATGAGCAAAAGATGCCATTGCCACAAAATACACGTGACTTATAAAATGTATTTCAATGATAGAGCGTGTTTTATGATCTGTGTGTTTTCCTGTACATATGTGATATAGTATTCTAGTGGAAAAGCATATAAAAAATGATGGGGTATAATGCCCCCCCTCACCCATCTTACCATAGCTCCTCTCTCTAGAGGCCCCTCCTCTCCCCTCCAAAAAAACTATGGTGAACCCCACTCCCCATGTCAGGAACCCTGCCTCCCACGCAACTTAGAAAAATCTTGCATACCATCTCTTCCTTACCACAGATCAAGCCAAGCAGTGCCTGCCTTGCGGTGAGCGACACTGCAGATGCTGCTACCTCTGCTGCAACTACCCTGTGCCTCAGCATCTGCTCGGCACACATGCTGAAGGGACAGATCGCACACTAATCACACATAGGGGGGTCATTTTCTATCGGTATCGCACGAGATAGCTTGATAGGAGCAGAGTTGGCAGCATCGGGGCGGACGCGGCGGTAACTTCGCTGGCGGCATTATCGCCAGCAGAAGCGCGCCCAATAGCACCACCTTTCACGGTGGTGCTATTGGGTGCGAAAGCCGGCAGCGATAACACCGTGGTGGTGCGATCGCTGCCAGCCTTCGCAGGCCCGCCCCCCGCTTCGCCCCCCCACCCCCCATTACCGTGGGATTCACAAACCTGTGCGCCGATAGAAAATCCAGGCCACAGCTCACTATTCACAATTAGTGCATGCTATCTGCAATTAGTGCATTCTGTGTCCCTTTAGTGCATGTCCAGATAGACTTGAAACACCCAAACATAAAAGGTACAAATCAAAACAACATTAACCTGCAGAAAATTGATTTTCTATGTATAATGAAGATGTAAGATGTAGTGCATGTGTGCCTAAATATAGGTGGGTGTAACATTTATTTTTTAATTGAAAAACATTTAGATTCCACAATTTTCAATAAAAATCATTCAATGTGGATAACAATGAAAACATTAAAAATTGAACAAACATGACCATTCAAATTGACATTAAAAAATTTGCAAGATAAAACTGGTGGTGAGGAATGTTTAATAACTCCAATACTAATACCCTTACATTGGTTACCCATAACATTTCGAATAGACTACAAAATATTATGCATTTTATATAAAATTATTCACACGAAGCAGACAGATTGGCTAAATGCAGCCATCAGACTTCATGCCCCACAGCGAAATTTGCATTCCACAAATAAAAGCTTACTGAGTATCCCGTCTATACAATCAGCATACCTGTATCAAGTAAGAGAACGAGCAATATCGTTGGCTGGCCCTAAAATATGCAACTTGCTCCCTGTCAAATTACAACTACAAGCAAACTTAAATACTTTTAGAAAGTAAATAAAAACTGGCTTTTTATGAAGGCATATCAGGACCCCACATAATCAAAGCAGCTGCTTGTACTTTGTACTTATGTTTTCATTTTATTCCTTTATTTATTTATTTATTTATTTAGCATTTTTATATACCGACGTTCTCGATACAAATATCAAATCAGGTCGGTTTACATAAAACAAAACAATCGCGGTGAGGCGTTACAATAAACGGAGTTTCAGAACATGAGAATAAATATTAAATAAACAACAGTGACTCATCAAATGACGAGAATCTATATAGTAAATGTTATGTTGTATCTTACAATTAATTTGACCTTATGTTTTATTATATGCTCTTATTACTTTATTTTAATCTTTGCATAATCATAGCAACGCATGTACTTTGCATTTTTATTTCATCTTATTATTTATGATGTATGTATTACTTCTCGTGATCTTATGTTTTAACATATGTATGGTCATCAGTTTTATTTTAATTACTTTTATCTATTTTGTTATTTATCTCGCTTATTTTATCTCTCATTTGATATTGTGAATTTTTACCTTGTAACAATGGAAACCGTTGTGATGGTTCCACCAAACAATAGTAAATAAAAGCAATAAATAAATAAATAAATAAATAGAAAATTTTAAAACTGCTTCATATGCCTGTACCAAAAGCTTCAGCAAATAAAAAGTCTTTAACTTTTTCAAAAATTGCCGTAATTTTCTTATTTACCTGAGAAAAATTTTGAGTGAAAGAATTATAAGCTGATCATTTTCTGAAGATTGGAAGGAACAGGTGGGAGAGTAATAGGTCAATAATGATTTTAGATATTCTGGGCCATCTTCTTGGCGGGCTTTAAAAATGTAGTATGATTCATTTCAAGACTTAACTGGCAACATTGAAAGGATCTAAAACTAGCAGATGTGAGTTTTGAAGTCTCTAGCAAATTAAAATCTGAATCAACTTGTACTTTTTTTTAATTGGCCCAGCAGATTATTCCTGCTCCTTTACACTTCTGTCATAAGAGTATAAGATGATAAGATGTGACTGTTTGGTCAGAGCAAAGATCCATCGAGTCCAGCATCCTGTCTCAAACAGTGGCCACTTGGGTCACAAGCACTCGGCAGATCCCAAAGAGTAGATCCATTCATTTTTTGCTCATTCCCAGGTGGCTTTCCCAAATCTAACTGGCTAATAATGGTTTATGAACTTGTCCAACCCCCTTTTAAACTCAGTTTTGTTAGTTGCCATGACCACATCCTCTGTCAACAAATTCTACATCATAACTATATGTTGAGTTTAAAAAAAACCAAACTCACAAGGAGCAAACAGCGATCCTAATCTTGAACCTATCAATTCAGCACAAAAGGAATCGACTTCTACCTCAAAAATCTTTAACCATCCGAAACTTGAATTATCATTTTAAATGATTAATATGAAAAAACGGGATCGCATCAGCAAGCCTTTTGACGACGTGCCTGGTGTGACCAAGCCGTCCGGTCTTATCTATCATTTGTGACCCGTTTTGATGGAAACTGTTTTTGAAATGTTCATGCTTAGAGTCTCTCGAAACTGTTAAAGTGCTCAAAAAAGCCCTGAATAGAGTCTTATTGATGTTATATCCGTGACCCGTTATATCCGTGACCCGACAGCGGCCGTGTTTCGCAGCATAGCTGCTTCCTCAGGAGTCATATATCTCTCAGAAGTTGTAATATCACAGAAATTGTACGGGAACCAAGTCTCCTTCAATCCTTTCTATTTCCAAACGCCGGGCGTTTGGAAATAGAAAGGATTGAAGGAGACTTGGTTCCCGTACAATTTCTGTGATATTACAACTTCTGAGAGATATATGACTCCTGAGGAAGCAGCTATGCTGCGAAACACGGCCGCTGTCGGGTCACGGATATAACGGGTCACGGATATAACATCAATAAGACTCTATTCAGGGCTTTTTTGAGCACTTTAACAGTTTCGAGAGACTCTAAGCATGAACATTTCAAAAACAGTTTCCATCAAAACGGGTCGCAAATGATAGATAAGACCGGACGGCTTGGTCAGACCAGGCACGTCGTCAAAAGGCTTGCTGATGCGATCCCGTTTTTTCATATTAATCATTTAAAATGATAATTCAAGTTTCGGATGGTTAAAGATTTTTGAGGTAGAAGTCGATTCCTTTTGTGCTGAATTGATGAGTTTAAAAAAAACCCACTTTCTCCAATTTGTTTTAAATCTGCAACTTGGCAGTTTCATGGTGTGTCCCCAAGTTTTAACACTATTTGAATGGGTAAATAACTTTCCCTATTTCCTGTTCTACCCCACTCATGATATTATACATCTCTCTATCATATCCCATCTCAATCACCTCTTTTCCAAATTGAAGAGCCCTAACCTGTGTAATGCTTCATTTCAGGGGAAACATTTCAGCCTCTTTATCAGTTTCGTTGGCCTCCTCTGTACCTTTTCTAAATTTGCTGTCTTCTTTGAGATGGGAAGACCAGAACTGCAAACAAAGTCAAAGTGCAGTCGCACCATAGACAGGGCAGGTACAAGAATATTTGGCACCCTAGGAAAACCGTTTGCCATTCATCCCCTCCCCCCCCACAAACAACTGTTAGCGGAAGCTCCAGCACAGTGCTCCCTCCTGCTGATGGCAGTGCCGCCCCCAAACTTTTGGCGCTCTAGGAGACTGCACAGTTTGCCTAACGGAAGCACTGACCCTGACCATGAATAGATATAGAGGCAATATGATATTTTCTGCTTTACTATGTTATTCAAACAAATGTTACCACAGTCATAAGCAAAAGTAAATGATAACGCAAATCGCTCGGTTAAAAAGTATCACCCTATGTACAAATTACATGAAATGGTATGTGAAGTGGATACACTTAGAAATGGCTCAGTGATCAATGGCTGACAGAGATCAAGCCATAGAGTCCATAACGAGCCTAAAATCAAATCACTGTGATAAAATATCATTCTAAACGCCACTATGAAGCACTTAGAATGATATTTTTCTTAAAGACGTTTGTATGCAATTAAAAACTTATCTATATTAGAACTGAAAAAGGATTTCTAATCAAATCATAGATGACTTAGGGAATGGCCTCTGCTATTCCTGGAATCAGTAGCATGAGATCTTCTTAGTATTTGGGTAATTGCCAGGTTCTTGTAACCTGGTTTGGCCACTGTTGGAAACAGGATGCTGGGCTTGATGGACCCTTGGTCTAACCCAGTATGGCAATTTTTTATGTTTTTATGATATAATTGTAAACCATTAAAAAACAGAATCAAATGCTGCATTCATATTATCTAGTCAATTCTATCAATCACAAGTTCTTAATTCATAAGCTGAAGGTACATGGTATTCAAGGAACCATTTTAACCATTTTAGAATGGTTTATATCCTCTTGGATAAGAGAATCTACCTTGGGGAACAGAATTGTCCTTACCACAAGGGTTAGTGTGTGGTATACCTCCAAGGATCATTTTTAGCACCTGTGTTATTTAAACTTTATTTAGGTCCACTTATGTTCTTAATTCAAGATCTTGATTTTTGCCCATTTTTATATGCTGATGACAATTTTGGCAGCTCAGAACAATTACTAAAATGTAATGAATGTCTGGACATAATCACTGGCTAGCTTCTAGCTCATAAATTAAAAGTCAATTCTAATAAGTATGAAGCTTTATGGATGTCCAGAAAGAAAGTCCCTTTCCCTTTGGCTATTTGCCCAGAGATGGCAGGGTTTAGCTTCCTCTTAAAGAGTTCATCACTACCCTTAGAATAAAAATAAATTCTAAACATTTCAAATCAAATTCCAACCTTGGTCTAATGTTTATTTTAATATCCAGTGCATTCGCTGTTTAAGGCTTTTGTTTAGAACAAAGGGATCAGATGCTTCTTTATTCCTTGGTATTAAGTTGTTTGGATTCCTGTAATTCCCTCTACCAGGGGCAACTTGTACAAAATACTGTGGCAAAAGAAATTTTTGTGTTAAGATTCGTGACCCGCAGTACTCGCCCATGATCCTGGTTAGTCTCAGTGTGGCTGAAAGCTACCAGAGTCAGCCTCCCATGCCACCGTGTCTCTCCTGTCAGCCCCAACATGGCCCGGCCTCAGCACAGCAGGAATGTCACTCGAACCAGCATCCCATGGTGCCATGCCCCCACACCCTGGCCTTCCCATAGACACATGCATGTATATGTGCGCATATAGATGGTAACTTTTAAACAGGTTCACAAGCGCACGTGTCCATCGGCCCACGCCCAGGGATTCGCCATTTTATACCATATACATGTATATGCGCATGTTATAAAATAGCCTGACAGCATGCATATGTGCGCATAACTATGAGTGGATGCATGCCTATGTGTGCATATGCTGCTTCTACCGCATAAGTGGGGGAATTTTAAAAGATGCATGCTGACGACATTACCAGTTTTACCAGTTCATTTCAACTTTGCCCAGGTAAGGAATAGGACTTCCAAACCCCCCTAATTTAATATCCTCCCTTCTCCCCTGTTAGCCCTGACCTTTAAAGCCCTGCCACTCTGTCTGTTTGTCTTTATTTTATAACTTACATGTCATCCATACCAGAAGTAAAGTTACACAGCAGGGGACCTTGGTGCGGGCCTGTGCGTATAAGTTTTTACACTCAGATTTCAATGTGAAATCCAGGAACACCCATGCCCCACCAAGACCAAGCCCCACGCCCTGCCCCTTTTTGGGAACTTTTCATCTGTGTGCTTGGCGACAAGTACGCGCGTACTCAGGTGGCTTTTAAAATCTGCTCAGCGCATGCCTGCCCGACTTGTACATGTCCCTCCAGTTTTGGTGCGCTCCAGGCTTTCAAAAGTCACCTAATAATATGCGTGCAATGGCGGGAACTTCTGAGCGAAGCCTCCAGATAATGTTAGCCTCTTGGACTATTTAAGCCATGGCCCCTCAGCGAGTTCCTGCAACTTCACCTTGCCTTCTCCTGCCTTGCCTTGTGTTCTCTAGCTTTGCCTTCCCTCGCCTTGCCTCTTCCAGCCTCATCCTTGCCTTGTTCCACTTTCCTTGTCTTCTCCTGCTTCCTTCATCCCAGCCCACCTTGTCCAGCGTTGTCTCGTTCATCTCGTCCAGTGTCCTCAGTGAGTCTTCTTTTTCCCTTGGATTGACTTTCCAGATCTTGACAATCTGCCTCAATATTACCAAGTTTTATCTGCTAACTGGACCTGACCTTCTTGCCTGGACCTGACCACATCTGTTTATAGCCTTCCCAACCCTGGCCTGAATCTAACTTCGTCTGCTTGCTGCCAGTCCTATTGTAAGGACAATAAGGTCCCGCAGATCCTCCTAAGACTTGCCAGCCACCAGAATCCAAGGGCTCAATCTGTGGGGGAGTTGTCTTGGGTAGGTGAAGCTCCAGTCTGTTCTGCTACAGGGCGAATTTGCCAGCTGCCAGCATAGGCCATGTAGGTTTGCCTACAAGGCTATGTCAACTATGCTGCAGCACGAAGGGCTCACGCCAAACTTTACACTGTACAGTAAGAAGTTTAATCTTGATAACCTACCACCAGTGGAATAACACAATTGCTTACCTATACTATGCAGGGTACATTTAAGATTGTATGTCTTACCTTTAAATTGTTTTATAATGGCCACCTAATGTACATAGCTAATTTTCTTATTCCCTATAGACCAGAAAAAATGTTATCATCGCAAGGATTTATTTAAATTACCATCTTTTACAGAGGCCAGGAGGTCTATATTCAGCAGCTGTGCAGCTTGGCTAGTTAGCCAAGGTTGAATTGGGGGTGGGGGGGCGGCGGGGGGGAAGCAGGGATCTGGAGATTGGTGGGAAGAATAGGGATTCGGCAGTTGGGTGGGCAGCATGAGTGAGGATGCATTAGATGGGCCATGCCACTGAATATATCTGGCTATAAGTTAGCCAGATAAGTTTATCTGGCTAACTTTAGGACATGTGTATTGGCCTACCAGAGTTAGCTGGATAACTTATCCGACCAACTCAATTCCTTCCTGTTATGCCCATTCTCCTCCCACCACTTAGCCGGATAAATACTTATCTGGATTAATCCAGTTGTACTATAATCCATACTATTTATTTGGCTAAGTGACACTGAATATTGACCTCCAGGTTGGACCTTGCTGTGCTTATCGTGTTCCTATGTTGTGAAATGCTCTGCCCTTCAAAGTATATAATGAATCAAACTATCACAAATTCAGGAAAGGTATAAAAACGTGGCTATTTCAAGAAGTGTTTACAAAATAGCCATGCGTTAGCAGGGTATTCTTTTTTCTAATATCATTCCTCTGTTTATTAGAATTTTATTCTGGGGATTTCAATTTGTCAACTCTGTGTGATAACTATTATCTTTTTATTTTGTGTTTAGGTATTTTATTATAGTTATTCATTTTATAATGTTTGTTTTCTTTTATGATTTTAATTTCAAATTTATTTTTAATTATGTATGTGGTTATATTGTTCACAGCTTTAATTTTTTTTTTACTAGAAAGATGGTTAAACAAATATTAAATAAACTAAAGCCTCATTTGCAACTGATGTTCCTTCATTTACATGTGCATGCATACTAATCTTAGCGCATACACGCTAACATCTTTTCAGAGCAGTTTAACAAGCATGCTAGTTCCTTTGTGCATCATGCACTATAGCAGCCTTTGCATTAGTGTACAAGCTCCTAAGTTATACCCAATCTTAAAAACTGAAAAGTTATTTGAGTTTGCATAGCTATGTTACTGTAACCTTCCATAATACATACACCTAAAGCTTGAATATATATTGATCCTATGACATTGGACTTTTTATTGATTTGCTTGATTAGATTAGATTGTAAAGATTTGATACTATCTAATTGCTGTTACCTGATTGTTGCAATTCAGATATGACATCACAAGGTACCCATCAGCCAGTCTTAGCGTAGCTTTCTTCCAGCAGCTTCACATTATAATTTACTTCTATTTATATTTTAAAAATCTAGACTGATCTGACCACTAAGACAATATATTAGTTCTTTAATATGATTCTCTGTTGTTCATTCTGTATTCTTCAGCTAAAAGGGTAGACTGCATGACAATAATACATGCATGTGTATGTGGTGTGCATATGTATATACATATAAGTACTAGTAGTACTGTACTGTTTCCCTAAGCAAAACTGATTTTTAAGTGAAACTATCTTTTATAATTGCAGTTGAAATGCTTTGTGGTTATTGTAATGGGTTTTGAATTTAATGATCATAACTGGAGGTGCACAGGGTATTTGAATTAGATTTAGGTGGTAACCATAAGTAAACAAAGTGATTTGTGTCCACCCAAGCATTCTTCCTTAATAAAAGGAAGAATCAGAAATAAGTGGAAACTGGTATTGGCTGTGGACTCCCTTTCTTCCCTCAGACTGTGGAGCCTAGTCCTAAAGCATCTTTAGAGGGCAATTTTCAGACTGTCCACTTTGGGACAAAATCAGAAGATATGTTTTACAAGCAGAAGACCCAATTTAATAAGGTGCACTTTGCTGTATGCACATCAGCACATGGTTCTGTGCACACTTTTATGCATAGAAATGTATTCCTGATGTAGTAATGAATTCTATGCCTAACTTTTGAAAATGTTTGAATGGCCCCATATATGCGCTTGTTAGGGACCCATGGTGATTTGAGCAAGTATTTTAGAACCTGTGCAGAATTGTCTGTGCAAGTTTTAAAATACGCTTATCTCCATCACTCAAAGTGTGCACGTAGTTTTCAGTACACCCAATATTTTGCGCATATTTAGGATCTTTAGTACATGTGTACTATTTCACATGCATACATGCACACTTCCATTTATGCCGGGGTGGGCTCATTCCAAAATGGCCTCCTTCCCCCCCCCCCCCCCCCTACAGATTGCAAGTCAAACTCTTCTGCTTGGAATATGGCCAGCATTAATCATCGAAAATGAGGACCTGCTCTTCCCTATACGAGGGGTGTGGAGCAACTCCAAGTGCATGAGCCAGGCCCGACATGACCTGTGCCTTGAGTTTAATCATGGAGCCTCCTACCCCTGGAAAGTAAGTGCCTGGAGAGTCAAAAATCAAACAAAGAGAGGTTAACCAGAGTGCATATGCAAAATGATATAAACTACAATAGGTGCTTGCAGTTTTGCACAGAAGCCAAAAGGTTTCAAGTGTCAAGGTGCTTCCTCACACAAGGACATTCTGGGCCAGCCTGCAGCCAGAGCTATGGGAGCTGCACAGCCCTGCAAGGAGCTTCAGAGGACAGCAGCAATGCTGTTATGGCACGAGGAAAATTTCAGGGGTTGGTAGCGCTGGGCAAAGGGCATTCAAGGGTACATTGATGTCAGAAGGGACAGTGAAGAGCCACTGTTAGCACTGGTCAAAGGTTAACTGTCATTAATGGAAACCTGACATTGTGGATGTCACGAAATCTGCATCATACGACTAAGAACATAATGAAGACCTCAAGAAGAAGGCCCAGGAACTGTGCCGTCTAGACAGGGACTGGCCAGAGCAACTTTGTGCCAGGAAGGAGCGGTCCTGAAATGAATTCACATAACGTCCATCTGGGAGATGTTAACTTAGTCTTTCTATTTACTGCTTCCATTAATCCCCATTTTTGCCCTGCCAGCCAACAGAACCTTACAGTTTATAAAATACCACATATTTCTGCCCTGAAAGTATGCACATATGTTTCAGTACGCATGTATATTTGTAATGCATGAAAATGCACAATTATCCAGCCAAAAGAACTGTATAGTTTATAAAATACCACATATTTCTGCCCTGAAAGTATGCACATAGGGGCAGATTTTAAATACTTGCGCGAGCGCGTACTTTTGTTCGCGCAGCAGGCGCGAACAAAAGTACGCTGGATTTTATAAGATACGCGCGTAGCCGCGCATATCTTATAAAATCCGGGGTCAGCGCACGCAAGGGGGTGCACATTTGTGCAACCTGTGCGCGCCGAGTCCAGCGCGCGCTGCCTGTTCCCTCCGAGGCCGCTCCGATTTCGGAGCGGTTTCGGAGGGAACTTTCCTTCGCCCTCCCCCTCCCTTCCCCTACCTAACCCACCCCCCCGGCCCTATCTAAATCAAGTTACGCCTGCTTTCAGCAGGCGTAACTTTGCGCACGTCAGCCGGCTGCCCCGCTCCGTGGTCCGGTCCCAGGGGCTGTTCCGGAGGCCGCGGCCACACCCACGGAATGCCCCCGGGCCGAAACCATGCCCATGTCGCCGCCCCCGAAACGCCGCGCCCCGCCCCCTAAAAGCCGCGTCATCCTGACACGCCCCCCGACACACCCCCGACAGGAAGCCCCGGGACTTACGCGCGTCCCGGGGCTCTGCGCGCACCGGCGGCCTATGCAAAATAGGCGCGCGAGGGCCCTGCGCGCGTAAATCCGGAAGGATTTACGTGTGCAGGGGTTTTAAAATCCGCCCCATATGTTTCAGTACGCACGTATATTTGTTATGCATGAAAATGCACAATTTTCCACCCATTTTATAAAATTATGCATATATATTTTACGCATAATAATTGTAATGTTTGCATAATAGCCCTGAATTATATGTGGAGGTATGAATTTTATAAAGAATGTGCCTACTCAGCTACTGAAAACACTCATTTGCGTACTTGCAATCACCAGTTTACCGATATCTCCACCAGTTAACCCACACATTACCACTTATAAAATAGCAGTATGTGCATACTTCCAAATCCCACCTTAGAACAGACCTAAACTGAACCTTTCTTTCCCAGTTAACATTTACGCAAGTATGCACATACTGGCAATGTTTGCAAAATAGCATATACTTGTGTGCATGCTATTTACACGTATATATGCCAATTTTATGCACATAACCCCCTTATAACTCTGAAAATCACGCTCTCTGGGGTAGATTTTACAAATTTGCGCACATACGTACTTTTGTTCGCACACCAGACGCAAACAAGAATACGCGGGATTTTAATAGATACGCGCGTAGCCCCGCGTATCTGTTAAAATCCGGGATCGGCGCGCACAAGGCTGTGCAAAATTGGCAGCCTGCGTGCGCCAAGCTGCGCAGCCTGCCTCTGTTCCCTCCGAGGCCGCCTGCCCATACCACACCGATGCTCCACCCCTTTTTTAGCAAAAAATGTTTGTGTGCCCAGCAGGAGATACGCGCATATACAGGCGACTTTTAAAATAAACTCAGCATGCACGGGCCCAACATATTTGCGCATCTCCAGGTTTTGGTCCGTGCTAGGCTTTTAAAATTCAACTTTAAAGAGGTAATTTTCAAAGGAGTCATGCGTATAAATATAACATACTATTGTAGCAATTTTCAAAAGCCCACTTACATGAGTAAAGTGCCTTTACACGTGTAAAACCCAGTTTTAAGCATCTAAATCCTTTTGAAAATTATGCTTTAGATTTAAAAGACAAATAAATTTAGAAACCCTAATCAAGTTTAAAAACTTAGATTTAAAAAGGCATTTAATATAAATGTTGAAAGCCTTTAGACATATCCGATCCTTAAACAGTTTTAATATCTTTAACAAGTCGACCAAGCTTAAGATGCAGACAGAAGTCCAGCGAGAGATGGGGACTATCCAGTCTTTTGCACCAAGTGCCAAATGTATGATTATCTACCTGTTGGTGAGAGGTTGTATGTGTGCACCTGGTGCAAAGAGCACCTGGCTCTCAGAGAACAAGTTCACTCTCTGGAGTCCAGAGTGGCAGACCTTGAGGAGCTGATGTAGACAGTGAGATATAGAGGAGACCTTCGTAGTAGAGTGGCTGCAACTCCAATCTAGGAGGTCTTTTGATGCTTTGGAGTAGTAAGGCCACCTGAAAGGAGTCCCTCTCCTTGGTGTAGCAGTAAGTGATCCTGTAGCAAGGATCTGCCTTCCAGGTGATACCATATCCTCTTGCTCTGAGGATATTTATCCAGGGGCATGTACCTAGGAGGGATGGTTTATGACTGAGACATTAGTTCATGATTCAATCATAAGCAAAGTAGATAGCTTGTGGGCACTTAGTAACTTGATTGGTGTGAAGGTAGTGGACCTCACATGCCACCTAGACAAGAATTTAGTGTGCTGAGAAGGTGGGTGTCGTGGTACATGTGGATACCAATGACATAAGAAGTTGCAGGAGGAAGGTTCTGGAGGCTAAATTTAGGCTTTTAGATAGAAAATTGAAATCCAGAATCTCTCAGATTGCATTCTCAGAAATGCTCCCGGTTCCATGCACAGGACCCCCGAGGCAGACTGAACTCCAGAATATCAAGGCATGGATGAGATGATGGTGCAGGGGAAAAGGCTTTAGATTAGTTAAGAACTGGGAATATTCTGGGGAAGGGGGTAACCTATTCTCACAGGATGAGCTCCACCTTAACAAGGATGGATCCTGGCTGTGCACTAACATTTAAAAAAGTGATAGAGAAGCTTTTAAACTAGACCCTGGGAGAAGCCCACAGTCACTCAGAAGCCAAAGTTCAGTGGGAGGTATCTTCCAAGGATACTTGCATAACAGGGAATTAATATTATCCCAATAGATAATTATTCAGAGTAGTTAAATCACATGCGGATTGTGATACATTATAGGAGGACCTTGCAAGACTGGAAGATTGTGCATCCAAATTGCAGATGAAATTTAATGTGGACAAGTGCAAGGTGTTGCATATAGGGAAAAATAACCCTTGCTGTAGTTACACGATATTAGGAGCTACCACCCAAGAAAAAGATCTAGGGATCATAGTGGATAATACTTTAAAATCGTCAGCTCAGGGTGCTGCAGCAGTCAAAAAAGCAAACAGAATGTTAGGAATTATTAGGAAGGGAATGGTTAATAAAATGGAAAATGTCATAATGCCTCTATATTGCTCCATGGTGAATACTGTGTACAATTCTGGTCACCGCATCTCAAAAAAGATATAGTTGCGATGGAGAAGGTACAGAGAAGGGCAACCAAAATGATAAAGGGGATGGAACAGCTCCCCTATGAGGAAAGGCTGAAGAGGTTAGGGCTGTTCAGCTTGGAGAAGAGACGGCTGAGGGGGGATATGATAGAGTAGATGTGAATCGGTTATTTACACTTTCGAATAATAGAAGAACTAGGATGCATTCCCTGAAGTTAGCAAGTAGCACATTTAAGACTAATCGGAGAACATTCTTTTTCACTCAACGCACAATAAAGCTCTGGAATTTGTTGCCAGAGGATGTGGTTAGTGCAGTTAGTGTAGCTGGGTTAAAAAAAGGTTTGGATAAGTTCTTGGAGGAGAAGTCCATTAACGGATATTAATCAAGTTTAGTTAGGGAATAGCCACTGCTATTAATTATATCAGTAGCATGGGATCTTCTTAGTGTTTGGGTAATTGCCAGGTTCTTGTGGCCTGGTTTGGCCACTGTTGGAAACAGGATGCTGGGCTTGATGGACCCTTGGTCTGACCCAGCATGGCAATTTCTTATGTTCTTATGATAGGTTGTTTAAGGCTGAAGTAGCCCAGATGAATGTAGATAAAGAGCACATAGATATGAATGACTCTATACTGTCTGTATCATCTGCTGATAAGCAGGCTGTGAATACAAATAGGAAATATTTCTTCACAGAGAGGAAAGAGAAATTTGTATTCAGAGACAACCAACATGAGCTATGACTTTTTTTTACAGTCTTGGGTACTGATGCTCAGAAATTAAGGAAAAAACACAGGACTGCTTCTACGGCCAAGTTCATAAGCAAACCATGTCAAGCAAAAATTATCGATGCATGGGGGTAACCTACGCAGCAGATACTACTATGGGACGTTTGCTGGGCAGACTGGATGGACCATTGGTCCTTTTCTGCCATCATTTCTATATTTCTATGGATTAAAAATACAAATAAAAACCGTACTTTATAATGTCTATATGTGAATACTAGATATCTGAATAGTAGGGATGTGCACCCCCAAAATCTTTGGTTCTGTTCATCTTTTTGTTTTCAAGGAATTCATTTTTTCAGTTCATTTAATGTTTTTTTTTCAGTTTGGTTTCTTTGCTAAACCAAAAAAATAAAAACAAAAACAAAATGAGCCAATTACAAAACAAAAACAAAACAGGCATTCTATGACCCTCTGCCATCTTACCACAACTTAGCCTGGGGCCAGAGTCTGCCCAGCTGGGGCTCTCCAAGCCCTTTTGATCCCCAACCTGGCCCAGAAAAAGTAATCGGGCCCAGGCCCAGCCAGAGTCTCCCTGGGCCCCTCCAGACCCCTATTCAATTTGCTAGAGCTGGGGAGCACCAATCTTGGTACTCATCCTTTTCCCGGGTTCTTCTCAAATCCTAGTCCACTCGCTCCCACTTCGGGTTTGGAACTTTAAAAATGGCACTGTCTCTACCTGCAAATTTGTATTACAAATGGCCTCATTTGTTGCATTTCCTGCATTTGTTTAAAACGAATGTGCATTCCTTTTGAATATTAAGATTGGAGAGTTAGAATGCTTTGCATTGTATGAAGATATAGACATTAAAGGCTTTTCAGAGGAATAGTGGAAGAAAGCTAAACAATTGTGATACCGGGATATACATTATATCAATGTGAAAGGGCAAATTCAATTGGAAGAAAGCATTTGACAAAGTCCCCCTTGACATACTCTTCAGGAAATTAAAAAAATCATTGAAATGGAGGCAGTGCTTTTATTGTTAGTTGGTAACTGATTAAAAGACAGGAAATAGAGGGTAAGACTAAATGGTCAGTTTTTGAAGTGACAGAGATCAGTACTGGGACCTGCCCTGGTTAACTAATTTATAAATGATCTGGAAAAGAGAATAAGTGAAGTTATCAAATTTGGAGAATGACACAAAATTATTCAAACGTTGTTAAAACAGCAACAGATTGTGAGGAACTATCGAAGGAGCTCGTGAGACTAGGAGACCGGGCACCTGATTGACAGATGAAAATTAATGTGGGAAAGTGCGAAGTGATACCTTTACTTTGGAAAAATAATCCCAACTACAGGTACTGCTGGGGTTTATATCGGGAGTCACCACCTACGAAAAAGATATTGGAATCCTTGTGTATGATACATTTAAATCTTCAGCTCAGTTTGCAGCAGCTATAAAAAATATTAGAATGTTAGGAATGATCTAAAAGGAATGGAGACTAAAATTAATAATACCATACTGTCTCTATATCAATGCATGGTGTGACTGCACCCTGAGTATTGTGTGCAGTTCTGGTCACCCATCTAAAAAAAAAACAAAACATAGCGGAACTAGAGAAGTTGCAGAGGGGGCAATTAAAATGATAAGGGAAACGATGAGAGAGGCTATGCAAGTTAGGGGTGTTCAGCTTGAAAAAGAAACGGATGACAGGGTACATGATAGAAGTTTACAAAATCATGAATTGGGTTATTAACACAGGGACTCGAGACCTTCGTCCGGCTGCTACCCTTTCCCCCCCCGGTAAATAATTCTACACAACATCAGTATGGTGATAAACAAAAGGCTGCAGTTTATTGTAATTAACCCGAGCCAAAAATCTTAACATTAGTCCAAAATAACCCCCCCCCCCTCCTCCACTTCCTCCACCGCATCCCCATCTTCACTTACACCGCAACCCGGTGATAAGCTGGCCTTTTGCCCCCCCCCCCTTTTCCCCCTTCTTACCCCGCCGCGTCATCAGCGAGGGTAAGCTTGCGGCCTGAGCATTGGCCCCCCCCCTTGCTCTTTAGGCCTTCCTGTGTAGCAGCCCCAAGCTACACGGGCATTCCTCCCCCCCCTCCGAACAGTCCATTACAATTTCACAACATACAATACAACATATGGCTCGGGTTTTCCGCCACCACTGCGACATGCACAAATTTCCAACAACCGATAAACATTGCATTCGAGGGAGGGTGGGCAGGTAGCAAAACCTTCTGCTCGCTCCGCAGCCTGTTTCTCAACTGCCTTGCTCCCTGCTCCTACAGCCCACCAGCCCTAGCTATCATCCAATGGCGAGGCAGCATTCGAATTTCGCTGCCTCCCATTGGTGCCTCGCTAAGTCTACTCCCCCTCCCCCCAACCCCCCCCCCCTTCTCCCATAACTCTTCGCCTCCCGACGCTCGATCCCGCGTTACGGGCGGCGACCCCGGACCCGCCCAGATCGCCTCCTTTTATCCTTTCAAACAAAACAAGGGAACACTACAAGAAACTACCAACCAACATATCGTAGAAATGCATTTTCACTCAATGTGCAATCAAGCTGTGGAATCTGTTGCCAAAAGATGTGATCCAGATGACTATCATAGCGGGATTTGAAAGAGATTTGGGCTTGTTCCTGTGGATAAATCATATTTTAGATGCATGTGACATGATTCAAAAGCACAAAATGTAGTTTATGTGTGCTATTCCTTTTTTGGTGCACATTTTTCGGTTTATACTATTAGCTTCCCACATCAGGAGTTAACATTTTTTGCACATGAGTGAAGAAAATGCACACTGAAGTTCAGCACACATATTTTCTCCATGGACAAGCAGGATGTAATCAGCCATACACATGGGTGATGTCATCCAGTAATGCTGAGATGGAAAAAGATCTTTCTGAGTGAGCATGCACAGGTGTTCTGTGTAACCACCACGATACCATTCTCCTCAGTTTCTTTTTTTTCCACTGAGAAAAAGGATGTGAAACTTGTTCTTTTTCTCTCTTCAGCCACTCATTACTAGTATTTTTCGGGTTATGGCATTGTGTTCAGTTTATTTATTTTTCTAGGTTTTTTGTTTTTTTTTTGCTTTGTTTCATTTTATTTTCTTTTGCAAGTCTCAAAAAATTGTTTTATCTTACAGTTTGTTCTCGCCTTAAAAATTGAGTTTGAACTTCCACTCTTTTTGCCACAGCAGAAAAAAACCTGATTCAATATATGACCAAAATATTATTTTAAAGGACCCGATATTCAGTGCTGGCTGGGTAAGTAACTTAGCAGGATATGACACGGCTATGCCACTGAATATCCACAGTCAAAGTGCTATTTAGCCGGATAAGTTAAATCCAACCAAGTTAGACCAGCTCTATGGCTGATCTAACTTATCGGATTAACTTAACTGGATAAGAACGAATATAGCTACTTATCCGGTTAAGTTAACCGGATAAGTAGTGCCACCCAAATCTGCCACTGTCCGCCCACAGATTGGCCAGCTAAAAGATAGCCAGATAAATCCTACTTATCTAGCTATCCAGTGCTAAACGGGCTTTCAATATTGGGCTCAAAATGTCTATCCTAGACCTACTTGACTGCTGTTTGCAATGCCTAGGGCCATCACATAATGTGCCAAATTGTACTGCTTGTGGCTGCATGTGTCCCAGAGCCATAAAATACAGGGAGGTCCATTTTCAAATGTCATTTAGATGAATAATGTAATAGTTATCCTGTTTAGATGACTTATTCAGTTAATTGGCTAACTCCGATAATGGGAGTTAGCCAATTAACTTATCCGGGTAACTCTAGTTTGGCCATAGGGCTGTTCTAAAGTTAGCCAGTTATAACTGCCTAATAAGCACAGCCACACAGCGGCTGAATGTATACCACAGTTAGTTTAAGCTTAAAGAATATATAATATCACCTCAGATTCCATCTGGTAAGAAAATAAAACATCTAGCTGAAAGAGCAGATCCTAAGACAAAAAGGACAAGAATTCTATCGAGCTCAGCACCATGAATATTTTAAGTCTCAGCACAGGCATCACTCAAATAGAAATAAGTCATCTTCAGTACTAAAGAATCTTGACACCGGCTCATAGTGGACCTCTGCTGAATCCTCTTTAGTGCAGAGGGTAACAGCACTTAGAGTTCTTGGCACTGAAGCCTCCTTGGTGCCAAACATCATTAAGCTCTTGTTGGCCTAGAAGTTTGAGTCACCTTTACTCCTCAGCACTGAAGTCTCCTCAAGTGCCATCAACTAGCAAGGATTCTATGCTTTACTATCACAACCGACCATTATCAATATTGTATACTTCCCTTTGGACTCTTATCAGCACCCAGGGAGTTTACAAAATGCCTTACAGTAATAAGAGAAAGCAATAATCAATAAGAGATAAAGCAATGTCTTTGTATTCCCCTATTTAGATGATTGCTTCATAACCAGCAGCAAACTCCAAGGATGCTTGCATTGACTCACTCTACAATGAAGATTATTTAATCTATGCGATTCATTATCTATTTCCCAAAATTCAATCTGATTCATAGGAGCTTCCACTCATAGTCAAAACATTTCAGAAATTAAGTTAAGAAAAGGGCTGAGTGATATTGATAGCACCTCATTGGCCACAAAAAAATCTGGTTTCCATGACTTCAATGCCTAGCCATTCAGCAACCAATAAAACTGAAGATATTCCCAGCACTAATCATGCAATACAATAGGACACTTCTCCATCCCAACTTTCAGTCTCTAGCTCTGACTACTTGGATGTTGAAAGTCAGTTATTTCATGCAATACAACTACTTCTGAAAGTAAGGTCATCCTGGATTCAAGAAAACCTTCCACTAGAAGTTTTACAATTCTAAGTCAAAGAGATTTTCCACCTAGTGCACAGCTCTAAACCAGAATCCCTTTAACTGTTCTATCCCAAATGTACTCCAATATCTATTGAATCTCTCAAATTTTGGATTAAAAACTGACTCCATCAGAGTTCACTTGAGTGTTACAGGAGCATACTAGCAGCACTAAAGAGGAATTCCCATTTCTAAACAACCTGCAGTTGCTAGATTTATGAAAGGTCTAAATCATCTTTACCCTGCAATTAATTATTCATGAGATCTGAATATAGTTCTTAGTCATCTCATAAAGCTACCTTTTGCATCTCTAGCATCAGAAGAACTAAAGTTCATTTTGTGGAAGCTTCTATTTCTGAGAGCTGTAATCTCTCCATGCAACCTTTGATCTTGTATGCCCCTTATAAGCAAACTTACAAGAAAAGAGTAGTATTAAAACCTCATCTAAAATGTCTACCTAAGATAGTTTCTCAATTTCATTTCAACCAGTCCATAGTTCTTCCAACTTTTTTCACAAGGCCTCAAGCGAATAAAGGCGAACAGGCTCTTCACATCTTGGACTGCAGAAGAACATTATTCTTCTATTTAGATAGAACTAAACCTTTCAGGAAGTCGTGTCAGTTATTAATATTTTTCAACCAAGTCAAGCAAGGAATTTCAGTTACTAAACAAACTCTTTTCTCATGTATATCTGAATATATTTCAACAGAAAAAAATGAAAAGCTCATCAAGTAAGGGCTACAGTAGCTTCCTTAGCTCATCCTCACTCTGCTTCCAAAGAAGAAATCTGTAAAACAGGTATATGGTTGACTTTTCATACCATCTCAGCTTATTACTGCCTAGAATATGCCTCACATATTTAAGATAGCAATTTTAGCCAAGCAGTAATAAAAAGTTTCTCTGTGGACAAGCAAGACCAATATATCCATACAAGTGGGTGACATCATATGGCGCCAACACAGAATATGCTCTCTCAGAGCTCAGAAGGACTTTGAAGTCTTCCTGAGCATGCCTGGGTGTTCCCGCACAGCCATCACCATGCAAGTCTCCAGAGTCCTTTTTCTTCCACCGAAGCAAAGAACATTTTATGCTTTCTAATCCTGGCAATTGCCTTATTTTTTTGCATATCACAAGTTTTTCCCATTAAGGTCTCTTTTTGTTATTTTCTTCTCGGTTTGAGTCTCCTAAAAAAAAAGTTTACAAAGTTTTAGCGTTAGTAATTTTTTATAATTTTCCTCCTTTCACCATGTTGTAAAAAAGCTCTAGGTCAGGTAAAAAGGCCTTAGTTCAAAATGTAGGAAGTACAGAAAAGTAGTGTTTTCTACTTTTCTGTTCACTTTTTGGGCTGCTCAGAAATGTGCTTGTCGGGCGCACATTTTTTTTTTTTTAAATCTGGAGAATACCTCCTAATAGCCTCATCAACATGCATTTGCATGTGATGAGCACTATTAGCTTCACAGGGGGTTGGACATGTGTTTTGGATGTACTAATCCCCTTATAGAATAAGGGGTTGTAGACGTGCATCCAAAACCCACGTCCAACCATGTATTTCATCGGGCACTAAGTGTGTGGTGGGAATCCAAATTACTGTCAGACATTCTTAATCACCCTTCAAATCTCAGTTCAATAGGTACTCACAGAAGGAAGGATCTCAGTGAGTTGAGGCCACAAGGAAAAATACATCCTGCAGTCCAGTAGTGGTGTTCAACATAAATAGGTGTGCTACAACTTAAAAAACAGAAGTCATGCCAAAATGGAAAAGATCATCAACATAAAAAGTGAAATATCAATTTCAGTGGGGGCTGTAGTTTCTTTGTGCATAGTGCACCACCTCTTAACTCTTCTGCTTTCATCTGAATCAGCGTCTACTATGCCCTCTCCTTGCAGGACGGGAAAATTCTCCTCTCTCAAAATTGAAAGCAAAGCGCAAGAATTAGAAAAGAAAACCCTCCTTGTTTCAAAAAAAAACTGGATACCAACATTCTTCTTGTCCATTAGGCTCTGTCCCACAGTTAACTCCATTCCTTCTGTTAGGAACCTGTCAACATCTTCAAACATCTTACTTTCTCCACAAAACTCATCAACTTAGTGAGTCGTGAGGCCTACCAGGAACACGCCTCAAAAAACACACCTTGCTTCAGGATAGTCTCTCTTCCAGATCTTGTCCTGAGCATGCACACCCAGTATATAAAGGGCTAGACATCCCAAAAAGGGGAAGATCTAACCATGAGAGAGGATACCAAAAATGCAAAAAAAAAAATCCCAAAAGATGTCATGAGGGAAAATGTAGTGAAGCTGTGCTCATTTTTCTTTTCTTTTCAGTGTCTTGCACTGTGCTCCATCCTAATATTTTAGTCAAAAGAACCGCAAACATATTATTCTACAGCTCTTCCACTGATCTGCCAGCACTGTATTGGCTTAGAAAGGGGTGGAAGGGAAGCTAGACAGAAACACTGATAAACAGACAGGCATTGTGAGAGCTGCAGAAGGTGAAACAGATTTGCAGGCAGAGAAAGTAAGTAGGCTGTCTTGGCAGGGGCAGAGATGACTAGATATTGCTGTGGGGAGTTTTGTTATATGTTGGAGAAATTTAAAACCAAGCAACAAAAAGAAATGTGCATATGTTAATGACACAGCCAATAACAGGAAGATGGTTTTCCTCACTAAGCAGGTGGGAATGACATTTGAGGAATGGGTTCCGAGCATGCTAGAACAAAGAAAGAGAGAGGGCAAAGCTCTGGGAGCTGGAAGCAGTTGTTGAAGTAGCTGTGTCTTATGTAGGCAACAGAGTCATGGCAGCAGCAATGGCAGTAATAATAACAATGAAGAATAACAAAGGCAAAAGTGCAATTGGCAAGATAACGTTAAAAGAAAAATAGAAATTAGATTAACAGTTGGCATGACAAAGATTGCTGCCACTAGCCTTTTAAGTGTGTTTGAATAACAATCTGTTCCTAGCAATTTTTCACACCCTTCCGTCGCTCTCTGTCTCTCTCTCGGTCCCCACCCCCACCCCTACCATTTCCGCCCTGCCAAGCAGAAGCAAGGGGACTGCTGGGGATTGGCATTCATCACACCTACAGCCCACTGACATTTCAGGTGACTCCAAACCTAAGCTTTTAGTGCACAATTATTTCCTTTTCACAAACACGGCAGCGCTTTCTTATTACCCAACTTACCTTAGCAGGAAATCTATGGGGTGGGAGGAAACTGGAACACAGAAAGGAGCCATACTGCTTCTCAGTCTTTACCGTCAAACTGAGTGTATATGTATGCATGTGTATGTTCATGTAGACTTGTCCTTTCTATTTTATTCCTTCATTTCTCTACTCCTTTATCCTCCGGTGTTGTTGGCCCTCATCCCATTCAGTCATATGACTATTTCTAAATGCTCATAAGCTACTGTTCTGCAGCGGTTACCGCACGGCCTTCAGATTTTTCCACCCTAATTTATTCTCCTCCTTTGCCCCCATATATCTGGAATACTGTGACCTTCTTTAGAAAAGGGTTCTGTGCTGTGCCAAGTCCTTGCAAAGGCAGCCCAGCAAGGTGGCCGCTTCTAGTGCTGCCAGACACTCACTCCATTTGGGACTGTGAGCAACTACCCTTGTTGGACTGGGGAACCACAGGCCAGAACTTGAAAATATCCTTGAGTCTCATACATACTGGCACACGTGCAGGCTCCAACTCTGATTTCCTTAAGTGCCAATTTCCTTTTTTCCTGTACTTCAGTTCCTCATCCACACCATTCATCTCTGCCAATGAATCTCTCTCATGTTTTACAGCTAATAGGGACCCATGCAACTTTTTCAATGCTGCCTCTCGGCACACAACACTGTCACTGAGAAACCTTCCTCATCCCCATACCACTTCTAGTGCATCTCACACTTGGCCTGTATCATTCCTCGCTATTGTAGTCCTTTATACTAATACCATGCCACGCAGATGTGGCCTGAAATACTGGTTATTATTCCAGCAATGAGACCTCCTTCACTCCTCCATGATTCTGCTAGTCAATGTACTTTGATCCTGACTTGCTACACCTTCTGTTCTTTGAGCCCTACATGCTTTTACATTTTTGAGAGTAGACCTCCATTTTGATATTAACCTCTGTCTATATAGTATTTAATTATTTGGCTCTGAAGTTACAGGGAAGTTGAATTATGGACGTAAAAGAATGTAAACAAAATTATTTTGGATGTCATGAAATATGAAAAGCCAAAGGACAGATTAAAATAAATTGACATGAGAGAATTTGTGACATTTTTAAATGAAGACTGCAGAATTTTGTGGAAGAAAAGTGATTGCAGACAGCAGGTCAATGTACAGTAAATTGCTGCAGTCAAGCATAAAAGAACCAGTGTGTAACATTAGATTTTATTGTTTGGTATTATTAAGATTTTACCTATTTAATTTGATATTTTATTGTGGTTTGAATTGTATTGTTTCTTTTATTGTAATAGTGAAATGTTATTGATTTATTTTAAGTGTACCTCACCTTGAGCATTTTTAATTGGAAAGATTGGTGATAAATGTGGATTGGATCGAATCATGTAAATCAACTTCTTGCCTGAAAAAAGAATGAGAAATGCATAAATACAGGAAGCAAAGGGAGACCAAATACAGTAGGATTTAGAAAGCAACTGTATTATAATCAGTAATAGACAAATAAATATTGAAAAGCACGCGGAGATTCTTTAAAGAGGGAGTAGCTATTAACAAAGTGGGAGAGCCACAAAGGATCAGAGATGGAGAGGGAGAGAGAAGTGATGATGAGAATGGAAGGTAAAAAAGTAAGGTTTAGCTTTATGCACTGAAGAGCCAACCAGCTAGAAATGGAGGTGAGATAGAGAAAGAAGGCAGGATACTAATGGAAAGTTATGATAAGGAGAAAAAACTATGAATCCTTGATACGAGGCAGTATAGAAAACTAAATCAGAAATGAGCACATTGTGGGTTTTGGTATAAATGGAAAAGAGAAGGAACGTTTAAAGTCTCAATCAGAAAGATAAAAGTGGAACTAAGTGAGAACAGAGAGAGAATTACCCAAAGAAAACAGAAAGGTAATTAATAAATTCTGTCCAAAAGCAGCTGAAAATCAAGCACATTGAGATCAATATTCAGTCATAGCCAGCTAAGAGGGTCATTCATCAAATTGCGATAGAGCCTTATCACATCATGATTTGAATATTTACATTTGAAATTAAAATAAAAAGGGGAGGAGTTTGGGTGGGGTTTTGAATAATGAGAGGCTGGTAGCGCTGAGGGCGATAATGTTTTGCACATTATCACCAGCAGTAGTGCCGGGAATAACTACACCTTTTCTACTGGAGCTACGGGGGCAAAAGTGTTCAGCATGGCCACAACCACAATGTGTGATACCGCACCACTGCGATGCAGCCAGTTACACACATTTGCCCTGCCCCTTTTTTGGCCGTGGGCGATGATTCCGCTATATTTATAGCGGACTGATGAATCCAGGGCTAAGTTAGCCAGATAAGACTTATCTTTTATTTTCTTTATTTATTTACTTATTTGTTTTTATATACTGACATTTGATTGAGATATCACATTGGTTTACATATAACTGTAAAGGCAAATAAGACATGGGTAGCTTATTTTGCAATATAACTTAGAGAATTAGATAACTTAGTACAAGATAACTTAGAGAATATAACTGTAAAGGCAAATAAGACATGGGTGGCTTATTTACAATATACTAATATCAACTGCTTAAATGATGTAACTATGACAAAGTAATTCAAAATAACATCATAGGCGGATGTTGTTGTTTTTTGTTTTTTATGATTTTTTTGGGGTAGAGGGAGGAGACCTCATATATTCATATAGAGAGCACTTTATTCATGTACTCACACTATCAAGTGGTAGGTTCCAAAAACAGTTTCATTGGCATTTCATGTCTGCCCTATTTCAGGATATATAATCATTGGTCTCTTAACCCTCTTCTTTTTGTTTTTTTGTTTTGTTCGTTTGTTTAACAAGCATAAACTTTTAACTTTTGTTATGTGCTTTCACGCTATATAGCAAATAATAGCACTTATTTAAAGCGGAAGCTGGGTGGTAAACCCTGCGGTAGTGCTGCACAACGAGCTGCCCGACACGGCTCGTGTTTCGTCCGCTGCTTCGTCAGGGGCTCTCGGTGTGTCTATGTTGTTGACTCCGTGAGTCTTTTTGTCCAATTTTTGCTTGTTGTAACCCGCTACAGCGTTTCTTCCAGATAGTTATCTGGAAGAGGACCAAGACAAGAGGACATAACAAATGATCAAAGAGAGCACAGAGAGAGTAAGTGGACAAAAGTGAAGAGAAAGGGAATGAAACCAAAACTGATGGAGAGATCACTGCTCAGAAAAAGAAGCATGTTGAGAGACACAGAAGAGATGTGAGACCACAATAGACAGAGGAGAATAGTGGAGTGCCCCGGCATCTGTACTGAGACTGGTGCTATTTAACATTCACATAAATAATCTGGAAAAGGGAGCTGCAAATAAACTGGTCAAATCTGCATATGACACAAAATTTTTCAAAGTTGTTAAAACATGAAGGGAACTGCAGAAAAAACCTTGCCAGATTGTGGAACTGGGCATGCAGATAAAATGAAATGTGGAGATGTGCAAAGTGATGCATGTATGGAAAAATAATCCTAACTCTAGGTACACAATGCTGGGCTCTGTATTAGGAGAAACCACTCAGGAAAAGGATCTTGGAGTCACTGTGGGTAATATGTTGAACTCCTCAGCTCAGTGTGTGGCAGTAGTCAATAAAGCTAATGTAATGTTAAGAATAATTTGGAAAGGAATGGAGAAGAAAACTCAGGATTTGAAATCCTGCCACACTGACCAGCCCTGAGTTAACTGGATTATTTGGTGGAGGTACAGGTCGGGGACATTCTGGGGCAGAGTCAGCATTATGTGGCTAATATAGGGCCTGATTCACTGAGGACCAGATTTTAAAACATATGCGTGCCCCACATGCAAACGACACAATACCAACCATAGGCATAAAAAAAGTAGCGAACACAGTGTCTCTGGCATAGTTCCTTAGAGGAAGGAACTATGCCAGAGACACTGAAAGGGGCAATAGTTAAACCAATTTTAAAGAAAAAAAACAGCAATCCACATAACCTAAGCAATTACAGACCAGTATCAAACCTTCCCCTAATCGCTAAATTAATAGAAAAAAACCATACAAAAGCAACTTGCAGAACACCTAGAGAGCAATAATATCCTATATCCATCACAACATGGCTTTTGAAAACACTATAGCACCGAGATGCTGCTGCTTGCACTAACAGATAACATCATGAGAGGCTTCGACAGTGGTAAACATTACATTCTTGTGATGCTAGACCTCTCAGCAGCCTTTGATACCGTGAATCATGACATACTTTTAAATAGATTAGATGAAATAGGATTAAGCGACAAAACTATCAAATGGTTTAGATCATATCTAAGCAACAGATATTTTCAAGTACAAATCAAAGACATGATGTCAGAAAAGATTTACCTTCAAACAGGAGTACCACAGGGGTCAGCACTATCAGCCACACTCTTCAACATATATCTCTTACCATTATGTCACCTACTGGCTGGTATGGGAATTACACACTATATTTACGCAGACGATATCCAATTAATACTACCCATTGACGACACAATTGAAAAAATACTAAAAACAGCAAACATGTATCTAGATATCATCAAACAACTACTAAACCAAATGGACCTAGTAATTAATATTGAGAAAACAGAATTTATACATTTAGAACGAAAAAAGACGGAGATCATTCAGAACCCAATTATACTCAACAACAACCAAAAAATTGAGTTAGCAGACAAAGTAAGGAACCTTGGAGTAATAATTGACATAGAACTAAGCTTAAAACAACATATATCTCTAAAAGTAAAGGAAGGCTATGCTAAACTCATGGTGCTTAGACGACTTAAACCACTTCTAACAACTGCCAATTTTCGATCAGTACTGCAAGCGTTGATCTTTGCAAGCACTGATTACTGTAACGCACTCCTACTAGGGCTACCATACACTTCACTAAGACCACTTCAAATATTACAGAACACAGCTGCCAGAATCTTGACCGGCAAACGGAAAAGAGATCACATCACAGAAACACTGAAGGAATTACACTGGCTACCCATTGATCAAAGAATTCAGTACAAAACACTCTGCACCATACATAAATTAATACATAATGAAAATGCAGAATGGCTGAACACAGCCCTTCGTGTACACGTCCCAAACAGAAACTTGAGATCAGCCAACAAAGCACTTCTTACTATCCCATCAATCAAAACAGCAAGACTAACACAGGTGAGAGAAAGAGCACTATCCCTGGCAGGACCCATACTATGGAACACCATGCCCTTGGAGTTAAGATTACAAAGTAACAACAAAACCTTCAGGAAAAATTTAAAAACCTGGCTCTTTAAAGTAGCCTATCAAAAAGAGAAAGGAGAATAGCACCCAGCGGAATGCAGGTTCAAACAAAACAATGGAACAACAAACACATAACCAAAATCAATGGGGCGGATTTTAAGAGCCTTGCTCGCCTAAATCCGCCCAAATCCGGGCGGATTTAGGCGAGCAGGGCCCTGCTCGCCGGTGAGCCTATTTTACATAGGCCTACCGGCGCGCGCAGAGCCCCGGGACTCGCGTAAGTCCCGGGGTTTTCTGAGGGGGGCGTGTCGGGGGCGGGCCCGAACCGCGCGGCGTTTTCGGGGTGTGTCGGGAGCATTCCGGGGGTGGGCCCGGGGGCATGGCTACGGCCCGGGGCGGTCCGGGGGCGTGGCCGCGCCCTCCGGACCCGCCCCCAGGTCGCATCCCGGCGCGCTAGCGGCCCGCTGGCGCGCGGGGATTTACGTCTCCCTCCGGGAGGCGTAAATCCCCCGTCAAAGGTAAGGGGGGGGTTTAGACAGGGCCGGGAGGGTGGGTTAGGTAGAGGAAGGTGAGGGGAGGGCCTTGGAGGGAACGGGGGTAGGCTGCGCGGCTCGGAGCGCGCCGGCTATACGTAATCGATAGCCTTGCGCGCGCCGATCCAGGATTTTAGCGGATACGCGCGTATCTACTAAAATCCCGCGTACTTTTGCTGGCGCCTGATGCGCCAGCAAAAGTACACGAACGCACCGTGTTTGAAAATCTACCCCACTATGTGTATTTTATTTGTGAAACAGTTCAAGATTCATTTGTAGTTCATCAATAAAGGTTAAAAGTACAATGAGAAAGCTAATCTCATATCCTAATCTGATATAATAAGAAATGGACATGACTCATTACACTCACCAATTAATATTATTTACAAACTATGTTACCGATCCTTAACGGCACCTGTTTAACTTAAAATACCATAGCATAATTTTTATGTGCCTTAATGTAAACCGTTGTGAAGGTATCCACTGAACGACGGTATAGAAAAGTGTTAAAATAAATAAATAAATAGATTCCAAATTCCTGATCTTCACCTCCTTTTCTCAATCTTCTCCATCTCACACTCTCCCTATTCCCAGTCCTTTCTCTCTCCTGAACCCCATCTCTAGTCCTCTTTCTTCATACTCTTCCCCCCCCCATTCCCAGTCCTCTCACCTTCTCCTCACTCCTTCCCTTTCGCCATCCCTGATCATCTTACTCTATCCTTCTCATCTCCCCATCTCTGAGGTCTCCTCTCTGTAGATCTTGTTTCCTCACCCAGTAAATATATATATATATATACACACACACACACACACACACACACACACACAAGACTGGGAAAACTACTTTATTTTTATAATGTAAAATAAAGGATGGAAATGTTTACCAATGTGATTCAGTATTTTCAAATTTTTGCCACAGAATCTACCCCTGAGCTGCCTCAGGAAACTCCTGCTCCCTGTTGTCTAACTTTATTGGCAGGGGGTGGGAGGGAGAGACCATCAGCAGTGCATAAGGGCGGCAAAATTCTAAATCCATCACTGCTTGAAAGTGCAAAAGTGAGCAGTAAGCATGAAAGTCAAGAATGCAGCGTGAATTTTTGAAGCAATTTGTATTCATTTACAGCCAGGGTACAGTGCTAATGAAACTCTTAGTTGGAGTTTCATGCTCTTTGTGATAAGAGGGGCAAAGAAACTGACAGTGGTAGACACTGACAGGGTAGAAACCAACGAGGGTGCAGCAAGATTAGTGGAGAGAATAGATAGGGTTTGTGGAAGGGAGGAGATCAATACGGTACTGAATATGGTCAGGACCCCTGTTAGTGTCAGCATGGAAGAAATACATTTATGGTGGTAGTGGAGAGATCACCATTTAAAGAAAGGTTATTGGTGAAAAAAATTGTTAGGCTTATGACTAGAGAAATGCGGGATAGGCTAAGGCAGAAAAATCATATGAAAACATGGGTTTCAAAGGGATAAGAAGGAGAAAGGGAATCAGGAAAGTTAATGTCACTACTGTTAATCACTGGCAAAGTGATTGTGATAATAAGGCAGAGGAAATTATCTACCCTATTGAAAAAGCAGCTGGAAGGCCTAAGAGGGTGGTGGATTGCAGCTATAAGGAGAAGGAGAAACAAAATTAAATTGAAAGAGAAGCAGTGAAAGAAGAGAGGATCTGAAGGATCACAGCTATTCAGAACCTGGGACAAAGGAGGCCATTGTCTCCCTTCACCCCCTCACTGTCCCCATATTCCACCCGGTTAAAGGGTAAAGGCAATGTAAGAAAAAGTAAGTAAGGTAGTGTAGAAAGGGGCAACAATTGCAAAACCATAAGGACAAAACCATGTTTCAGTGATAGTAAGGCAGTGAGAGTATAACTGGCATAGAAGAAGCCATTTGCAAAGATGAGTGATGCGTAGACAGTGGCTCAGCATGAGTGAGGGGAGGAGGAGGAGGAGAAGCAGATTAGTAGGTTAAGATTGCCAGACACTATCTCCATGACTGTTTTAGCTGACCCTCCACCACCTAACCCAGACCTTCTACCCAAGAAACTGTAGACAAAAGCCATTTGCAATGTCACTTCTGCAACTTAATTAGCTAGCAAGTGTAAAGATTTAAGGACAGGCTCAGTAATGTATGCACTAGTATCACTTACAAAATAGCAACTTGTGGGCATACTTCCAAATCCCGCCCCTAATTCACCCCCTTTTTCCCCTGTTAAAATTTACATTTGAATACTCACGATGTTTCCAAAATAGCATATATGCATGTACATGCTACTTGTATGGATATATGCCAATTTTACAAGTGGAAACCTTTTGAAAATTAACCACAAAATGTTTATATTCTTCAAAATTCTGCATGTCTAGTTATCAAAATATTATCAATGATTTTGGGGTAATCATTTAAGCCAGGGTTCCCCAAACTATGGCCCATGGGCCAGACCTAGCCTGCCAAGGTACTTTTAAGGACTCAACATATTTTTCCTTTGCATGTCCAGATCTGTCCTGCAAAGAAGGAAGCTGCTGTTGGTGGTGGTGGTGGTGGTAGGGGGCAGGGGGGGGGAGGGTTTACATGCAGTAGCAAAAAGGCTGTTAGGGTTACTCAGGCCCTGACAGCGAGAGAAGATCCGATGGACCCGTGACAAAGGCAACTGCTGGCAGGGAGGCCAGACCCTTTCAATGGAAAAAAGACCAAGCCACCCCTACCATGAAAGACAGCAACTGACCAGGAGAGGAAGGGAGGGGGAGGAGATAAGGAAGAAAGAGCAGGGAATGATGAAAAATAAATGAAGGAAGAAAGGGTTGAATGAATGGAGGAAAGGGAGTGAGAGAGGGAAAGGTGAGAACTGAGGTGAGAGGGAAGTGAATGAGAGGTGTGAGTAAATTTGAAAAGGGGTGAGAGAGAGAAGAGTGAATGAGAGGAGTGAGAAAGAAGTGAATAAAGGAGAAGAGGGTAGCAAGAAAAGGGAAAGGAGTAAATGAGACTGGTGAAAGGGAAGGGAGTGAATGAGGGTGAGTTAATGGAGAAGAGGTGGTGAGAGAGGCAAAAGTGTAAAGGAGAGGGGTGAGAGGAGAGATTGTTGTGAGAGGGAAGGGAGTGAAGGAGAGAGAAGGATGGGGAGAGGGGTGAGTGAAATGAATGAGAGAAGTGAGTGAAGTTAAGGGAGTGGAGGGGGTGCAACACACTCACACCTACATCTACCTACTTAGCATTTCAGGGGGGCAGACGAAGCAGAAGGGGAAGGCAGGGATTGGGATTTCCAGCTTCTGAGAAATTATAGAAATATTACTAGTGCTCTATCTGCTAAACTCCCAACAACCCTCCTTTTCCCAGCATTTCAAATCATCTAAAGGGCCAATCATGCTGTCCCTCACCTAGCAAACCTCAAGGGGGACCCCCCCACCCCCTCCCAGGCCTCTTGGTGATTTAAAATGTTTTTATGGCCCCTCCCTTGAAGAGTTAGAGGACCCCCCCCCTGATTTAAACTATAATAGAGAAAAATGCATTACACAAAGATGCATTATTTGTAATGTTTGGGCATAGAATTCCACCAGGAGTACAGTAATAGTATTTCATAAGGCAATAAACTACTATCTCAATCCCTGCCCATCCTTGTCTTTCTCAGTCCCCCCTCCCCAATTCCATTCCTACCACCTTCTTTCCTCTCTACAGCCCATCACTACCACTTTCTCTATCCCCAATTCATCTTCACAAATCTGTCCCTGTTTGTATTGTAGTCCAAGGCAGGGGTGCTCAAACCAGTCCTCAGGGTGCCCCCCACCCCCTCAACCAGTTGGGATTTCAGGATATCCCTAATGAATATGCATGAGAAATATTTGCATACGTAGGAAGTAGTGCATACACATAAATCTCATGCATGTTCAATAGAGATATCATGAAAATGCGACTGACTTGGGGGGGGGGGGGAGAGGGGGAGGCCAAGAACCAGTTTGAGTACCCTTGGCTTAAAGAATAAGAACAGTGTTTCCCAACGCTCTCTGGGAGCCACACCTAACCAGTCAAGTTTTCAGGATATTCATAATGAATAAGCATGAGATAGATTTGCATACATTGGAGACCCAACGTATACAAATCTATCTCAAACATATTCATAGTGACAACCCTGAAAACCCAACTGAATAGATGTGCCTCCAGAAGAGGGTTGGAAAACGTTAGCATAGAAGACCATCACTCAAAAAATACATTTTAGCCTCAACACATCACTGATAAATAGATGAACAATCATTGGGAAGGGCTGCATTTTTGAACTATGAATATTTCTAAAAGTAAAATGGATTGTTAAATAGCATCCTTAATTATTTTGGCTTCAGGCCACAGAGCAGATTTGAATTTAATTTGTAATGAGTAAGAAAAAATGTTTGTTTGGAATTTTCCTTTCTAATAACTGTTTTTCTGGGTCTCTAACCAGTTCTTCTTAAACCATCATCATATTTTCCTTTCCTGGGTCAAGCACTTTGGTAAACGAGCACTGAGAGTTCCATATACAGCTGCTGGCCAACTAATAAAGTTTGCCAGATAAACTTATATGACTAACTCTGAGGATTATTCAACGTAACGAGCATGTTGCTGATTATACCTAGCTACCGGTATGTAAAGTTAGTCACATAAGCTTATCCAGCTAACTTTAGAACAGCTCTTCGGCTGCCTTAAATGTATCTGGCTAACAGGGTCATTTATCAAATCACATTATGGCGTTTTCGCATGCGTTAAAGCATTTTCGCATGTGAAAAATGCCTTAATACATGCGAAAAGCACCATAACGCATGGTGTGATGCAAATTTTTAAACGTGAAAGGATTGGCGAGGAGTCAGGGGTGGGAATTCTGTAAAAGTGGGCTGGCTTCGCATGATATCGCACAGTTTTAATGCCGAAAATAACTACATCTTTTTCAATAGCGTTAAGCTTGCGGTGTCATGCGATATGCCCATAACGCAATTTGCAATTTTTTCGTAATTTCCATTTTAGGAATTTTTAGGCTGGGTAAGGGCCTAAGCTAGCCAGATAATGCTGAAAATCAGCATTTATCCAGCTAACTTACAGGGATATTTATTATATCATGATAGTTTATCGTGGGAGGGTGACAAATTTCACAGGGGGGCTTCACAGCAATATTTGGTCTCTCCCTGACAAACTATCATGTTAGTCCCGTGGCGTGAATTTTTTATTGTAGCAGAATTGCGAGACAAAAAATTGAGCCATGGTACAGGGCCTTCCCACATAATGGTGGCTGAACTTTGTCAGGGCCATCATCACTTAAAGGGCCTAAGGCCCAAAACATCATGCCAGTCCCCCAAGAACACAATTCACCCTGGGGGTCATTAGATACCCCCGCCTGCCCACCCTCTCCACCACAGCCACCTTCTAAAGAGGCTTTGGCCCCCTCAAAATAAATAAAAAATAATAAGGCCAATTGCTCGGCAATGGCCCAGTCACTTCCCCACCCCTTCCCCTTAAACCAAAATAATGGCCCCTTAGCCAAAACCCAGGACCCATCCCTTCCCCCCATCCAAAGAGAGTTAAATCCCTGGGGTCTAGTGGTCTCCCCCAACCCCCCTAAAAATGATCCTGGTAGTATGGAGGGGGCAGATGGACCCCAACCTCCACCCCTTAACCCCTCTATATCTCTAAAATTAATCTTTGATAGCCAGTCAGGGCCAGGAGCACCCTCTAGCTCCAGGCCCATCGACACCATTGTCACATGATGGGACAATGTCTGGGGATCTCCAGGATAATTTTTTTGCTCGTTCGAGCAGATGTGTTTCAGGGAACCTTGTTCTTTTAATTTTCCCATGGGATCATGAAGGACCTATGTTAGCAGCCTGATAGTGCCTCAGGAAAATAACTACACTTCCCTCAAACATGCTAAAATAACGGGGCTGACGTTCTCAAAGTCAGCAATGTTAGTTTACTACCATAGAATTACCTATGCATAAGCTGCTTTGCATGCATTAGGTGATTTTAAGCATGCAAAGCAGCTTATTTCCTTATGGGGTGTAAATCTTCTGCTCTTTTGCACGATAAACAGTATTTAACATGTGCTACATGCTGTTTAACTCGCGATATCGCCTTATTGCAGCTTAGTAAATCCACCTATTAGCTGGAGAGCAAACCTCACACTGGAATGCCCCCACAGAAATCTTTAGTTATTGAGATAAGTTTTTAGCTGGATAAAAATGTATCCAGCTGTCTTGGAGCTATTAGCTCAGCAGGATTTTCAAATCCTGTCATTTGTCCAGCTAAGTCTGAATTTAACTGGACAAACAGCACTGAATATTGACCTCTATGTTCTTTTAAAAAACAAATTAATTTTGATTTATATTATATTTATTCTTGGATTACATAAAATTTGTAAGTCTATTTTGTTCATTTATTTTTAATTGTGATATAATAAACAGACTTAAAGGACAAATAAACATACTTTACCCTCTGTTGCAAAATTTGTGTCAATATATATAGAAGAAAAAACTACTGAAAAAGAAGCCAATATTACCCAATTCAGTAAGATGTTTAGCCCTAGTTCATTGGACCCAGTAAAGACTTACATGTGGGACATCACTGTTGTATGACATCACATTTTATTATGGAAATTGTGATAAATTCTGCAAGTTTTTGTTTCAGGCATGATGCCATGGGGTTGAGGAGTGTGGTTGTTGGGAGATACGGAGTGGGAGGAGTCATGCAATTATCTATCCAATGTCAAAGAATTGCAATTGTACAGACTGAACAGGCCAATTCGGTCTTTTTCTGCCATCATTAATTATGTTAATCTTCCCCCCTCCCCCCACACTCCATCCCCATCAATACAAACAAAAAACAAACTTTGAAATGTTTGTATGCTAATGCCAGAAGTCTAAGAAGTAAGATGGGAGAATTAGAATGTATAGCAGTGAATGATGACATAGACTTAATTGGCATCTCGGAGACAAGGTGGAAGGAGGACAGCCAATGGGACAGTGCTATACCGGGGTACAAATTATATCACAATAACAGAGAGGAGCGTCCGGGATGGCATAGAGTCCAACAGGATAAACATCCTGCATGAGACTAAATGCACAACTGAATCTTTACGGGTAGAAATCCCTTGTGTGTCGGGGAAGACTATAGTGATAGAAGTATACTACCCTCCACCTGGTCAAGAATGTGAGATGGACAGTGAAATCCTAAGAGAAATTAGGGAATCTAACCAAATTGGTAGTGTGGTAATAATGGGAGATTTCAATTACCGTAAAAAAAGGGGGAAACTGATCTTTAATTCAAAATATTGCCTATAGTGACGGTGTCATCAAGCCAGACATTGTGATTCAAACCCAAATCCAACCGGACTTCTAATCATTCACCATCACTTGAAGAACTCTTTAATTATTTTTATATGAAAACTATTTTTATGTATTTTTCTTTTTCTTTAAAAATTAGTCAAAAGGACTTCTATATTTCACTCCATTGATAACGTGAAGATAAGAAGTAGCTGGCATTCTTATTGCTATTTATACAATGCATTGAGAGAATGCCAGCTACTTCTTATCTTCACGTTATCAATGGAGTGAAATATAGAAGTCCTTTTGACTAATTTTTAAAGAAAAAGAAAAATACATAAAAATAGTTTTCATATAAAAATAATTAGAGTTCTTCAAGTGATGGTGAATGATTAGAAGTCCGGTTGGATTTGGGTTTGAATCACAATGTCTGGCTTGATGACACCGTCACTATAGGCAATATTTTGAATTAAAGATCAGTTTCCCCCTTTTTTTACAGTTTTCCTATCGGGTTACTGTGTTGACTCTCCTTAATATAATTTTGAAATTTCAATTACCCCAATATTGACTGGGTAAATGTATCATCGGGACACGCTAGAGAGATAACATTCCTGGATGGAATAAATGATAGCTTTATGGAGCAATTGGTTCAGGAACCAACAAGAGAGGGAGCAATTTTAGATCTAATTCTCAGTAGAGCACAGGATTTGGTGAGAGAGGTAACGGTGGTAGGGCTCCTTGGCAATAGTGATCATTCATAATATGATCAAATTTGAATTAATGACTGGAAGGGGGACAGTAAACAAATGCACGGCTCTCGTGCTAAACTTTCAAAATGGAAACTTTGAGAAAATGAGAAAAATAGAAAAAAACTGAAAGGAGCAGCTACAAAGGTAAAAAGTGTGCAAGAAGTGTGGTCATTGTTAAAAAAAAATACCATTCTAGAAGCACAGTCCAGATGTATTCCACACATTAAGAAAGGTGGAAAGAAGGCAAAACTATTACCGGCATGGTTAAAAGGGGAGGTGAAAGAAGCTATTTTAGCCAAAAGATCTTCATTCAAAAATTGGAAGAAGGATCCGACAGAAGAAAATAGGATAATGCATAAGCATTGGCAAGTAAATGTAAGACATTGTTAAGACAGGCTAAGAGAGAATTTGAAAAGAAGTTGGATGCAGAGGCAAAAACTCACAGTAAAAACTTTTTAAAATATATCCGAAGCAGAATGCCTGTGAGGGAGTCAGTTGGACCGTTAGATGATCGAGGGGTTAAAGGGGCACTTAGAGAAGATAAGGCCATCGCGGAAAGATTAAATGATTTCTTTGCTTCGGTGTTTACTGAAGAGGATGATGGGGAGGTACCCGTACCAGAGAAGGTTTATTTATTTATTTATTTATTTACTTAAAATCTTTTCTATACCGTCGTTAAGTTAAATACCATCACAAAGGTTTAAAAAAGGCACAAATGGATATGCTCAATGAAGAACTAGGCACTACATGTATAAGAGTGCCATTAGGTTTTGGTTACATCAGTTTTCAAAATAAAGACTATTTGAGTGAGTGTCATAAATCTTGTCCTTTTCATAAGTGTGCTGTAAAATATTAAATACATTTAGTGGTAGGTTTTAATATAAAGAAAATGCACATAGAAAACTAAGTGCTGGGTGCTGAAGAATTACCACCTGTTTTATTTCCCAACTTATTCTCCGTTTGCTTTGTAGAATGCTTGTAATGATTCAGATGGACTGAACCAAATCACGGTGAACCTAGAAGATGTGGTAGGCTTGATTGTCAAACTGAAGAGTAGTAAATCACCTGGACCGGATGGTATGCACCCCAGAGTTCTGAAGGAACTAAAAAAATGAAATTTCAGACCTGTTAGTAAAAATTTGTACCCCATCATTAAAATCATAACCCCAATATTTTAAAAGGGCTCCAGGGGCGATCCGGGAAACTACAGACCGGTTAGCCTGACTTCAGTGCCAGGAAAAATAGTGGAAAGTGTTCTAAATATCAAAATCACAGAACATATAGAAAGACATGGTTTAATGGAACAAAGTCAGCATGGCTTTCGCAAGGCAAGTCTTGCCTCACAAATATGCTTCACCTTTTTGAAGGAGTTAATAAACATGTGAATAAAGGAGAACCAGTAGATGTAGTGTACTTGGATTTTCAGAAGGCGTTTGACAAAGTTCCTCATAAGAGGCTTCTAGGAAAAGTAAAAAGTCATGGGATAGGTGGTGATGTCCTTTCGTGGATTACAAACTGGCTAAAAGATAGGAAACAGAGAGGAAGATTAAATGGACAATTTTCTCAGTGGAAGGGAATGGGCAGTGGAGTGCCTCAGGGATCTGTATCGGGACTCTTACTTTTCAATATATTTATAAATGATCTGGAAAGAAATACGACGAGTGAGGTAATCAAATTTGCAGATGATACAAAATTGTTCAGAGTAGTTAAATCACAAGCAGATTGTGATAAATTGCAGGAAGACCTTGTGAGACTGGAAAATTGGGCATCCAAATGGCAGATGAAATTTAATGTGGATAAGTGCAAGGTGGTGCATATAGGGAAAAATAACCCATGCTATAGTTACACAATGTTATGTTCCATATTAGGTGCTACCACCCAAGAAAGAGATCTAGGCGTCATAGTGGATAACACATTGAAATCGTCGGTTCAGTGTGCTGCGGCAGTCAGAAAAGCAAACAGAATGTTGGGAATTATTAGAAAGGGTATGGTGAATAAAATGGAAAATGTCATAATGCCTCTGTATCGCTCCATGGTGAGACCACACCTTGAATACTGTGTACAATTCTGGTCGCCGCGTCTCAAAAAAGATATAGTTGCGATGGAGAAGGTACAGGGAAGGGCAACAAAAATGATAAGGGGAATGGAACAGCTCCCTTATGAGGAAAGACTAAAGAGGTTTGGACTTTTCAGCTTGGAGAAGAGACGGCTGAGGGGGGATATGATAGAGGTGTTTAAAATCATGAGAGATCTAGAAAAGGTAGATATGAATCGGTTATTTACTCTTTCGGATAATAGAAAGACTAGGGGGCACTCCATGAAGTTAGCATGTGGCACATTTAAAACTAATCGGAGAAAGTTCTTTTTCACTCAATGCACAATTAAACTCTGGAATTTGTTGCCAGAGGATGTGGTTAGTGCAGTTAGTGTAGCTGTGTTTAAAAAAGGATTGGATAAGTTCTTGGAGAAGTCCATTACCTGCTATTAATTAAGTTGTCTTAGAAAATAGCCACTGCTATTACTAGCAACAGTAACATGGAATAGACTTAGCTTTTGGGTGCTTGCCAGATTCTTATGGCCTGGATTGGCCACTGTTGGAAACAGGATGCTGGGCTTGATGGACACTTGGTCTGACCCAGTATGGCATGTTCTTATGTTTCTCACACAGTCTATTCATACCAGTCTCCCTCAACCCCCAAAATCATCCCATCCAATGCAGTTGCACACTCTTCTGGCCTCCTTGTTCCACTCATTCACATCATATCCCCTCTTTAGGTATTCACTCATCTTCCCCAAGACATTCTCCTTGATGCTCTCACCCACCCACCTGATCTACTACTGAGCCATTCTTGTCTATCAGAAGGAGAGCAGAGCAATACACTTGCCTGCTACCTTCTCCCACTTCCTCTTCCATTCTCTTGCTTTGCACTTTGAACAGTGTGTGCCCTATAGATTGATTTGCAAGGCACATTCTATTCAAAGTGTGAAGGAGAAGAGCAACAATAGACAAGATAAAGCAGGAGGTGAGGCGGGCATGCTGCTCAGCTCTTCTGCTGCCAGTTACAGATGGAGGGTAATTACATTGGATGGGCATCCGGATGATGCTTCAGGACGTTAGTGGAAGAACAGTGGGGAATCTTATGGCTTCCTCTGCAAAAAAAAAAAATAAAAAATTAATAAAAAGTTCTATATTGTGTAGTCGCATACAGTTCCCCTCCCTCCAGAAGTAAATCTTCAGAAGCATCCATATGAGAAACAGTAATACTCATAGCTCTGCACAGCAGAATATTTTACTTGCAGGTTATAATGTTTTGTTAAGTTTTCCTTGTAATTCTCCATCAGCAATCAGAAATGAATTAGCCATTACACATGGGTGATATCATCTGATGGCACCAATACTGACACAGCTGTTAGAGCTCATAAGACTTTACTAAGCATGTGCAGGAGTTCCTATTCATTCATACTGCCACATAAGCCCCCCAGTCTTTCCTCATCTGAGCTACTGCTCAGACATGTCCTAGTCTCTCTTGAATTTTGTGTAACTTTCAGAGCCTAGTGCCCCTATCTGTCTCATTGCTTCTAGTATTTTTGCCACTGCCTTGGTAGCCTCTCAACAGAACTTTTAAGTTCTGAAAAAAAAAATAGATACAAGAAAGTCAATAGAAAATGTTGAAAAGCATGGAGAAGCCAAAGGCCAAAAAGCCTGTGGTAAATGGGTTTAAGGCCTGCATCTGTGGACAGAAGATGTCCATGACAATCCATCTTCTACTGCTTAGCTCTGGACCATGACTTCTTCAATAGTTACAGCTGTGGACATATTTAACTCCAGGGCATAGCAGCACTTCCACACCTGGAAGGTGGAAGCCCTAAGGAAGGCTCCGGTGAGGTAAGAACCCCAAGCTTCAGCATGAGGCTGAACAGCAGAGCCATTCTTTGACAAGGAGCAATACATTGTCAGGCTCCCGGTGCAAGATGTCAAGGAGGGAAGTTTCTCCCCTCTTGTTCCCACAAGCATATGAGGGCTCCCTCTCCCCATAGCCCCAGCCACTGGATCCATCTCTGCTCAGGGACTGAGTATGGTGCAGAAACTTGTGGCACCTGAGGAGGTGCAGAGAAAAGAGCATAAGTGGTTGAGGGGACTCTCTTCAAGCCTGTCTCCCTTGGAGCTTAAAATAAGATTAGCACCATCATTGCAGGGTTCTACCAGAGAAGACCTCCTCCTTGACATTGAGGCAGGACATAACCTCATTGGTGAAGGTGCTGTATTCATTCATGTCATGGAAAATCCCCATGGTGCTGATCCATCTGTATTTTCCAGACCCAAGGCCAACCAGGGTTCCACCCATGTTACTGGCACAGAGCTTGCATTTCAAGGCACAGTCACACTTGGTGCAACAGGTTGTGGAGCCATCAGCAATGTCTGAGTGGAGCACTTCAGCATATACATTCAAGGGTCCTCCAGTAGATGTCATGGCACGGAAGGAGCTATCAGCACCTCCTACAAAACTGGTTGAGACAGTTCCCAAAGAGGATGTATGTCCTCCAACTAAGCTGAAATGGTTCCTCAATCATTAGGAGTCCAGTTATCAGGGTTAGTGAAGAAAGGTTTTGCAACCTTAAGCTCTGAAAATAGAAAAGGGAAATTGAGTTTCTCCTGCCCAAGATGTATGAAACTTTCCCACATAAAGGGGCTTCTCAAAGTTCCATGCCAGTGGATACTTTACCACAAAAGCTTCCTGTGTTGGGAGTAAGCCCTCACTGTAAGGTTGTTGATTTTCTTCCAGGGTAGTTTCTTCATGCATCAGAGGATGAAGACGTAGATTCTGTCTGCTCTGAATTCCTCCTAGAATTTTTCCGAGTGGAGATCTTCTCTCTACGTCAGTCACCTTCTTCATCATCAGGGTCATGGTTTAGTGTTCCCCCATGATCAGGAGATGAGGAGGACTCCTCAGAGATTCCATCGGATCCCCTTCTACACTTGCCACAACGTACCTCCTCTCTAGAGGATGTATGCTTCTCCAGTTTCTTGGATAAGCTGGTGAAAACTCTATCAGTGTCAGAAAAGGACTCGAGAATAGACATCTTCAAGCTCCTTCAGTTTCTTCAGCCTTCATCAGATTCTGCAGCTGTTCCAGTTCACAAACTTTTACAAAACTCACAGATAAGGATGTGGCAGATGTCTCCATCATGCCTTCCTGTGGTGTAGAAGCTGAATTTGAAATATAGAGTGCAGACCACCTCAGGATTTGGGGTAGTCCAGTTGAAGCACTCTATGGTGGTAGAACAATCAGCATTGAAGCATGCTAAGTACACTCATGATCAGTTTAACATGTCCCCAGGAAAGGGCCTGAAGGTGTTTGGTGCATTTGGGAAGAAAGTCTTTTAAGGTTCCATGCTGAGTGTGCAGTATGAGGCTCACCATCTCTACATGGACTTGAGAACTTGAACTCTTTAGCTAGAAAGGCATGCCATAAATAAATGTTGATGAAGACTCTAGGGGTGTGCATTCGTTTTGAACTTATAGGTAAAACGCAACTTTTTTTTTTTTTAACTTAAAAAAGTGATGAGGCGAAAACGATCGGATTTCCAACTTATTCAACATAGCTATGTTGAATACGTTGGAAATCGTGATTGTTGATCCTAAATAAAAATTTAAACCCCTCACCCTCCTTAATCCCCCCCCCCCAAGACTTACCAAAACTCCCTGGTGGTCTAGCGGGGAGTCAGGACGCCATTTCTGTACTCCTTTGCGAGGAGCACGTGACGTCGGTATCACGTCGGAGTGACGCGGACGTCACGTGATTCCCCGCGCGTTCGCTCCGGGACCCTCTTTGGACCCAAAAGGAACTTTTGGCCAGCTTGGGGGGGCCCCCCCAAGCTGGCCAAAAGGTTTAAATTTTTATTTAGGGAATCAGTGCACGTATGGACATAGACTCAACTTATGGAATTCTCCATATGTCCATATTGACCGAAATTGACCCCCACTTTCGACTTATGGACTTATGAACATAAACTTTTGGTCTGCACATCCCTAGAAGACTCTTCAAAGAACTGTAAAGTTCATTTAAAAGTGAAACATTTAACCTCTATGAAGTAGGTACTACTAGCACTATTTCTTTCAAGTCCTATACAAGTGCCCAAAGGCATTGGGGTGACAGTTATGAAGCTAGAAAGACTCCTTTGTGCCTCTCAAAGCCTTCCATCTAGGTCATCCCATTCACAAGATATTCTGCTACTTCATCTGGTAACCTAGTTACCAGGTCACTCTGTCATATAATCACTTACTGAGTTAGGATGTTCTGTCACTGTGTCAAGTAATCATTTACTATGTCACAGGATGTTCTATCACTGTTGTATTTTGGGATGCCATGTTATTATGATCTGCCAATGCAATCTCTGGGTCATCACAACTGGAAGGCCCAAAGATATCCACTGGATGCCACCATCTTTTAGTGCTTGATACTTGTTACACTGGTATGTTATGTCACCACATCAGAAATTTGGTTGTGTTGTGCATTGTTACTATTTGACAGCACACTACCGTGGCACAGTTATTGTGTTGCAGTATGCCATTGTCATGTAGTTCTCATGTTATGGCATGCACAGTATTACTGTGTCACATTGTTATTGTGTTGCAATTTAATGCCACTGTCACAGTCAGCTATTATGTGACAGTATGTCACCATGACCCCACAGTTACTGGGCTGCAGAATGTTAAATCTAATACTTCATTTCCCGTATTATTATGAACCCAGTAATGGCAGAGCGAGACTTTTCTTTTTTCTGTTTGATGGATGGCTGAATATCAGCCACACATCACTCCCCTTCATCCATTCTCACTTTGAAATGATAATAAAAAAAAAATAAATAACTTGAGGGAAGGTGGCAGAAATCCGAGGCTCTTCTCTCCTCCCCCGTCGCCAGCACGTAGGAGCCTCGTTACACAGAAAGAAGAGTTATTGACAAACAAGTTAGTGCTTTGAAGGAAAAATGCTGCAGCAGCTTGTGGTGTTGCCTCTGCCTGATCAATGCTGAGCTGCTGCTAAGCCTGCTGGCTGCTGCACTTCTGACAGGGATGCCAGGGTAATAGGAGCCCTGGGATCAACCATCTCACGCATTATTACAGGATCAGGCACTGCATCGCTTAACAATGTTTATTAAAGATTTATATTCCCTCTGTGTATATAAAGGGAGAAGCGGTAGAACAAGGGCGATATTTGTCTTTTTGCTGATTGATCATTTTTTGACAGTGTCAGATATGTATTATTAATAGAGATGCACCATTATTTAGTAACTATGTTATTTGAATGAGCACATGCACAGAACTGTCAAGGCAATGGTGTAACATAATAACATAGTGAAATGAAGTCAGAAGAAGACCATCAAATTTCCCCTTATCTAGGGCAGTCTGTTTTATCTTCCTCCTTCGTGCTCCACCATCTTGGGTAGAAGAGCATAAAAGGCCCCAACTTAATTCCCTCCATTGCCCCCTTTTCCTATGCCTAATCATACTGCTCTTTAATAATCTAAATTGCCAGCAAGACTGGCATGGCTGTTGCCCAAATATCCAGCCTCCAACCTAGATCCCTTCTATGCCTTGCCAGACAGACGGCTATGTAAGCACCCGTGTTTTTCCTAGGACTTCTAGTTAATTATTACAGAGCTTGCAGCCTGCCACAGACCCAGCTGCTAGTGTGTGTAGGCAATGGGGGGGGGGGGGGGGGTGGTTTCAGAAGTCACACTTTATAATGATGTTGAATTAGTGGTGGTTCCATAGCGGACTCATGGAAATTGGACCCTGATACCACTGCTTCGTATTTTTAAGGCAAATGGTGTGATTAAGGGAAGACTGTAGATAACGGGGAGTTTGTGCATATGTGAAACTGATTTCAGAATTGCTGATGCTGTTTAAACCTAGCTTCCAACTGTCCTTTATGGGATCGCTTCTCAGCTCTGCCCCTCAAAATAAAATTCCCTCTGTCTAATCTGCTTCAGTGGGAGATGTTCTGTGGGGCAAAAAAGACCAGAATACATTTGCTAGACTGGATTACAGCCTCATGCTGATGTGGCTTTCAGTTGCCAATACAGCTTTATCCTGTAACCCTTAATTCCCTGTACTAAAAATGTCCTTGGTTAAAATGTTGACACCCCCAGCCCCCGTGTGATTCAACTCACGTGGAGCCTGACTTACATCCCCCTCCTCTCCCCGGTCACATTGGCAGAGCAGTGGGTAAAAGTTTGCACTGGCACTGCCATACCTGTTCTGTGATTAAATGGAGGACTTTGGGCTGTCAAGCCAGCACCAATCACAAACGCAAAAATACACTGGTAGGAAAAATGTTTGCAGCTCTACATTGGGCAAGGGGCAGAAATAAACAAACATTCTTCAGGAATCTTTTTGAGGAAATATTTTGAATGGCACGTGGTGTCACGTGGCACTGGCACGTGGTGTCACGTGGCACTGGCACGTGGTGTCACGTGGCACTGAGAGACACACGTGACACCTGTTCTCTGAGCAATGGCCCTGAATTAATACCCTTCTTTTACTTCTATGTAATGCTATATCTTTGCACAGAGTTTGACATTATGTGTCAATATGCACCAAAGCATGATAGCCTTTTGAGCGAATTCCCCCCCTTTAAAGTGGGGGAGCGCATCATAGAAACTCATTAGGCTAGCTGAGTCTCGAGAGTGATTGGAGTAGCTGGCGCCTTACTTGGAATGCACTTCCTGAGGAGTTTAAATCTGAATTGTCTCTGATCCATGTTAGAAAGCAGTTCACGGCCTAGTTTTTCAGGCTTGTCTTTGATGATGATGATGATGATGATGATTCTTGAACAACCAGTCAAATCCGGAGCTGCCTACAGGCTTGCGGTATTTATCATAACATCAGTTGCAAATAGGCCTCTACATGTCATGGTAATTGTCATTATTAAGATCTTTGGTATTGCTGAACTGTGGTTGTTTTAGTCTGGCATCAGCTTTGTAACAACAGGCTGCTTCTTAACATCGCTGAGTTGCTGTTGCTATCATTGTCTATCCCATGTTTGTCCTAGATGAGCTGAGTTTTATGTTTAACGTTTATGACTTTATGTAGATGTTGGTGTATGTATGTGATATTATTAGCTGCCTAGAATTGACCATAGAGCGGGATACAAATTTTATAACTAAAATAAATAAATATAACTTGGTAGCTATTAAAAAATTTAACAGCAACAATGCACAAAAGGACTGAGAAGTCACATGAAGGAACAAAAGAGAAATCCTTTCCCTGAAGAGCTTTCAATCAAAGAGGAAAAAGTGATGGTATAGATCTTTGCCTTACTAACAACAACCTAGTCCTATCAGGAAGGGCTACTCCCCCACAATATGAAGGCACCATAACTATATGATTATTAGGAAGCTGTCTTCAGAGAAGTTTTTTATTTATATGTTGACATGATATTTGGTAAAATTTAAGTGTGGATCGGCTTTCCGCGCATCATAGATCTTTGCATGCAATAGGTGGATTCATGTAACAATTTGTTATGCAAATGTAAGGGTTTGCTATGCAAACTTTGGCTTAATTAGCACAAATTCTTCTAATTGGTAATCAAAGAAAAATGATTAACAGTGATTGCTTATCAAATTTTCAGAGCTAATTTATAGATACTGTATACCAATAGGCAAGTACCAGAGATGTAATTGAAAATCTTAATTTAAAGGAGAATTAGCATGCTTTTTTCTCAAAATTAATTCTTCTGCTTCTTTCCTTAATGGCTGTAGAATCATAGTGTAATACAGCAGTACTAGCATTTTTTTTTTTTTTAGATAATTCACTTAGCAATTAAAAATCAAATTCATTAAGATCCGCCTTTCACTTAAGTTTTTTATTTATGCCTGAGGAGATATTCAGGGCCAGTGCTAGCATTTTTGCTGCCCTGTACGAAAAATTGCTGGGCTGCCTTCCTCCTCATTTTTGTTTAAACACAGAATACCCCACCTCAGTTAAACATGCATCACGCATACTCATTGTCAGCAAATACAGAATAAAGAGGCTATAAACTATAAATAGAAACTGAACTGGAAACTGCACCATGCCAAACTCTGTATGCAATGCAGCAGTGGAGAAACAGAAGCATCACCAGTCCTGATAAATCATTCATCAAACAATAAAATCAAGGAATATAAATCAATCATATTAGTAGAACCATACTTGTAAAAGAATATTTCCAATGATCTAAGGAATAGTGTAACATCCAATAATTGACAGCTCATACAAAATTTTAAAAATTTCCCAAACAACAATAAATTATTTCAAAATGGCAGTCACAGACATCAAATAATTAAAACTAATAAGGATGGAAAATTCACTGCTCTCCATACCTGAAAACATTTTATATCCAGTCATCCTGAGTAAGGCGTGGCAGCACAAATTTTCTTCACACACACACACACACACCCAGACAGGCTCTCATTCACACACACAAACAACCCAGAAGGTTCCCATTCACACACACACACACAGCCCAGACAGGTTCCCATTCATATACATACACACACACATACACACACATATACCCCAGACAGTTCTCATACATACACACTCACACCAGACAGATTCCCATTCACACACACACTTACATACACCCCAGACAGGTTCCTACCCACACACTCACACATACATACACCCCAGACAGGTTCCCATGCAAACAAAAACACACACACACAACCCAGTCAAACTCCCATTCACATACCCCCTGCCCAGATAGTTTCCAATTCATATACACACATCCCCCCAGTCAGGCTCCCATTCACTCACACCACACTCCCAGGTCGGGCTCTCATCCATACCCCCACACCCCAGTAAGGCTCTCATTCACACACACACACACACACACATACCAGCGGGAGCTATTCTGCTGCTCCTCCTCGTGTGCCAATTCCTGAGCAAATCAAACCACACGAAGCTAGCACTTCCTCTACGCTGATCTCATGCATCGTGACATCAGCATAGAACATGTGCTAGCTGCAAATGGTTTGGACAATTTTTGCCAGCACCAATAAACAGTAGGAGAATGGGATGGGGTCTCTTCCTCTTCTGGGCCGCCGGTGGGAAAGAGTCCTAACCCTAACCCAATAGGATAGAGACAACCGGCAGCCTTGTTGGCCTCCTCTACTTCCAGGCTGCCGGTGGGATGTGGTCTACCGGTGGCTTCAGAGGCCTCTTTTCAGCCACTGGTGGGATGGGATCCACCGGTGGCCTCGCGGGATGCTTCTTCTGCTGCCCCTCCTGCTGTGCCACCCTGTGCAATTGCATGGTATGCACACCTGATAGCACCGGGCCTGGAGATAGTTGTGTATGCTTTTGTAAGTGTTTCCTCTGTGCAGCCACCTAGCTAGGAATGTGAGTAAATCAGGGTGCTGTGGTGATTCTCATCAGAACCCTATGTAAGTATCATTTAAATTGTTAGAGTGGTCTCTGGAAAGACAACAGTGAAAACAGATAGCATGGCAATAATGAAAGCCGTGCAAATTCTATTGGCCACATGTGTGCCAAATAACCCAGCTCAAGGAGGGAGCTTTTAGGCAAGTCCTGGTTTTCTAACCACCCCTAAACTGATGCATTGCATACTTGCAGTACTGAATTCAAATGGTAGAATCCAAGACTGCAAATACCAAAGTGTAGTGGGGTATAAGTTCAAAGCCCACAACTGGTCACAACTGGATTTCCTTCAACTGGATCTCTTGACAGCTATGGAAAAGGGGAAAAATGAAGGAGGCCTAAATAAATGAAGGAGACCCAGACAGGAAATGAAGCTAAGAAATAAGCACACAGGCTGTTAAATGTGTAACATATCATTAAAACATTGCAGTCATAACCTCTGCTTGCCCCACCATCACTACCCTCTTCTTCCAAAAGGTGCTATCACATGGTAATAACCTTCATTGTACTGTGCAGCGAAAAACCAATAAAGTAAAATGGTTTGTTTTCATTGCCAGTTTTAACGTGGTCATTCAGATATAAAGATATCATTTCCAAGCCCATTCAAAAGTCAGAATCATTCTTTCAGAAACTGATACCATGTAAGTCAATGATTCTCATCCTGGTCATCAGGACTTACCCAATTAGTCTATTTTCAGACTATGAACAAAAAATTTGCATAAGATATATTTGCATAGATTGGAGACAGTGTATGCTAATAATTCTCATTCATATTTAAGATATCCTCAAATCCACTCTGGTCAAGTGGGTCCTAAGGATCAGGTTGAGAATGAATAGACTAAACAATAGTCTTTTAGAAAATGATCAGGCCTAGTGAATTTATACAGGATGCGTGAATGGTAAATGGAGAGGGGGGAGTTCTAGGGGTAGGCAAACCAGTTTAGCTCAAAGTTGAACCCCCATATAAGGCAAGGGTGATAGGGATATGTGGTGAGAAAATGTTTGTATAATCAATGGGGCCTGGACAGGCTATGAATCGATTTGGATGAGGCCAAACCATTCTTGTTGCTTGCCTCAGATAAAGTCATAGCCTACACTTGAATTTCCAAATATGCTCAGTATGACATTTTTTGGCCTTGTTCAAATGTGAATATTCACACTTTTATCTGAAGAGCTCAAAGAGTTGCACTAATTTTGAATATTTCAAATCTAAATTTTTCACACACAGTTTAAAAATCTGACAGATTTGAGCAGTCAAAGTTGATCCTGATTATCAGGGCATATTTATAAACTAGGGATGTACAGAGGCAACATTTTTTTGTTTCAGTTTGTTCATTTGTTTTGTAGGTCACCTTGATTTGTTTAATTTGTTTCAAGCAAAAAAAAAAAATATTTGTTTTTTCGTCACATTCGTTTCCCATTAAATTCAAAGAGGGAAGAAATGCAGCTTATTTTGAGCTTCAAAAATTGCGGTTTTCTAATCAATTCTAATGAAACTTCTGGATAAACAACATCAGAAGTGGAAAGAAAACTCCAAGTCACCAAGACAGTGGCAAAGTGGCACTAAATGTAGCATGGTATCTAAGGTACCGTAAAGGAGCAAAAGGTTATTAGCAATGGCAGGAATTAACCAAGGCATTGTCAGAATAGCAAAGCAGCAGCAAAAGTGTCAAGAATACCCTAAGGTTCCAAAAGAGGGCACCAGTAACAGTGGCATGAACCCCCAAAGGTAGCATGAAAGGGTAAAAAAGGCACCAAGAGTGGCATGAATATCCTAAGGCATGATAAAGGGGGAACAAAGTATCAAAGGAACAGAAAAACATTAGCACTGACAGAGGGACAAAGGAGCAGAAAGAGTAGCATGAAGACCCAAAGCACCATGAGAGGTGCAGAGCAGCCATCCACAATGGCAACAGTACCCCCCAAGGTGTAGAGGTTAGGGTATGGCAGCAAGGCAGAGTGGCAGCAAGACTCCAAGGAGTAGCATAAGGGGTATAGAGGCAAGGCAGAATGTCAGCAAGACCCCAAGTGTAGTCTCAGGTGCATGGCAACTAGGCAGAGTGGCAGAAAGAGCGCCAAGTGTATTAAAAGGGATATAGCAGCAAGGCACTTGATTATTCTTTACTTTCTTTTGTAAATTTGTTACTTTGATCAATTGTTATACCTGTTTTTTGTAATTTTATTCTTTTAATTTTATTATTTTGTTCTTGTGAACCATTTTGATAAAATGTTATTTGTTAAAACAGTATAGAAATACTTTTAAATAAAATAAATAAATAAGGCAGAGTGGCATGAAGACTTTTAATGTGTAGAGTTTGCAGCAGCAAGTCCTCTAAGGTGTATTATCAGGAGCAGGGTAGCTTCACTTTGATTGATCCTCCGCCATGTCTACTTGCCTTCTTCTCCCTTCTCAGCACTCTCCTGACTACTACCTCACTCAGGAATTTTTTGGTTGCTATACTTACTAGTCTCACTGCAGTGCTTTTCAATGGGCCAAAGATTTGAATGGGAAACATAAACGAATGAAAATAAAATTTATGTTTAATATATGAGCACCCTCCATTTGTTTCGGGGGTCCATGAATGAAACAAAAATGGTCTCATTTATGCAATTTATCCACTCATTTCAAATGAATGCATATCCCTAATAAGAACATAAGAAGTGCCACATTGTCACACCAAAGGCCCATCGAGTCCAGCATCCTGTCTTCCAACAATAGCCAATCCAGATCTCTAGGAAGTACTCGACAGATCCCAAAGAAAAGATCCATTTTGTATTGCCTAATGCCATTGATAAGCAGTGGCTTTTTACAATTGATTTATAATAATATATTTATTTTATTTATTTAACATTTTTCTATACCGACCTTCAAGGTTGAATACCATATCAGGTCGGTTTACATCGAACAGGGGTAGATCAGTGTAACATAACAATATATAGAATATGACTATATAATCCAGGAAAAGGTCCAAGCCCCTTATAAATGCAGCTATATTATTAGCCTTGATCACAACCACTAGCTACAAATTCCATTGTACGCTGAGTGAAAAACTACTTCCTCTGATTTGTTTTAAATTTGCTGCTCATTATTTCTTGTTCCAAGAATTATTATTATTTGAGTGAAAAACTATTATTTGAGTGAAAATTATTATTATTTGAGTGAAAAACTACTTCCTCTAATTTGTTTTAAATTTGCTGCTCATTATTTCTCTTCCAACCCACTCATGATTTTCTAAATGTCTATCTTATCTCCTCTCAGTCTTCTTTTCTCCAAGCTGAAGAGCCCTAACCTGATTATCCATAAGGGAGCCATTCCATTCTCTTTATCATTTTTGTTGCCCTTTTCTAGTTCTATCTTTTTTGAGATATGGGTCCAGAACTAAATGAAGTACTCAAGGTATGGTCACACCATAGATTCATGCAGAGGCATCAAGATATTCTCCATTTCATTCTCCATCCCCAATAATTCCCAACATTCTATTTACTTTTCTAACTGCTGCAGTACACTGAGTTGAGGATTTCAATGCATTGTCCACAATGGCACCTGGGTAGTGACTTCTAATATAGAACCCAGCATTGTGTACCTATTAGGACTATTTTCCCTGAATACATCACTTCACACATGTCCACATTAAATTTCATCTGCCATTCAAATACTCAGTTCTCGAGTCTGGCAAGGTCCTTCTGCAGTTGCTCATAGTCTGCTTGTGTTTTAACTACTTTGAACATTTTTGTGTCATCTGCAAATATAATGACCTCACTTGTTGCTCCCTTTTTCAACTTACTAATGAATACATTAACAACACTGGTTCTAGTACAGATCCCTGAGATACTCCACAATTTATCTCCTCCCATTGAGAAAATGTATCATTTAATCCTACTCTGTTTCCTATCTTGTAACCAGTTACCTATCCACAGTAACGCCTTGCCACCTATCCCATGAAATTTTAGTTTCCTGAGGAGAGTTTTATGAGGGAGTTTGTCAAATGCCTTCTGAAAAAAATCCAAATATGCTATGTTGACTGCTTAACCTTTGTCCACACCTTCAAAGACTGTTAATAAATTAATAAGGTACAACCTTCCTTTACTAAATCCATCCTGGCTCTTTCCCATTAGACCATGATTATCCATATGTTTCATAATTTTTTTCTTAACAATAGTTTTCACCATTTTACCTGGCACCATCATCAGGCTAACTGATCTATAGTTATTCTACTCACCCTGGAAGCATTTTTTTAAATTGGTGTTGCTTTGGCTACTCACTAGTCCTCATGTATAAGAGGCACATTGCCAGTAGCAGGTCTGAAAGTTTGTAATTGATTTTTCTTTGGTGAATATCATCAGGTCCCAGTGATTTGCTACTATTTAGTTTATCAGTATGCGCTATGCTCTAGCATCTCTTCAAGGTTCGCTTTAATTTGTTTCAGCCACAAATGGTCAGACTGATGATCCATTTCTGTTGACATCTTCCAACTTTCATGGGACATGTTTATTTAAGGTTTTCTTCCATTTTATGCCTATGGTTAAAATGCTTAGTAAATAGGGACCTATGTTTCTTAACTGTATATCAAAACTAAATTGTTTTGTAAAGGCTACCTCTGATGCTACCACTTTTTTCTCCTGTATTAAAATATTCCTATAACAAAAAGCAAGAGGAAAGATGACTGCTGCTGCTACTATGACCAAGGAGTGGTGCTAAGGGCTAATCCTTGAGAAGACTTCCCTCCAGCCTTCCAGCCAACAAGAATTTCTGTATGATTTGGGAAATCTGTTTGACAAGGAGAAGTGAATAATAAAAGAAGGCAAAAAATTAGACATATAGAGGTCCATCTTCATCCCCGCCAATACCGTTTTATTCATCGTCACGAGCAAGGAACCCTCTGCCCCACTCCTGGCGCTTCCACTGCTGCTATGACAGAGGCAGCACTGGAAGTATAAACTTGAATGTAAGCTTACACTTCCAATGCTGTCTCTGTCAAATGCTGTCCTATGATGTCTCCCTCTCACTCTTTCTCTCTCTCACAGAGACACATGGGCTATCACTCTCACCTGCTGTCTCTTTCTCTCTCTCTCTCACATGCTCTCACACTCACACATACAGGTCTTCACTCTCATATGCTTTCACCCACATACACAGACTCTCACTCTTAAATGCTGTCTCTCCTCACACACACACACAGGCTTTCACTCTCACATGCTGCCTCTCGTTCTTTCTTTCTCTCTCTCCCTCACACACACACAGGCTCTTATTCTCACATGCTGTCTCTTTCTTTCTCACTCACACAGGCTCTCACATTCACATGCTGTCTCTCACACACACACAGACTCTCACAAACACTCAGGCTCTTGCTCTCACATGCTATCTCTGTCACACACACAGGCTCTCACTCTCATATTCTGTCTCTTTCTCTCACATAGGCTTTCACTCTCACACGCTCTCTCATTCTCACAAATATATACACACACACACTATCAGAGTTTTGGCCTCCCCCTCTCCTCTGGGCCTCCTCAGGTCACTGCAGAATGAGGTCCATGGCAACCCTGCTGCCTGGTCTCCTCGGACTGCTGTGAGATGAGCTGTGCAGAAACCCTAATCATCTTGGGCTGCCACAAGATGGAATCCACAGGGACAGACACTGCTGCTCTTCTCTGCATGGGCCGACACTCATACTCCTTCCTGCCAGTGCAGCTCCATCATTTTTTTCTTCTGGGGTCACACAGGCAGGAAGGAGGAGTAGCACCTGGATAATTGGGGTGTTGGCTTTCATAGTTCCGGAGTCTCTAGGCCAAATCCAGAGAGTTCCCAGGTATGCCTCAATTCCCTCAGGCTTTCTGAAACACTTTGGGAGTATCTGAAGCCTAGCCTCTACTTCGCTCTACCCTGTTATCCCTGGAGAGGGTAACAGCTACATCCTCCTTCTTGCTCTATAACTCTGGAGAAGCTCCAACTCTGATCTGAACCAAGGTTTTTATAACCTCCTATTTAACCATGTCCAGAAGAGGTTGTAAGAGGGTATCATTCAACTAGCTTCTTGTCACACCATCTTCCCTGAGAATGAATCTCTCTCACTGGAACCTTCTCGCAATCACAACATCACAACCCTTATAGGATTTCCCTTAGGAGGAAACCACCACCTTCACACAATACGTCCTCCGAATATTAAATCCTGCACACTCTCTCTGTGGCCCACAGGTGCCGCATAACATTACAGGAAATCATTTGGGTTTAGAAAAAAAGTACTGCTCATTAAAAAAACAAAACAATTAAATCCTCCTTTTCCTCCAACTCTTCATACCAAATGCAATGCAGAGAAGTTGCATTTTTTTGACCATATTGACATGATTGAATAGAAGAGAAGGGAAGGAATCTGAATCTGTAGTTACATGGACATTCAGTAATGGCATATGGGCATTTCACACCTTAATCACCACAGCTCTAGTTATAGCCTGAGTATCACAGCAACAATTTTCCAGTCAAGGGACATGAAGTATCTGGCAAGCTGCAAGTTCTGTAATTAAGTGTGGTTCCCTACCAAAAGACTTAGGGCCAGATTTTAGTACCTACGCAGAATGCGCAAATCTACGCCTGATTTTATAACATGCGCGCATAGGGCTTTTAAAATCTGCCCCTTAGTATGTTCAATAGCTGTTGCCTTTTAGCATTATCCCAGCCTGGAAAATACAAATATGGGCCACTGCTTGGAGCTTAGGTCTCCTTTACTCTTCCTAAAGCATTTTATTATGGAGCTTCTGCTCAACCTAAAATTGTTGGGTTAGGAATATTGAGCTCATCCATTGGCTCATTTGACTTGGCACTCTCAAGTACTCGCCAATTATTTTTTCTTGTGACATTACTGCAGGGAATTGTGGGCACTACAGAGCTGGTTTCTGGCAGAGGAATTCTGTACTCTTTGAGACTCTAATTAAAAGATTGGGAGATTAATTTGTTGCTGGAATCTCTGCTTAGTGCTTATAGAGTTCATTCATGGAATGGAAAGAGATCATTCCTTTGGTACATCACTATAGGTATATACGTGTATGTTCAATGTTGTCTGCCATAAAACTATTATAAACAATAACAAATAATACAAAAAGCCCACTATGAGCCCTTGAGAACTCAAATACTCAAATGCAAAATGTGAACTGTGGAAAATATGTGAACACCAACTTATTGTATATCATCACTATCTCAATGGATGTAAGAAAGAAGGGTATTAGACACTAGATTTATACTGTTACCTGTAGTATTTCTCTTCAGTATTCCCAGAATGCCAGTGATCCACCCATTAAGACAGTAGTGACCTCCAGAAAGTGGAGTAGTAGCATAGTGATTAAAGCAGCAGGCTAAGAACCAGAGAAGCCAAGGTTCAGATCTTGTAATGCTCTATGGCCAAGTCACTTCAACTTCCATTACCTCAAGCACAACTTAGATCATAAGCCCTCTCAAGCAGCAAAATTACTACACTACCTGAATTGTAACGTGCCTTGAGCTTCAAAACGTGTGTCATAAATAAACAGTGAAAATGGACACTTTTATCATTAACATATTCAGAAATTATTCAACATTGTCCTTTTACTCTTTCAGCCATTCTAAGATGTAAGTTGCCTCTTTTTTTCTTAACAAAATGTATTGTACTTTGTCACGTACCCAAATAGATTTTTTTTGCCTTTCATGCACAGTAGCTCAATTGCAAATTTCATTTTAAAATGTGCAAACGGTGATTTTGGCTTTTTTTTTTCCTTGTTAATTTCTTCTATTTGCTGCCAATTATAAGGGTGGGGGGGGGGGGGGGGTCCTAAAGAGCCTCTTTCTCTGCTGCATGGATGTAGTAATACAAACTAACTAAATAAAATAGCCTCAAGTGAAATCATTTAAGAGAAAAGAAAAATTGATTAATGACTGACTCGGGGTAAAGGGAACAAAAGAGAGAGATCTGAAAAGGAAGTTTATAGGTAACCATCGTCATCCTCACCAAGGTAAGTATAAGATAGTCCCTTAAATTCATTTACAAGTCATTTCGGTCTGATGGAAGGGTGGAGGAGAGGAATTTAGCTCTTAAGGATACAGTATTTACCTTTGTAAAATGATGGACCTGTTTAAAGCAAATTAGTTTAGTTTCAAGAATTACCAAAAGATATGTAAGGATCCCTAGCTTTCCTTAATAAAACACTATGTCCCTTTATCAAATGACATGTTTGAAGAGTAAAGGGAATGGTACACTCCATTTAGTAAGAATGCCCTCTTGGGAGGTGCCAGAATGTATTGTGCTAAGAATAGCGAAGAGACCCCCCCAGCATGTTCTAAAGAATGGCAGAGAGGAAGTGTGAAGAGAGGGAACAGTTTTCTCCTTCCTCTACAGTGAGCTATTGTTATTGTTTGTAAGGATTTTGGGTGGACCCCTGAACTCTGTGGCAGATGACCACGCCCACGGGGGAAGGTCAGTGAGGGGCCACAGGTCAGGCTCAGCTTAGGACACACACACAATCAGATCTTTTATTAGACAGTGATGGTGAGCCACCAGAGGTGGCGGTAGTGAGCTGGAATATAGCCCGGCTGGGCTTGTTGTCCCTCAGGCTCTGGAACAGTGATCCCACAATGGCTGTGCTGTATTGGAGAAAATGATATCGTGAGTAGCAGCAGTGAATGCAGAGGATTAGAACCTCGTTGGTAATGTACTCATGCAGCGGTCTCTCAGTATGGAGCACAGGAGCTGAAGTAAAGGCAGGCCCTCGAGGAGCGAGTACCTGGTTCCAGGGAACAGCTCTGAGAGAGATAGATGATAACTCACAGATAGTATAGGCAGCGGTGTCTTCCAGGCAGAAGTGAAGTGCAGGTAGCGAGTCCAGGAACAAGGGCCCTTGAGGAGCGAGTACCGGTTCCAGACAGCGACCTGAAAGAGAAAAGAGAGAGAGGCCCCTGAGGAGCGGGTACCTCAATAGAGTAGTCCAAGAGGAAGCAGAGTAGCTAGGTTCGGAGAGCGAATCCCATCTGTAGTGAAACCTTTGCTAACTCGTAAGCTAGCAATCGCGTAGCCTATTTGTATCCTGGATGCATGACGTCATCACAGGGGGACACCCCTGAGGTTCGCGCCACTGAAGGTACTTGAAGCAGGGCCGCGCGGTGCATGCGCCCTTAGGCTGCTGAACAGCATGGCGGGAGGCAGCGCCCAAGCTGGTCCAGGGATGCCGGAGAGGATGGCAGGAAGATGCTGCGGCAGCCAAACGTCCGTCAACCGCAGGAGAAGTCACCAAAGAGGTAAGGAGGGCAGAGTGGAGACGTCGGGCAGCGACAGTCACAACAGCTATGGAGAGGGAAGGAGGAGCTGTCTTAGTCTGGTGTGGAAAAATGACAAGAGGTGGGTGACACTTTATAGACTAACCAGTTTGTTGAGGCATAAACTTTCGAGGACAGAGTCTGCTTCGTCAGAAAGAGAGAAAAGATCCAAGAAGGTCGAAGGTGTGTAGGTCCAACCCTGATAAGGACAATGCAGGTGAAGAGGAATGTGATAACACCATTAGCACCAAGCAAGCCCTAGGGAAGAGTAATCAAAATAGATTAAAGAAGACTGAATGTTCATGGGTCCCTGGGATGTGGTTCTGGGAAGAGGAGAAGTCTGAATAGCTCCACCTGAAGACTGTCGGAAGAGCTAGAAAACAGTTTTAGCATCCCACTGGTGCATTGGAGAGGGTAAGAGATAGATGAGAAGACCATGCTGAGTATGGGTAAGTCAGGCAACTGGACAGTTTGAAAAAAAAGTTGAATCTTCCTGGCTCGTGGAGGAAAAGAATCAAGGTGTGGACTAATCCCTGCTTCTGTGAGGAAAGGGCACGGTAACATAAAAGATTTGCCTGTCCAGGCTCAGCAAAGGAATTGGTGATGGATTTAGGTTTATGCTGCCCCTAGGCCCTGTTGGCGCTATAAACTTGCCTCCCCCCATAAGGTCAGACTACAGGGAGTAGGTCCAAGGCACAGCCCCACTTTCTCCTGCAGCAGCTCAGGATAGATTATGTGGCAAAAATTTTAATATTCTGAAGCACATTGGCAAATATTTCCATCTTCTTCCATCAACTATCAGTACAAGGAGGAGATGTCTGGGATGGCGAGAAGAAGAGAGGGTGAGAGCACCAAGTAAGGGAGGAGGATCAGGAATGCAGTGAGGAGAAGATGAGAGGACTGGGGATGGGGGGAAGAGTGTGATAATGAAAGGAAAAAGAGAGGCAGAGAGGACCCGATATTGGAAAGATGGGAAATTGAGAAGATCGAGGGGAGGTGCATGAAAATCTAGAATTTGAGATGAGAGAAGGTTCTGGAATTAAGGAAGGAGTTGCAGGGGTTGGAGGAAGTACTCCAGGATCTGGGGAGAAAGAAGAAGTTAAAAGGAAGGGAGCTTCTAGGATCTAAGGGATAGATCTGAGATCAAAGGAGAAAGGATATGAATTGCGATGGACTGGGGGAAAGGGAAGAGGAGGAGCAGGCAGCAGGTGTTCCACTGTGCTCTGGTCCTACTCTCCCTTGTACTCTTTCTCTAATCTCCCAATTTCTCATATCCACACAAACCTGGCACCAATCCTTTTTCTCTCACATGCACAAACATTGACCCTTCTCCCATTCCCCTTTCTATCACACATAGATGCATGCCTCCAAGTGGATCCCTTCTCATCCCTTAGCCTCTCGCTTCACCCCCCCCCCCCCCCCCAATGATCCCTCACTCAGCACCTCCTAACCTGCCCAAAATGATCCCTATTGCTTTGTCTACTCCGGACTAATCACTTCCCCTTCTGTCCCTGAATGTCAGGACAGGATAGCCTGAATTAGGAAGCAGAATAACTCTTTTTCACTCCGCCATGCCTGCTCTAGATTCCACACCCCCCACCCCCACCCCTTCCCGTTCCCTTCACACTGCCTGGGAAGGGAGGGGATGATCAGGAAGCAGAGGACTATTTCTTCTAAGTGAGATTCATATCAGCTAGAAGGTAGCAAATCTTCAGCTAGGCTGTTGCCCCCATATTTTTGCTGTCCTAGGCACAGGGCTAGTGTGTCTATCGACAAATCCAGGCCTGAAAGGAAATGGTAATATTTGGAGCTACTAGGGCTTCAGGATGGGCAGCAGCCAACTACAAGGATCTAGGAATGGACAAGGTTACCTCCAACCCTGTATTGGATCAAGAAGTGCCAATTCCTGGTATGTACAGTGTTTTTGCATGGAGAATCCATGGGCCGAAAGTCAAGAAGGCTTCAGAAGGCCTGGGACCAGCAGTGTAATTCTTAGGACATCATCAGGAGTCCTCCCAATGACTGGGAGATCACATTGCCCGATGGCACTATGCATGAGAAATTTGTGAGCAACTGGTCTAAGAGCCTAGTTAATTTGCATCTTGTCTATCCCATGTGAAAATTAGTTGAGATGAGAATTGCTGCTGTACCTGATGGTCAGTGCTAGCTTGGGTAACTGGAAGAGCATCACTGCCTTCTCTCCCGATTTCAGGTATATAGGTTCTCACAGGACAAGCAGGATGGTAGTCTTCACATATAGGTGACATCACAGGATGGAGCCCAATCACGGAACTCTTCTGTCAAAGTTTCCAGAACTTTGACTGGACCCTACTGGGCATGCCCAGCATGGCACTAACCCTGCAGCCAGCAGGGGTCCCCCTTCAGTCTTCTTTTTTCCGTGCAGAGTAGCCACGCGGTTAAGGAGCTCTGCAGAGATTCCTGACAGGAATTTTCCTCACGGAATTACTAAAATTTAATTCACCCAACAGGGGTCCCTCCTTCAACTTTTTCAAGCCGCGGTACTCCGGTAAGTTTTTTACCCATTTTCCGTTGATTACCGTCGAGTTTGGCCCTCGCGGTCTACTGGCCGTCGACCGTACCGCAGCTCAATTTTTTCATGGCTATGGCATTGGGGTTCCGCCGGTGCCCGGACTGTAAACACACCATGTCCATCACAGACCCCCACAAAGTCTGTGTAATGTGTCTCGGATGTGAGCACGATGTCCTAACCTGCACTAAATGTGCCCTAATGACACAAAAAAGTTGCAAGGCCAGCATGGAGAAGATGGAACTTTTCTTCCGTACTCAAACCCCGATGCCGTCCATTGCATCGACGTCGTCAGAACCGACACCGGCAACTTTGTGCCAGTATCGACCTCCAGCCGGTGACCATCCGGCATCAATGACTTCTTGGCATTTAACACCCTCTACTCCCCCTCAGGGCCATGGGGATCGTGGAGATAAACATCGCCAGCGGCATCAAAAGTCTCGGGCCATCGAGGGAGCAAAATCATCTACCTCGCCATCGTCTGAGCCACCGTCGAAGAAACCCCATCCAGAAAAGGCACCAACCTTTTTGGCAACCGGGTCAATGAGGCAACACTCACCCGAAAGGGTATTGGGAGCCGCGACTCCGCTTTTAACGGTGGTCCCTCTGGCTATGCCTCTGCCTCCTTCTTCTGTTCCGGAGCAGGGGCTGCTTGCTCCAGGTTTCCGAGAAGACTTGGACCGGATGGTTCAGGAGGCCATCGACAAGGAGATGCATCGACTCCAAGTTCCGACACCGGTACCGATTGCGGAACCGACCACCAACCCAATTCCAGCAGTGTTGGCACCACTGCTCTCGAGGATGGAAGCGCTCATGGCCGCTTTTCCACCGATGGACCCTGGGTCACCGATGGCTCCGGTGCCCTCCCCGCTTACTTTGTCATCGGGAGGAGAAACACCGTTCCGCATCCCTCTATCGGGAGTTCTGCTGATGCCTCAGCCATCGATGCCGATATGACCGTCGGTGCCACCGATCCATCCATCGGTGCCGATACGTCCGTCGGCACCACCGAGCCATCCATTGATGCCCTCGATGCCTGCACCGGTGCCTTCGATGCCTTCATCGGTGCCTCCAGGTATTCCTTCGAGTCCTTCGGAGCCTAGACCAGGACCTTCAGGGATCCCATTGCCCCGTCCTCCTCTAGTCCCTAGACGAGCAGGTGCTGATCCCTATGATACCTGGACTGATGATTCTTCACCAGACACCGATGATCTACCTTCACCACCTTCATCCACTGAAAGTAGGAAGTGTTCTCCTCCAGAGGACTTCTCCTTTAAAAATTTTGTGAAGGAAATGTCTGAATTGGTTCCCTTCCAGTTGCAGACTGAACAGGATGACAGACATCAGATGATGGAGTTGCTCCAATTCTTGGATGCTCCTAAAGAAGTAACCTCCATCCCTATCCACCAGGTTCTTCTAGATCTCCTCAAGAAGAACTGGGAACATCCTTGATCCATTGCTCCAGTCCATAGAAAGGCTGACACCACCTACTTGGTGCAGTCAGCTCCAGTCTTTCAGAAAACTCAATTGGATCACCAATCTGTAGTTGTTGAATCTGCACAAAAGAGAGCAAAGAGATCAAAGCCTCACACTTCTTTCCCCCTGGCAAGGAACAGAGTTTCTAGATGCCATTGGACGCCGAGTATTCCAAGGCTCAATGCTCATCTCCAGAATTGCTGCTTATCAGCTCTATATGACCCAATATAATTGGGTCATTTTTAAGCAGATACAAGACTTGACAGATACCTTGCCTCAACAATTCCAAGATCAGCTTCAAACCCTCTTGCCTGGTGGAAAAATCAGAACAATCTCCTCTAAGGCTTGCCCTTTCAGGCTCCAGACCCTCAAATAACTCTCACCACCGATGCCTCCAACCTCGGCTGGGGAGCCCATGTGGCCAATCTGCAGACACAAGGATCTTGGTCTCCAGAGGAAGCCAAACAACTAATAAATTTCCTGGAGCTTCGAGCAGTAAGATAAGCTCTCAAGGAATTTCAGGATCGCCTCTCAAATCAAGTTATCCTGATCCAGACGGACAACCAGGTGGCCATGTGGGTATATCAACAAACAGGGAGGCATGGGCTCCTTCCTTCTGTGTCAGGAAGTTGCACAGATATGGGCAGAAGCTCTCTCCCATTCGATGTTCCTCAGGGCCACCTGGTTGCCGGGAGTGGACAATATGTTAGCAGACAAGCTGAGTCACATCTTTCAACCACACGAGTGGTCTCTCAACCCTTCAGTAGCGAACTCCATCTTCCAACAATGGGGGTATCCTCAGATAGACCTCTTTGTGTCTCCTCAAAACCGCAAAATAATGAACATCCGCTCTCTCATTCACAACAAACACTCTCAGCCCAGAGACGCATTCTCCCTCTCGTGGACAACCGGTCTGCTCTATGCATTCCCTCCATTCCCTCTTCTCTCGAAGACTCTCGTGAAGCTACATCAGGACAAGGGAACTATGATCCTGATAGCACCTCACTGGCCATGCCAAGTGTGGTTTCCAATACTGCAGGATCTCTCCATTAGCAGGTGCATTCCCTTAGGAAAGGACCCGCTTCTGATCACTCAAAACGATGGGAGCCTCCGCAACCCCAATCTTCAAGCCTTGTCCCTGATGGCATGGATGTTGAAAGGTTAATCCTTCAGCCACTTAACCTTTCTGAACCAGTTTCCCGTGTCTTGATTGCTTCACGGAAGCCTTCCACTAGAAAAGCATACTCTTACAAATGGAAAAGGTTCACGTCATGGTGCTCTTCTCAGTCCCTTGACCACTTTTCCTGTCCAATCACGAAGTTTTTGGACTATCTCTGGCATTTATCAGAGTCAGGTCTAAAAATGTCTTCCATCAGAATGCATGTCAGTACGGTTGCCGCCTTCCATAAAGGTGTCGGGGATGTTCCTATATCAGTACAACCCCTTGTAACACGTTTTTTGAAGGGCTTGCTTCACCTCAAGCCCCCACTGCATCCTCCAGCCCCTTCTTGGGACCTTACCCTGGTTTTGGGTCGGCTCATGAAACCACCATTCGAGCCTCTTCACTCTTGTGAACTTCGATATCTCACATGGAAAGTGATTTTCCTTTTGGCAATCACTTCAGCTCGCAGAGTTAGTGAATTACAGGCCCTAGTTACCTATCCGCCTTACACTAAACTTCTGCAGGATCGGGCAGTACTCCACACTCACCCTAAATTCTTACCTAAGGTAGTTTCGTATTTTCACCTCAATCAATCCATCATACTGCCTACCTTTTTTCCCAGCCCCCATTCCAATCCAGGAGAGCAGGCTCTGCATACCCTTGACTGTAAACGGGCTCTAGCATGCTATCTGGACAGTACAGCTGCCCACAGGAAAAGAACTCAATTGTTCGTCTCTTTCCACCCTAACAAATTAGGGCAGCCTGTGGATAAGCAGACTCTCTCCTCCTGGTTGGCGGCTGCCTATCCTTTTGCTATCAGCAAGCGGGCATTCCATTTCAAGACCGTGTTAAGGCATACTCTGTGAGGGCCTTGGAGACTTCAGTAGCACACCTGCGATCGGTGCCACTTCCTGACATTTGCAGGGCTGCCACCTAGACTTCTCTCCATACCTTTTCAGCCCACTATTGCTTGGACAAAGCCGGAAGACAGGATTCCATCTTCGGCCAGTCTGTCCTTCGTCACCTGTTTACAACGTGACGTACCAACACCCTTCCACCTGCCCGGTGGGGTTCAGAATGTCCTCTACCAAATTCCGCCCCAGTTGTTGTGCCTGTTGCACGCCTTTGGGTACATTTGGTGCATATTCGGACATCCTCAGCTTGGTACTCACCCATATGTGAGGACTACCATCCTGCTTGTCCTGTGAGAAAGCAAATGTTGCTTACCTGTAACAGGTGTTCTCACAGGACAGCAGGATGTTAGTCCTCACGAAACCCGCTCGCCGCCCCGCGGTGTTGGGTTCGTAACATTTTATTATTTTCTTTTTCGGCACTGCCTGTAGCTTTCAAACAAGACTAAAGGAGGACCCCTGCTGGCTGCAGGGTTAGTACCATGCTGGGCATGCCCAGTAGGGGCCAGTCAAAGTTCTGTAAACTTTGACAAAAGTGTTCCGTGATTGGGCTCCATCCTGTGATGTCACCCATTTGTGAGGACTAACATCCTGTTGTCCTGTGAGAACACCTGTTACAGGTAAGCAACATTTGCTTTCTACTGAGACTTTGAAAGTCTCTTTCTTTTAAAGATTTTGGTCCTTTCATAAAATTCATTAATATAAATGATATAGTATCTGTTTAGGATCTGCTTGGTAAGAATAAAGGCCATTTCATATACAGATGAATTAGCTATTTCTCCTGCAAATAATGGGCATATAGCTGTTTGCATAATGGTGGCAATCTGACAACCAAATGATAATTTGATGCAGGGCTTTTTAGCACCCCCATGACAAGATCCAGAGTGTGTTGGGGATGGCAGCTAGAAAGATAGGCTGGACCAGCATGAAACTGTAGGTAAGCAAGTGATTTAACAATCATCTATCCTGGGGGTCAGTTTTGATCTTCCTTTGCCATGGTCTGTTTTTAGGCTAAACAAAATATACAAATGTAGCACCCTTTCCTTTATCCTTACTGGAGAGAGGGTTGTATTTTTTTTTTTTTTGGGGGGGGGGTGTCTTTCCCAACAGAGGGAGGATATACTTCAGGAGCTGGATGCTCAGACACAAACAGCATATGCCACTCAGGAGCTGTTGTTCCAAAGAAAGAAACTTTTCAGTAAATAAACTTCTTCTGTTGAAAAATCTCATATACAATACATTTGGCAGCTGATGAGTCAGTATATTCCATTCATGATATTCTTACGTAGCTCCAGTAGTATTAACCCCTCCACAGGAGTACTTGTTACTAAAAAAAAAAAAAAAAAAGGCTTCACTGCGTCAATTATATTATTTTTAGCATCCTGGGTATACTGCTGGAACTAAATAGTACTTCTGGCTACTCCCCATAATATTTCCTCTGCGTAGGTAATGTATTGTAATAGCTTAGTCTCCTGCCACTCCTTCTACCAGACCCCAGTGCTTGGAGATCCTGCTGCTAGCTAAAACAAGACGCCTCTCTCCTTTCACTGTTGTACCAGAGAGTATGGCATATGTTAGTCACACTCTCTTTCCTCCTCTTCTTCTTGGTACAAAGTGAGCTGCTGCATTGGATTCCAGAAAACCTCTGGAAATCCTGTGGTGAACTCCTCTAATGACAAATTGACAATAAGGGGATTCCCTCCACTTTCCACCTGTGGATCCAAGAAATTCTTTATCTCAGTAAAGGGGGAGAGTTCCTGTTCTCCCCTCTTTTCTGCAGACTCCCCACCAATCAGCCCAGAACTCTCTACAAACTTACTAGAAGTCTCTATCCCTTCCAGGAACACTCCAATTTCATCTCAAACACAGGATGGCTTTAGAATGGTGAGAAACCATTGCAGTTCCTGTACAAGGGATACCTATTTGGTGGGAAAGCCAATGGAATTCCTACATAAATTAACCTCATTATTTAAGACAGTGACTGTATACACATATGGCTTATGGACATTCACTATAGTATCTGTAAAGCATGATTGTTTGCTGCTCTCAGGGGGCCATCCCTGGTGTGAAATAGGAAGACAAACATTTATAAAACACCATAGTGCTTATTGTTTTAATTCATTATTGCTTGTTTTACTGCTATTTTATTGTATGTTTGTATTATGAATATTGATATAAGCTGTTTTGATGTGCCAGGAAAAGTGAGGTATTAATTCAGATAAATAAATGTAAAATATCATTTCTTTTTAGAGTCCTGCTGAGATGATCTTGTACTGCTATCAGTCTTCTGACTTTAGCTGTAACCCCTTTCCTGGGCTCTCTAATTTAGTAGGTGGGTCATGCAGATGGTGAAGTAGACCCAGTTAGAGGCAGTGAGGTAGATCACATTTCTTATCTGGTCAGGGAATTACATCCATTACCTTCCCCTCCATAAATCCTGTTCCTCTGTAGAACAGTAGGTCCTTGCCACCCTTGAGGTCCCACAAAATTCATTCCATTCACTCCAATTAAACAATTAACTTTAATTTTCTTAAAAGTCCGGCCAACAATTATGTACATAATGTATAGAGTGAAAATCTTCAGAAGCGTGCCATGTTGGTCTGGTTTGGCAAAAATGATAGAGGCGGGTGGCACCCTATAGACTAACCAATTTATTGAACCATGAGCTTTCAAGGACCAAAGTCCACTTTGTCAGATGCATCTTCATGTACCCACCACATTTACTACACTTCGTGCATCTGACAAAGTGGACTCTGGTCCTCGAAAGCTATAAGGTGCCACCCAGCTCTGTCATAATGTATGGAGAGTATTCAAAGCATACTGAATCATTCAGCATTCATGGGCTTCTCTGCCAACCTAAACATTCAATAACAAGGGTGATAACTAGCATTCCAGGATTGGGAATACCTCCTTCCATGTTAGTGTTCTGGCATTCCTTCCACTATTCCACCACAATTCTCTTCATTAATTGGAATGTAGAGCTTATATCCTATAATACTCGGGAACCAAGGATTTCCCCAAAGTGCTAACTCCTCTTCTTCACCCAAGGACAGGTGAATCACACTGTCCATATTCTTTTTTCTTTCAAATTTAATACAAATGGATGTGCCCATCCCCACTGCGACATGGTTTGCAAATATATTCCATGCACTGGAGGGAAGTAAAGCACTCCTAGCGGAAGCTTTCAGGAATCCAGCACCCCAACCAGCCTTTTACCATATAGGTTTAGCAGCTCACTGTGCATCAGAGAACTCTTTTCTGCTCTTTTATGGAAGGAATTTATTCAGCTGTGATCTGATCTCAGCACAAGCAGTGTGCTGATTCTGCCAGTCTCTCTGGTATGAAAATTCTACATGCTCTACACAGCCTCTTTTAAAAACAGTGCATCATAATCATCCCTCTCCAGTCGTACCCCCCTCTGGCTTTTCAGTTTGAGGTGGGTGTCTCACCTTCATCCTAGGCCAGAATTGGTGAGGATGTCCTTTACAGTTCCCACTCTCATCTGCATGAAAGTTACCACATGTATGCATGCATACACTCATTTCATATGTATGTGTGTGTGTGTGTAAGAGTGCATATATATACATATATATATATACATATATATATATATATATGTATATATATATATATATATATATATATATATAAGATTTAATGTGTGCTCAAGGAAGCAGAACAGCAGGCAGGCCCAGTGCTGAGCTTTAATGACATGGAGAGGCCAAACTGTAAGTTTTCTGAAGAGGCTGCACACAGGGTCATTATTTCTAATGTGTTCTGCACATCAGGTTCACATTGAGAAGCTGACCTGCTTTTTCAATAATAAAACTCAACAAAAACAAAAATGGAAATACTTTTCAGTGATACTTGTATTTTGAACAGAATCTTTCACCCCTCCCATTGTCCCCCAGTTCTTATCAGTAATGGATTTAGGATTTTGCTGCCCTTAGATGCTATCAACATCCCCCTCCCCAAGGTCGGACAATAGGGAATAGAAGGTCTAAAGCCAAGGCCCACAGTCACTTGTGGTAGCTCAGGATAGATTCTGTGGCAAAAATTTGAAAATTCTGAAGCACATTGGCAAATATTTCCTTCTTTTATTTTATATTATAAAATAAAGGAGATTTCCAATCTTGGTTGTGTCCATAGAATTTGTTTTATTTGGGGGCCAATATTCAGCCACCGAGCAGCTAGTTAAGTTAGCCGGAAATAGCTATCCGGCTATCTTAAATGTAGCCTGCTAGCCATTTAGACGGATAACTTTTCAGTTATCCGTCTAAATGGCTTTTGAATATCGACCTCATAATGACTAAAAGAGATCCCAACTATCAGTACAGGGATGGAGAGAGGAGAAGAAGAGGGTGAGGGTGAAAGAACCAGGGAAGGAAAGAGGACTAGGGGATGGAGTGAGAAGATGAGGACTAGAGATAGGGGAAGAGTGTAAGAAGAAAAGGAAACTGGGGATTTAGGGAGGAGATGGAGAGAGGACCAGAGACTGGAAGAATGAGAGATGGGAAAAGTTGAGAAAGGAGGGGGGGAATGAAGATCAGAGATCTGAGATTGAGGAAGAGAAGGGAGAGAGAGGAAGGTTCTGGGATTGAGGAAGGGGGAGGAAGCAGTTGGAGGAGTTGAAGGGTGGGATCCAGGATCTGGGAAGAAGGGGGAGGTGAAGGGAGCTTCTAGGATCTTGGGGAAAGAATCTGAGTGTCAGGGAGAACAGATTTGAATTGTGATGGGGTAGGGGGATGAGAGAATTAGGAAGATGAGGTTGCAGTTGCTGTACCATGCTCCGTTCCTATTGCTCATAGAAACATATAGAAATGACGGCAGAAGAAGACCAAATGGCCCATCTAGTCTGCCCAGCAAGCTACGCACTTTATCCATTTTTTTCCCCTTTTTTTTCTCTCCCACCTGTTACTATTGGCTTCCAGTACCCTCCAGCCCTAATTCCCCTCCACCCCACCACCAATTTAGAGAGCAGCGCCGTATCTGCATCCAAGTGAACGTCCAGCTCAATTAGGGGTAGCAACTGCTGTAACAGTTGCATCCCTTCTCAGATCTCCTAATTATTTGACAAACACACAAACGCAGGACTAGTTCCTTCTTTCTCACACACACACAAACATTGACTCCTTCCCCCATTCTTCTTTCTCTCACATACAGAAACTCACCACCCGGCTGATCTTCTCTCATCCCCCAGCTTCTCTCTCTTCTCCCAGATGAATCCCCATATAGTCCCCTCTTAACCTGCCAAAACGATCCCCATTGCTCCATCTGCTCCAGGCTCATCCCTTCTCCTCCTGTCCCGGTAAGCAGTGACAGATTTAGTATTTTGTTGGCCCTAGGCATTGCTGGTGCTGTTATCTCCCCTCCCCCTTTTCTTGCCCTCCTCTCACTTTCTCTTCAGACAAGAGACAACAGAGCAGAGTATCCAAGGCACAGCCTTTGTTCTGCTCCAGGCTCATCTTTTTCTTTTAAGTCCGTGAATGAGAGGGGGAAAGGGGCAGGATTATGGAGTAGAGTGACTTTTCTTGGCTTCCCGCTACATGCTGAGGCCTCGCCTCCCTCCTCCTGTTTCCCGCACAGGACAGGAGAGGAAGGGCTGGAATAGGGAGAAGAGGAGTTTTTCTTTGCTCTATCCCTTCCTTTCTGCTCTCTGCCCTGGAAGGGGAGGGTTTGAAGCAGGAAGCAGTCTGTTCTTTGCTGAGTGAGATTCAGCAGATCTGGGAGGCAACAAATTTTAAGCTGGCCTGTTGCCCCCAGATTTCTGCTACCCTAGCCGCAGGCCTGGTGTTTGCATTGACAAATCCAGGCCTGGGTTTTAGACACTGTCATTGTTGCACTTGCAGAACACAATGCTGTTGATTGTTACCCCCCCCCCCCCCCCACCACCACCATTTATTAGTCATGATTAGGGATGGCAATTCAAATGTAGCAGTAGTGGGCAGTACAAAACAACGGTATCTTGTTTCTCTGCTCCAGCAGCCAATACCGGCGCCTCTTATCTCTCCTGTGATGCGCAGAGGAAGCGTTAGCTATTTGAACCACATGGGGCTCAATATCTATGGAGCTCCCCATGGTACAAACAGCCCTGCAGGAAGGAGAGAAGAAGCACCAACGCTGGGCTGAAGGAAACAGAGGCACTAGGGGTAGACCCCCTACAAATGCACTTGGAGGGATAAAATCCGGACGATTTCAGGACATTTTAATTTCCTCTTGCCTTCCAGACGCTGCCCTTAATTTCTGTACTGTACAGAGAAAATCCAGACAGTTGGCAACCCTACCTGCAGTAGCCCTATCCTCGCATGAGTTTCTGTGGTAATAGGAAACCCTGCGTGAAGAGGATTCAGGGTTGCTGCAGAACCTATGAGCTTGTACTGGGCTCACAGGCCCCTGTGCTGACTTTCATTACTAATGCTGCTTAGGGATGTGCATTCGTTTTGAACGAATGCGCAGTCCGCAACGTATAGGTCCCTATTTGTTGCCTTCATGGGGTTCTGAAACTTATGGTAAACCCCCACGAATGCAACGCATCACTAACGAATAAAACCCCCACCCTTCTGACCCAGCCAAGACTTGCCAAAAGTCCCTGGTGGTCCAGCGGGGGTCCTGGAGCGATCTCTTGCACTCGGGCCGTCGGCTGCCAGTATTCAAAATGGCGCCAATAGCCTTTGCCCTTACCATGTCACAGGGGCTACCAGTGCCATTGGTCGGCCCCTGTCACATGGTAGGAGCAATGGACGGCCGGTGCCATCTTGTGCTCCTACCATGTGACAGGGGCCGACCAATGGCACCGGTAGCCCCTGTGACATAGTAAGGGCAAAGGCTATTGGCACCATTTTAAATACCGGCAGCTGATGGCTCAAGTGCAGGAGAATGCTGCTGCCATTTGCAGATCACTCTTGGATTCAGGATCAGCCATGAGAAGCCAGTATGTATGGGCCAGTGGAGATTGTCATTGCTCCTCTATCTTCACCTACCACTGAACCTATCTAAGATAAAAATGTTGCCCCTGTCATCAGCCTGCCTTCTCTTCCCACTAGTTGGTAATGCAAGAGTGGATTAGCTGAAGATACAGAGGTTATGAGAGAAGGTTCACTGGAAGGGAAGAGATTAAAAGAGTAGGACCTCTGGATGGGGTGGAAGTTGACAGAAAGGATTGACTGGAGATGGTGAAGGTTTGAGAGAGGGGATCAGCTGGAGGGTGGGGTAAGAAGTGATTGTTGGGGTGACTGCATTGTTACTATTTATTTTGTTCATTCTCTGGAGGATCATATGAATTCTCACAGGACAAGCAGGTTGGTGGTCCTCACACATGGGTGACATCATCAGGATGGAGCCCAATCACAGAACACTTTTGTCATCATAGAAACATAGAAATGATGGCAGAAGAAGACCAAATGGCCCATCCAGTCTGCCCAGCAAGTTTCGCACTTTTTTTTCTTTTTTCTCATACTTATCTGTTACTCTTGGCACTTCGTAACTTTTTGGTTCTATTTACCTTCCACGCCCAACATTAATGTAGAGAGCAGTGTTGGAACTGCATCTATGTGAAATATCTAGCTTAATTAGTTAGGGGTAGTAACCGCCGCAATAAGCAAGCTACACCCATGCTTATTTGTTTACCCAGCCTATGTAATTCAGTCCTTGTTGGTTGTTGTCTGTATATAGATCCACTTTACTTCATTCCCCCTGCTGTTGAAGCAGAGACTTATGCTGGATATATGCATTGAAAGTGAAGTATCAGACTTTCTCCCTTGCCATTGAAGCAGAGAGCTATGCTGGATATGCATTGAAAGTGAAGTATCAGACTTTCTCCCCTGCCGTTGAAGCAGAGAGCTATGCTGGATATGCATTGAAAGTAAAGTATCAGACTTTCTCCCCTGCCGTTGAAGCAGAGAGCTATGCTGGATATGCGTGAAGTATCAGTCTTTCTCCCCTGCCGTTGAAGCAGAGAGCTATGCTGGATATGCATTGAAAGTGAAGTATCAGGCTTATTTGGTTTGGGATAGTAACCGCCCTAACAAGCAAGCTACTCCCCGCTTTTTTTTTTAATGCAAATCCTTTTTTCCACATTTCCTCTTGCCGTTGAAGCTTAGAAATGGTGCTATAAAGTTTCTAGAACTTTGACTGGCACCTACTAGACATGCCCAGCATGGCACTAACCCTGCATCCAGCAGGGGTCCCCCTTCAGTCTTGTTTTTTCCGTGCAGCAGTAGCCAAGCGGGTTAAGGAGCTCTTTAGAGATTCCTGACAGGAATTTTCCTCACGGAACTTTGTTAAAAAAAAAAGTTTAAATTCTACCCCATCTGGGGTCCCCCTCTCGATATCCGTATCTGTGGTTGTAAGGAAAGGCTTTACCCTCAGTTGCAGTTGATTCCTGTCGATTTTTCCCTTCGGGGCCTACTGGCCATCGACCGCATCGCGGCTAAATTTTTGTCAACGCAATGGCGTCGGGTTTTCATCGGTGCCCTGATTGTCCTCAGACAATGTCCATCACAGACCTGCATAGGGTTTGTGTGTTGTGTTTGGGGTCGGACCATGACATCTTTTTTTTTTTTTTTTTTTTAATTTTTTATTTATGCAATTATTTCAGATATATTACATCATATATCAAAGAATAAGAGAACTTACAATATTTCTTTAAGGCAATAAAACAAACAATAATATTTCAGAAAGATCTCATGAACACAGGAAATATTGGGACCAAGATTTCAAAAAACATTGGAAGCTCAAAATAACCATATTAGCTTATAACTGGAAATAAACCAACCGCATAGTGCTTATTACCCCCTTTTTCCGTTTTTTTTTTTCCCCTTAACCCTTGCCATCCAGAAAACCTCTTAATTCAGCTGGTTCATTGAATATATATTTCCCTGATATTTTAAACAGCATTTACAGGGGTATTTCAAAACCATGACATCTTAACTTGCACCAAATGTGCCCAAATGACACCGAAGGGCCGTAAAGCCTGCTCAGAGAAGATGGAGTTTCTCTTTCAGACAAAGCCACCGATTCCATCAAGCACTTCGACATTGTCTGAACCGGTGCCATCGACCTCTCACCAGCAGCTGGACACCGGTGCTGCCCACCTGGCACCAACTACTCCGAAGGCATCTACTTCTTCCTCTTCGGCTCCAGAAAAGGACCAAGGTGAACATCGGGAGAAGCGTCGGCACCGCCATTGTAAGGCTCAGTCCGCCGATCCAGGCAAGCCCTCGGCATCAACATTGACAGAGCCACCGAGTAAGAAACCCCGCCCAGAGAAGCCCCATCCTCCTCTGCAACTGGGTCACTGAGGTGTTCCCCGCCTTTAGTGGTGCCGGGAGCTGTGACTCCACTTTCACCGGTGGACCCTCCGGCTACACCAGCGCTGCCTCCTACTCCGGAGCTGGGGTTGCACGCCCCAGGCTTCCACAAGGAATTGGATTGGATGATCCAAGAGGCCATCGTAAAAGCGCTACAGGGCTTCCAGCCTCCATCGACGCTGGCACCGATTCCAGCTCCGGTCACCAACCCAATTCCCACGGTGCTCGCACCACTGCTCGGCAGACTGGATGTTGTGATCGGTGCCCTTCCACCAGTGGAACTGAAGGCACCAGTATGTCCCACGCCTTCCACCCCAATTCCTTTGTCATCAGAGGATGAAGATGCACCAAGGCCCGGACCGTCTGGAGTCCTGCCACCGACTCGCCCACCGATGTCACTGGTTCCATCAGTGCCTATTCCGCCATCGATGCTGCATCGTCCTCGATCAGTGCCGCCACCGGTGCCGCCTCCGGTGCCATCAGTGCCTAGACCTGATCACTCAGGTATAGCACCATTTCTTCCCTCTGGAGATCCCATGGGAGCCGGAGACCAACCTTACGATCCTTGGACCGATTATTCTTCACAAGATACTGATGACTTGCCTTCAGAACCCTCTTCCCCTGAGGAGAGAAGACGTTCTCCTCCAGAGGACCTGTCCTTTATTAATTTTATAAAGGAAATGTCTGAAGCCATACCATTCCAGCTTCAGACAGAAGAGGACTCCAGGTATAAGATGCTGGAAGTGCTCCAATTTGTAGACGCACCCAAGGAAATCATGTCCATACCTGTTCATGAAGTTCCTATGGACCTACTAAAGAGAAATTGGGAACATCCAGGCTCTGTACCTCCGGTGAACTGGAAAACAGATGCCACCTACCTGGTGCAAACAACTCCTGGGTTTCAGAAACCACAGTTGGCCCATCATTCTGTGGTTGTGGAGTCGGCCCAGAAGAAGGCACGTCATTCTAAGCCTCATTCTTCCATACCTCCAGGGAAGGAACAGAGGGTCCAGGATGCATTTGGCCGACGTGTTTTCCATGGCTCAATATTTATTTCTCGCATTGCTTCCTACCAGTAATACATGACCCAATATAAAAGGGCCTTTTTTAAGAAGATCCAGGATTTCTCTGAGAATTTGCCTGACCAATTTCAGGATCAACTCAGTAGCCTGGCTCAGAAAGGTCTAGATGCCGGCAAGCATGAGGTCTGTGCTGCGAATGATATTTTTGACACCGTCTCTAGAGTGTCGGCAGTGAGGATTAGTGCACGGAGGTAGACCTGGTTAAACTCCTTCGACCTAAGACCAGAGGAACAGGACCAGTTAGCTGACCTGCCCTGTGCTGGAGATAATCTTTTCGAGGACAAAATCCAGGAAACCGTAGCGCAGCTTAAGGATCACCATGAGGCGCTACGTCAGCTTTCTTCAGTGCCTTCTGATTTCTCGTCTACCTCTAAGAGGACATTCAGTAGGGACTCTAAGCAGCCGTCCTTCAAGCCACGGAGATATTATCCTCCTGCTTCTCGGGGTCGCCCCTCCAGGCCTTACCAGAAGGGTCAGTCCAGACAATCCTGGCCTCAGAAGACCCAGCCATCCCCTCAACCGGACCCAGCTTCAGGATATTGACTCCTCGCAAGAGAGCATATGCCAACCTCCTCTACCATCCATACCCGTTGGCGGTCGGTTGTGCCACTTTACCAACATATGGCACACAATCACTACAGATCAATGGGTACTCACTGTAGTGACTCAAGGTTATCACCTCAACTTCCTGACTGTACCAGCAGATTCCCCACCTTGGCCGACATGGGGATCATCCGACAAATCCTCTCTTCTAGAGGAGGAGGTTTCCGTCCTCCTCAAATCCCAGGCGATAGAACCAGTGCCCCTCTCCCAACAGGGGTTGGGAGAGGGGCACTGGTTCTTCCCGGTATTTCCTCATTCCAAAAAAGTCAGGGGGCATTCGTCCAATCCTGGACCTATGCGCCTTAAACAAGTATCTACAGAGGGAAAAGTTCAGGATGGTAACCTTGAGCTTCCTGCTTCCTCTTCTACAAAGAGAGGATTGGCTTTGCTCTCTAGATCTGCAAGATGTGTACACACACATCTCCATCACTCCGTCTCATCGCAAATCCTTCAGTTCCTAGTCGGCCCCAGACACTTCCAGTACCGGGTACTGCCATTTGGCCTAGCGTCCGCATCTCGAGTCTTCACCAAGTGCCTCGTAGTGGTTGTGGCCTGCCTCAGGGGTCAAGGAGTCCATGTCTACCCTTATCTCGACAATTGGTTATTAAGGGCTCCAACCCAAAAAGACGCACTAGCCTCCTTACGTCTAACTCTCCATACGCTTCTGTCTCTCGGGTTTCTGGTCAACCATGCCAAGTCCAAGCTAGTTCCATCTCAGACCCTATCCTTGATAGGGGTGGACTTGGATACAATACAGGCAAAAGCCTTTCTTCCTCGAGATCATGCTCGTACTCTCACGTCCCTAGCGCAATACCTCCAGGCTCGAGATTACTTGACGGCTCGTTGTTTCCTCACTTTGCTGGGTCACATGGCATCTTCAGTGCATGTCACTCCCATGGCCCGCTAAGCTTATCATCCAATGTCCAGCATCGTCCATGTTACCAAGCAGCTCCGCCTGTCACTGGCCTGGTGGATGCAACACTCCAATCTCCTTCAAGGCCATCCTTTTCAGGCTCCATATCCTCAGATTACCTTGACGACGGACGCCTCCAACCTAGGCTGGGGTGCTCATGTCGATGGCCTGCAGACTCAGGGAACCTGGTCTCCAGAGGAAGCCAAACATCAGATACATTTCCTGGAACTTCAAGGGATCAGATATGCCCTCAAAGTTTTTCAGGATTGCCTCTCAAACAAAGCCATCCTGATTCAGACCGACAACTAGGTGGTGATGTGGTACATCAACAAGCAAGGGGGAATGAGCTCCTACTTTCTGTGTCAGGAAGCTGCGCAGATATGGGCGTGGGCTCTTTCCCACTCGATGTACCCCAGGGCGACCTACTTGGCAGGTGAGGACAATTTTCTAGCCGACAAGTTGAGTCGAACCTTTCATCCGCATGAATGGTCTTTCAACCCCACAGTAGCGAATGCAATCTTCCAGCATTGGGGTTATCCACACATAGACCTCTTTGCGTCCATTCAGAACTGCAAAATAGAGAACTTCTGCTCGCTCACTCACAGCCACCACTCACAGCTAAAGGATGCTTTCACCCTCTCATGGTCCAGCGGTCTCCTCTACGCGTACCCTCCACTTCCACTCATATCGAAGACTCTCGTGAAGTTACGGAGAGACAAGGGCTTAATGATTCTAATAGCCCCTCACTGGCCACGCCAAGTCTGGTTCCCAATCCTCCAGGACCTATTAGTATGCCGGCGCATCCCTCTAGGGGAGGATCCGCTTCTGATAACTCAGGACAACGGGCCCCTCACCACCCCAACCTCCCAGCCCTGTCCCTGATGCCCTGGATATTGAAAGGTTAATACTCCAACCCCTTAACCTTTTGGAGTCGGTATCCCGAATCCTGGTAGCTTCACGAAAGCCTTCCACAAGACAATCTTATAGTTCTAAATGGAAAAAGTTTATGGTCTGGTGCATGTCCATGTCCATAGACCCCTTCACTTGTTCCACTGCGAAGTTTCTGGACTATTTCTGGCACCTGTTCGAGTCAGGCCTGAAAACTTCTTCTATAAGGGTGCATGTCAGTGCGGTAGCCACTTTCTACAACGGCGTGGGAGATGTCTCTGTTTTGACACAACCCTTAGTCACACGCTTCATGAGAGGCTTCCTCCACCTGAAACCTCCACTGCACCCTCCAGCCCCCGCCTGGGACCTTAACGTGGTCTTAGGATGGCTCATGAAACCTCCATTTGAGCCTCTCCACTCCTGCGATCTCCGCTATCTCACCTGGAAAGTAATTTTTATTCTTGCTATAATGTCCGCTCGCAGAGTTAGTGAGTTGCAGGCATTAGTCACCCACCCGCCTTACACTAAAATTCTACATGACTGGGTGGTGCTCCACACCCACCCTAAATTTTTACCAAAGGTAGTATCAGAATTTCATCTAAATCAATCCATCATCTTACCTACTTTCTTTCCAAGGCCCCATTCAAACCCAGGAGAGCAGGCTTTGCATTCCTTTTATCTAGAGCGCACGTCAGCCCACAGGAAGTCCACTCAATTATTTGTTTCTTTTGATAACATCAAATTGGGAAATCCAGTGGGAAAACAGACCCTTTCCTCTTGGTTGGTGGAGTGTATCTCCTTTTGCTACCAGCAAGCACGCATTCTGCTACAAGACTGTGTAAAAGCACACTCTATCAGGGCTATGGCAACCTCAGTGGCACAACTCCATTCGGTATCACTTACTGACATCTGTAAGGCTTCTATTTGGAGCTCTCTCCATACCTTTGCAGCCCATTATTGCTTAGATAAGGCTGGCAGGCAAGATTCCATCCTTGGCCAATCCTTTCTTCGCAACTTATTTTCAGTTTAACTTCCCAACATCCTTCCAGCGACCCGTTCAGGGTTTCAGGATGCCCTCCAACCCAAAACCACCCCATTTGTTGTGCCTGTTGCATGTTTTTGGGTGCATTTGGTGCATTGCTCGGGCATCCTCAGCTCGCTATTCACCCATGTGTGAGGACTACCATCTTGCTTGTCCTGTGAGAAAGCAGAGATGCTTACCTGTAACAGGTGTTCTCACAGGACAGCATGATGGTAGTCCTCACAAAACCTGACCGCCACCCCGTGGAGTTGGATTTGTTCACGATTATTTTATTTTTCGCACGTACTTCTTGCTATACACAAGACTGAAGGGGGACCCCTGCTGGATGCAGGGTTAGTGCCATGCTGGGCATGCCCAGTAGGTGCCAGTCAAAGTTCTAGAAACTTTGACAAAAGTGTTCCGTGATTGGGCTCCATCCTGATGATGTCACCATGTGTGAGGACTAACATCATGCTGTTCTATGAGAACACCTGTTACAGGTAAGCAACTCTGCTTTTTCAAGTGCTAAATATTTTGAGAAACTCTGTTCTAAGGAAAATGTTGCCATTGACCCTTGCCAGGAGATGTTTGGAGAAGAGGCTGTTTAAAGAGAAGGATCAGATTCAGGAGGGGTTTGAGAGCCCGAACAACTGGAAAGGGATTGGCTGTGGAGGATGAGAACGACGGAATGAGAGACGATCAGTTGGGGCTGTAATAGAGATGCTGTGGGATGCGAGGGCATCAGCTGGAGAAGATGTGAGAAAAGGGTGGGTGGTGAGAGAGAGGATGGGAATGAAATTAAAAAGGGAATGGAGGATGGAGGATGGAGTGAGAGGGGATGACAGAGTATCCGTTAGAAGTTATAAAAAGGGCTTGGGGCAAGAGAAGATTGGATGGGGGTTGAAAATAGGGCTGAAGGGGGTGGGTTGGGGAGATGAGAGGAGCTGGGCGATTCAAAAGGGGATCAATTGAAAGGGCAGAGTTTGAGAAAGGTGGTCCACTGGAGGGGAGGAGGTTATGAGAGAAGGTACTCTGGAGCAATCTGGATCCTGAGGTAGTATGTACAAGTAGAGAGAAAGGATTCACTAAAGGGTATGAAGCTTGAGAGAAGGGATCAGCTGAAGTGCAAAGATTGCAACAGGGTAGTGATTGTTGGAGGGTACCATACCCCTGCTAATTTACGTTGGTTGTCCTCTAGGGGCACGTGAATTTTCAAGTGCTAAAATGATGTCACATTGCATAGAATTTGCGAAGCCCTGATGGATAATGAAATGAAACCTGCAAACAATTACATTTTACAATATTTTATTACATTGTCTAAAGTCATCCATTTGTGTGTTTCCTCATAGGCTGTCCAGCTGTTTTTGTTGTTCCAGTTGGTACGTAGTGTTCCTGCCCTGTTTAACGATGAGAGTAATAATTACCAAGCATTATCAAGAGTGCATTATGTTCTGGCATCCATTGACGAGAGCTAAATTACACAAACAAGGCACATGGAATGCTAGCATCATCTCCTTCTGTGTCTGTTGGAGTCTATGCCTATATGTTTACAATTTGCTTGTATATGGTACAATTCAGGCTGGTGTTGCTTTCTGAGCGTGGATCCTAGTGGAATCAGTGGGGTGAGTTGGATGGTGCAATCTGTCTCAAGGCTGCTAAGCTTCTACAAATAGCATCCCACTGGCTTTAAAGTATAAATTGTGAATTCTACAGACAGGTAGCACATGTTCTGCCCCTCTCTTAACATAGCTTAATGGATAACATCAGTGATTTAAAAAAAAAAAAAAAAAGTGCAGTGCTGAGTAACTAGGCCTGTTCAGCTCCCAGAGCGGTTTAGAGAAAACATCATTGCAGCTGATTTTCTGCTCTGCAGTATATCTTCTTAGGAACTGCCCAGCTCTACGTCCTCTCCTTTTATAATGCTAGTACATCTCTTTTCTTCTGTCTCAATTTGTTTCATGGCCTGTGATTCTGGCCGGAGCAAGTCCCGTTATAATTGTTCTTCTCCAAATAAAAGAGTGAAGCATTTTCCCTCAGAATAGCATCCCCTATTACTAAATTGTGGTCCTCAAGCTCAGAGTGTGAGTAAATGTTTCTCGATGGTAAACCAAGTGAGTGATCACTGGGATTTCATTTCAGAACAACTGATTTGTGAACCTCCCAACTGGGGAAATCACAGTTTGTTTGGATTTTTGTAATTCGACCCTAGGACTTACAAATCAATGGTGTTGGGATTTGCAAATTACTTGTTGGAGGTTTTGGGTGACTTATTTACTGAGCAGAAAGCCTTGTAACCTCCTTTAAAGTAGATATGTGGAGACCATCGGGTGGTGAGTGTGGGAAGGGTAAAATGCTTCTTATTAAAACACTTTTTTTCAAGTAGAAAACTTTAAGACTGCTTGCTGACAGTGTCCAACTTTTTGGAATAATATAAGCTAAATGAATTCCTTGTGACTCTTGATCCCTCCCATTAATTGTGGATCCCATGCTTTATTAGTCTTTTATGAGTTTACTTTTTATGGTAATATTTCCTCCTCTTTTCCTTTTTTTCCCTTTTATTGGATGTTGGCCAATATTCTGTGTAATATTAGTTTGTCACGAACAGATAAAAAAGGGGAGGGCAACTTTGGAATTCTCCATGGGCCTTAACTACGAACTCATTTTCAAAGGAAAACTCTTCAAGGGGGTTTCCTATTGAAAATCTTGGCAACGTGCACAATACAGGTGCTAAGTACCTGCCTACTTTACATCTGCATCAAAGCAGGCATAAAGTATTCCACACTTAGTATACTCAGAGATTTTAAAATGCAGTTTCTTTGTGTATTTTCCCTCCCTAACCTGTCTCTGCCCCCCCCCCCCCCCATTTTGAACAGGTAAAAGCGCACATACGTGGAACAGTATGCATACAGTTACCCACATGGGGGAGGAAGAGCAATAATCAAACATGATTTTACAAAAACAAACACGTTTATCTGCATAAAATACTGTGATTATTTTCCCCAAATATAAACAGAAAGGTAACAATAACATATATCCTGTATTTTATCCGTTCAGGAAATCCAAATGGACATTTGTACTCAGTGAATCTTCCAGTTAGTGATCCCCCCGATTTGTTTTGGTTTCTGTGAACCTATGTTGTGATTGATGGGTGCTCTGAAGAATACTGAGTGAACTGACCCTTCACCTCCTCCCACCATGGAACCTAGGTCAAGAGCACTGCCCATGGATCTTTCCTAGTATACTTCAACTTGGGGTTGTGAACTAGCTCCATGCCACAAGTCACAGGTTATTCCTGTCCTGGTTGCATCCCAACGCATGCATGGATCCGATGGATTGGCAGTTTTGATTTTGTTAGGGAAATTGATGGGAAAATCAGAGCTACAAGTCTATGCCTGCAATAGGGCAAAACCAAGCCTGGATTCCTGTTCACTTGGAGTCTTTTGGAAACTCTTCTCCAACTTATTTTTCCGTAGAACAGAAATAACAAGAGGAGTGGGAGGATGCCCAGCGACGGAGTTTTCCAGCTGGAAGTCACTTTCTCACTTCCTTTCCTTTACCTCCTCTTCTCTCATCTTGTTTTTGCCTTTTTCTTTCAGTTTCTTAATTCTCTCTCTCTCCCTTTGTCCCCTTCCCTCTTTCACATTGTCCTTTTCACCGCTTAGCCGCCCCCCCTCCCTCTCCTATTGTTTAGCAGGTTTAGCTCTTGTAATTGGGTTGTTTAGTTTTTAATTTATTTTGGGCTGTGTTTTTAATTTACTGAGCAATGTGGAATTGATTTCCCCACCTCGGAAGTGCCTGGGCCCTGGGCGCTTCTGAGCTTTTCAGCTCAATTAACAAACCTTTGCTGCAGATAGTTTTCAGCCGCAACATAAAACAGATCAATTCTTCACTTATTTATTCTGTATTCCATCGCTAATGCTTCCCTCCCCTCTCCCCTCTCCCCACCCCAACCCCATCTATTCTCAGATCCATTTTCTGCTCTTTCTCCACTTGAATACAGCCAAGGTGCAGATTTGCTAGTACTGCAAGCTTTCATCAAGATACTTTAATTAGGTACATGCCGGCAAAAGCAGATGTAGCCCCTGTCTCAAGCCAGTCCTGGGCACAGGGGCTTATAGGGAGGCTCACGGTCAAGGGCAGGCCCCATGACCTCCCGGGGTTTCCTCAGAGGGGGGAAAGAAGTCTCTCGTTCAAGGCCCTTAGGAGTTTTCCTCACTGGGGCTCTTCTGCTCATCAGCCCAGACAAAGCACAAAACTCACCATACTGACTCCAAAACTGTTGTTCAAAATAAAAGTTCTTTACTGGAAATGATGGCAGGCAAAAGACAAAAGTGCAAAAATATGATACAGCAACACAAAGTGCAAAAACACACACACACACACACACACAAAACCCTCGGTCACTTTCAGCATCAATAATTGCGCTACCACAACAGATCTTGTAACGGGATCCCTCTTCCCTTGGGTACTTCCAAGCACCTGCTTTGAAAGTAACACTTCTCTTGTATCTCAGCGGCTTTTCCCACTCTGCCGAGTAACTGACTGACTCTTCTTTCAATCAGAAACTCCTTAGGATTCCTTCCTTAGATGGATAGTCTCCTTTATCCAAAACTCCCACTGCTGACAAAATCCCTTCCCAATGAACACGTTACCAAAACTTCTCCCAAGAGGATTTTCAGACACCTTTGCTTCCTGGTAACCTCTTTTCTTCAGGTCCCTCATGCATCTTCCTGTTGAACCCCAGAACTCTTTTTCCTTCCTGGAATGTACCCCAACCTTAGGCCCCAGTCCACTTCAGTGGACAAGACTTCTCTCCTTTTCTAGATATTCCTCAGTTGTGAGAAGTTCCCTCTCCAGTTGTTTTCTCTGTGAAAGGAAAAACCCCACTAGCAGCACCACTCTGTGGGGAGGTGGCACCCTCAGACTGCAACTGGCAGACTGGCATCTCCTGAATCTACTCTCTCTGAACCTTGCTACAGCAGCCAATGAGTGCAGGAGGTTTCTTAAAAGCAATGACCACTTCCCCTTGAGGAGTGTCACAACCTCAGCACACTCCCACCTTCACTGACCTCATGAGTGGGGGCAGGCTCCGCTGAGACCACTGACTCTACTCCACAGGGCTCCTACACTAGTAAGAGGCAGGTTTGGGGTTCCCCTTACATAGAAGACATTCGGTTTATAGGTTAGAAGGATGCACACACTTCAGTAAAAGAAGGTGACAGAGTCCTCAATTACAAAGGGAATGGTGTTGGATTTCTGTTTAGTCAAAAATGAAGAGAAGAGATACATTTGTGCCATAGTTACATAGTTGGTTTCAATTAAAAGAAGACTATACATCCATCAAGTCCAGTCTTCTGATTGCTTGCTATTCTTGTATGGGAGAAGATAAATTTTGAATTGAAATACAAGTGCTGAATAGAATTGGTGTAATGTCCCTGTTCCAAAGTGAAGCTGAGAAATTCGTTTTTATGTTTTGAGATTTAATTCTTGTTGAGAAGAAGTGGCGTTCTCATTAATTTTTCTCAGATTTCAAATGATCATTTACAATGAATTTAAAATGATGATGTCAATGTTTGAAATGCAAATTGGTTTTAAATTGGCCTTTGGTAATAGGAATTTGTTAATTTAGGAAAGCCCATCTCCATCAAGAATGTTTAGTTTCCTTTATGAATTAATGTGAATTGAAATACGTGATGGCATCGGTGATAAGAGGAGCATTATGGGAAATGTAGTCCATGTCTCATGAGGGCATGCGAAAAATAACATTGGGGACTTCAAACTTATGACATCACAAAGAATGAATGTTTTTTTATTAAGCTAAAAGGCATCAGTTTTAAGATGTGAATCAGATATAAAAAGAGATTTAATTAGCACAAGTTTGATACTTCTGAGCAATAGTGCAAATCATCAAGGCTTCAACCCTAGCTACTGTCCATTTGTGCATCTTTTGTATGCAGTCATAATTCAATCATCTTAAAATACATATTTAAAATATCTGTCCAAAGTGATAGTATACATCACATTTACTCTCCATATGTTTGGATCAGAAAGGGCTGGGAGTTTGGCTGTAAACTCTTAAGGAGTTTCCTCAGGAAATTTAAATATCAGTGCTTTGTAAAGGGATGTGATTGTCCAGGAAGGGGAGAAAGAGGGCAGGGGCTAGGAGAGAACTTAATTTTTTTAAAAAGTAACTTGGATGCTGACTTGGGGATGTAGGCAAAAATTTCAAAAAATATGGCAAGAATAATATATTGCTTCTGATCCTGCCAGGATCCCCATCCTCTTCTTATGTTGGAACTCTTACATTCAAGTGATGATTTCAGCCACACAGAGGATCCACTTCCTTGGATATATAAAGAGAGTATCCTCTGTGCATGTGCAGAATCTGCCTAATTGTAATTACACAGAAAATAAAAATATGTGTACTGATATTGGCAACATGTTAACAAGGCACAAAATGAAGTTAAATTCCTGCATCTTTGAAATTTGTGAGCAGTAGTTCCTGTCATCAAGGCATTTTTTTAAAATATATAATGGATAGAGTAATTTGCTAGTGTTTAATTTGGTGTTTGCATTTTGCAAAGCCAGGATTAGTAGCACTCAGGCCATACCTGGGAACTCTCTGGCTTTGACTTGGAGTCTCCATATTTTGAACCCAAGCGTCTGGACTCTGGGAGAGTTTGCATGTTGTCCAGGCCTGAGCACTAAAAACAAACAAACAAACAAAAAAAAAACAACCAAGAAAAAAGCTCACCTTCACTTTTAAAAATCACCAGGACAGCAGAAGATGCCTTTCTCTCACACCCACTGATACTCATCCCCCTGTCTCCCACTTTGTAGTCAATGTACTAAAGTGTGCTAATGCAATCACAAGAGTTAGTGTATATTAAAAGCATGTTAAATGCATGCAATCTAGTTTATGTGCAGTGCTTTTAATGCCCATTAATTACTACTACTACTACTTAACATTTCTATAGCTCTACACGACATACGCAGCACTGTACAAATACACTTAGCTTGTTTAATGCAAAAGCCTATACTAATGTAAGGAGATGCAAAATTATGCAAGACAGCTTATTATTAGCTATTAGCATATAGAAGAATAATATATTACATATTGAATTGTGCAAACATGAACACAGATCTCTTAATGCCAAACACTTAACTATACTTTGGAGAAACATAGTTACTATTTTGTGATAATATCAGCATTAATATGCAAACTTTACCACTAGTAAATTAATGCAAAACTCATTTACATATTATTAAAATGGGCCATTAATGCAGGAGTAGCCTAGTGGTTGGAGAAACAGTAATTAGAGAGCCCTGCTTCTCCCACTGGTACGTCTTTGTGACTTTGGCCAAGCCACTTCATCCTCCATTGCTTCTCAATTACAACTTAGATTGTAGTCCTCTCTTAGGCAAGGAAATAACTAACTAAATTGTAGCTCACATTGGGGCAGATATAATAAAACCCACACTAAAATTGGAATTAAATGTTAGCATTGGTTTTACTTAACATACATGTTAAAAACAGGGATCCCTGCGGGATAACAGTATGCCGATGGGATGCATATCAAACAGGAGTTTAAAAAAAAAGCACACTAAAATGTGAGTTAAACTGAAAAATCTGCATTAAAGCAAAAAGTATTTTAAAAAGCGCTTTAAAACAGGAGTAAAGAGGTAAGTGCTTGAAGTTGGATGGAGTGTGACCAAAATGACCTTGGATGCGAGATTGGAACTGGCATCCCGACTTGGGCACAATATCACTTGGGTAAGGTAAGTCAAGTGAAATGAAAGGGTAAGCTCTCTATGGCAGGCACCTACAGCTGAGCAGTATGCACTTTGGTGTTGTGCATCTCAAATGGTTGTAGTTGCCTGTTCTAGAGAGCTTACCTTTGATTTCACTTGGAAAAATGGCTTTGTATGCGAGATTGGCAATGGTCATCCCAATCTGGGCACAGTCTTGCGTGCAAGTTCACACTCCTTCCAACTTCAAGTGTTTACCTCCATACTCCTGGTTTAATGCACTTAAGTGGATTTTCAGGTTAACTCCTTGGTCTGAGGTCAAGTAAAATTTAACTCACATTTCTGGCGGACATGATATTCTCTTGCTGTATCCATGTGATAATATCTTCCTACCACACTGGATGCAGCAGTAGAATAACTTTGGTCACCAGAAATGTGAGTTTACTCACTCCAGATCCAGGATTCAATTTCCAATGTAAGCTCTCTGAGGTAGGCACCAGTCACAGGTTTTCTTCGTTTTCATGAACAGCTAGACAGCACACACACACATGTAGTGCTAAAGTGTGAACTGTTCAGCTGTTGCTGCCCAGCCAGACAGCTTACGCTTTCTTCATCTATCTGTAGGTGCATTCCCCAGAGAGCTTAATATTTTATTTTACTTGCCATTCCTTGTGAAAATGGACTTGAATGAATGTGCCCACAAGTTGGGATGCATAGCACCGATCTCACATGCAATGCCATTTTAATACAGCATGGCAAGTAAAATCCAAGCATAAGCTCTCTGAGGCTGGCACCTTCAGCTGAACAGTATGCACTCTGGCACTGTGCAGCCGACTTTGGCATCCTGTTCATCTTTAAGTGCCCCCCCCCCAGAGAGTTTATGCTTTGCTATGCTAGCTATAGTTACCCATCCCTAAGAACTTACGCTTTGATTTGACTTGCCATTCTCTACCAAAAGGGCCTTGGATGCAAGAATTTGCTCTTTTGAGTAAGCCCTTACAGCTAGTGAACAAAGTTTAAGATCCCTGGGGTGGGCATCTACACCTAAACAGTACGCCAAAGTAGGATGCACAATGCTGGCGTACTGCTTAACTGTAAGTGCCCTCCTCGAGAACACTGGAACCTGGATCTGAGGTGGAGTAAACTCACATTTCTGGTGGCTAAATGTGGTACATCCTAGACACACACAACCACACTGGGTACAGCAGTAGTATAACATGGTCACCAGAAATGTGAGTTAAGTTTTACTCCTGCTCTGACCCAGGAGTTAAATTTCCAGCATTAAGAAAATGTGCTATAACCTGTTTGCCCTTTAATGCACTAATGATGTGAATCGGAACCGGAATCGGTTCCGGTTTCGGGGACCATTGGGAAATTTTTTTCCTGCGGTCCGATCGTTTAATTTTTATCGGCTGCGCCCGAGCCAATAAACAAAAAACCCACCCTGACCCTTTAAATCTGATTCTTTAGCATCCCCCACCCTCCCGATTCCCCCCCCCCCCAAACTTTCTTAAAGTACCTGGTGGTCCAGCGGGGGTCCCGGGAGCGATCTCCTGCTCTCGGGCTGTCGGCTGCCAGTAAACAAAATGGCGCCGATGGCCCTTTGCCCTTACCATGTGACAGGGGCTATTGGTGCCATTGGCCAGCCCCTGTCACATGGTAGGAGCAATGGACGGCCGGCACCATTTTTTAAGATGGTGCGGGCCATCCATTGCTCCTACCATGTAGCTAATGCCTTTTGCATGGGATTTGCATGCACCTGCATTAATCTTAGTGCCTGTTTTTACTCCTGTTTTAGCGCACATTTAACACCCCCCCCCCCTCCCCCGGTTACATACCAGAGTTAACTTAGACCAGAAAAATGCAAACTACAACAGGAGTAAAACATGCGTTACCATTAGCGCCCCTCATTACATCGGCCCCTTTGAGCTGTAATTTGGAAAAGGCAAGTAATTAGAAAAGGCCAATTGACACTGGCCAATAATGCATATTAATTAGCTTGGATTTGGATTTTAGATTTATTAATATGCATTAGCGGCCAAAGTTAATGCACATTTGTACCCTGGCTGCTTAGTCTGTGGCAGCGCACTCAGTAAAGAGGGAGTACTCTCCTATACTGCCTCTGCAGTATTCTTGGGTTATTTGTTTAAGTGGGGCAGGAAGGAAGTGGGAGAAGCCAGAGACATAGGAAACTGGGGAGGGAGGAAAGAAGTCAGTAGAGAAGGATAGAAGAGGATACAGGGAGTGAGGGAAAGATACAGAGCCACAGGGGAAGGAAGAGGGGATGAATAGAGGAGCACAAAGAGTAAGAAATAAAATGCACAGACAGGCACTGGAAGAGAAAGTCTGATCTCTGTGGATAAAGTGGAACACAGGCAGACTTGAAGGAGGTAAGAAAAACTGAAAAGCAAGGGAGAAGGAGAGAAATAGTAGTGAGAAAGGAATGGGAGGACAAGACAGGAAAAGATAAAAAAAAATCTTGGTGAGATAGGAAGTGAAGAATTAGTATTTTTTTTTTATGTACTAGATAGTGCTAGAAATCAGAATATAACAATAATCTACCTTTCTTGCAGAGCAATACATCAAGGCCTATTATGTGTAGCAGAAAACGCTAGGTGAATTTAAGACCCTACCGTAGCCTTCACCCTCATGCCTTTTAATCTCAGGCTGAGGAAAAACAGAAGTTCCCAGGTGTGACCTAGGCTTTGTAACACCTAGCTCAATGTATGTACTACCACTGCATTACTCCCTCCCTCACCTGTTAAGCTAAGATGCTAGAAGGAGAGCCGACAGTCATTTCTAGACCTCAGAGGAGTTTCCCTTTCCTGCAGCGGATCTGAGGTCACCTGGTGTGACCTCAGATCACACCAGGTGAAGTGTGAAAGGAAGAAATATCAGAAAAAGAACAATATAATGTTAATGTCAGTCATGTGTCCTCTAAGTAAACTAGCAGAAGGGTGGGTCGTGGATCCTTGCTTTACCTCCCCCCCCCCCCACCCCCACCCTATTGATTAGGGTTGCCAACTTTTCCACAGACTAGATCTGGACACTTGAGGACCAAGGATGGGGGAGGGGTTTGAGTATGTTCCCTCCCCTTTATTTGCATAAATCTGTAACAATTTGCGCATGTTTAAATCCTGCCACTTGGAACCCATATGATGTTAGGCCTGCTCTATAATATGTGTTGGGTATGGGCTTGGCCCTTAAACAATGAGTATACTGAATTAAATTACAAGATAACACACCTCCCATAGCTAAACAGCACTAACTGCTAGCACTCAAAGAGCAACAACCCTACCTATGAAAAAGGCAACATTGATGATATTACACCAGGCCCTAAAACACCAATATACCTCCTATTAAAAAACAGAACAATCCAGGCAGCTATAAATCCCTACACACTAGCAGAATACCTCACCTTGGCCAAACATGCAGAATACAGAAAGACCCTCACCAAAAACAGAATAAAGAGGCCATAAATTATAAATAGAAACAAGCAGACATAAACTGAAGTGGAAACTACAAAAATGCAGGCTTTATATGCAGTGCAACAGAGGAAAAACAGAAATAATAGTAAAAACAAAATTGTAAAACCATTCAAATGTTGCGCAGGAGGGTGGAGTCTTGAGCTGAAGTAGGGTTGACGCTACCCGCAGGGCAAGCCCTATGGGTCCCCACCATCTATAGGCGGAGCTGGCTGACTGATGGAGGCCGGCTGGAGCTTCACCAATTCCAGCCCTCGTTCCCTGCAGGTTGAGCCCTTGGGTGCTGGGGCTGGCTGGAATTAGGTGGGCCTCCGTCTGAGGTCTTCAGATGGACGAGGAGGAGGTCAGCCAGGGACCAGCAACGGTAGGAATGGAAGGTCTGAACTGGATGAGGCAGAGTTCCAGAGACCCAGGCGCCAAATGGAACAAGAGACGGACAGGGGGTGCCAGAGTAAGACCAGGCCGGAGCCTGAGAGGCCAAGTATAGAATAAGTATAGCAGAGGCATCGTTGAACAGGCTGGAGTCAGGGCAGGCATGGAGGAATGGCAAGGCAAGGCAATGGTCAGGTCCAGGAGACAATGAATAGCATAGTCGGGCAAGGCAGAGATCGGGTCCAGGAGATGATCAGTAGCGTGGTCAGGCAAAGCAGAGGTCGGGTCCAGGAGATGATCAATAGCATGGTCAGGCCAAGCAGAGGTCGGGTCCAGGAGATGATCAGTAGCGTGGTCAGGCAAAGCAGAGGTCGGGTCCAGGAGATGACCAGTAGCGTGGTCAGGCAAAGCAGAGGTCGGGTCCAGGAGATGACCAGTAGCGTGGTCAGGCAAAGCAGAGGTCGGGTCCAGGAGATGATCAGTATCGTGGTCAGGCAAAGCAGAGGTCGGGTCCAGGAGATGATCAGTAGCGTGGTCAGGCAAAGCAGAGGTCGGGTCCAGGAGATGATCAGTAGCGTGGTCAGGCAAAGCAGAGGTCAAGTCCAGGAGTCAGTCCGTAGAACAAGTAGAGTAAACGCAGGACTCGGGAACAAGGAAGAGTAGCAAGACCAGGATAAGGAACACGGACGAGACAGGAACCAGGAACATGAAGGATTCAACAGAGGAGGCAACAAAGTACACGACCAGCATGGAGACCTGTTACAAAGGCAACTAACGGAGGCTGGGCCTGGCCTTATATACCGAGGCCCAATGATGTCATCATCTGGGGCCGTGGGTTGTTTTCCTGCCGTGGCCTCTTTAAAAGGAAAGAAGATGCGCATGCGCGCGCCTAGGGAGGAGCATGGCGCAGGACGGCGGTGTCTCCCCGTGGATCACACGGGGAGGCCCACCGTGGAGCTCGGACATCCATCACGGAGAAAGGAGCGCTGGGGGTGGCCCGAGGTCAAAGGTGGTGGCCCATGGCTGCGAGGGAAGTGGAGCCAGATGCTGGAACAGGCAGATGAGGGTAAGAGGGCCTAGCCTTGAGCCTGCCACGGCCAGCACACGCAACATCAAATAAAATGAATACATATTTCAAAACAGCTGATGAATAGAACATTAAAATATAAACATATAAAAATTCCAAACACCAATTACCCACCCTGAACCTTAGAGGGTGCAAGCTACAAGAACTTTTTATATAAATAAATAACATTTCAAAACAGCAGACTCATAAAATAGCATTCAGTAATTAGAACTAAGGATTAAAACATCTCTTGCTGTCCCTACCAGCCACCTTGTGATTGTCATGGATTATTGGGGGGAGGGAAGGTGAGGGAGCCACATAAACTTTCGCCTCTCATATACACACTTCTTCATTCACAGATGGATGCATATGAAAGCTCACTCACATACCCTCATTCACACACACACACATACTGTCGCTCACTGACACACACAATCTCACTCACATATAATGATCTCTTATGTTTTCTATGAAATACACACGTCTCAGATGATGACATATGCACATGTTCAATATGCTTTCATTGACACAGCATGCTCTCACATTTACTTTCACTGACATACATATGCTTTCATACACATGCTTACATATGCACTCACACATGTTCTCACATATGGTCTCATTGACACACATTCTCACAAACGCGCTCACATATGCACTCACACACACTCTGTCACGCACATGCTTACATGTGCTCTGACACATCCTCTCACGTTTTCACTGACACACACATGCACGCATATGCTCTGAAACACACATGCTCTCACTCACATATACTGACACACACACATGCTCTCAGTGAAACACAACATGCTCACATATGTTCTCAGTGTGATACAAAAATTAGAAGGACTGTCTTAGTCAGGTATGCATTGTTTTTACAGGCATTGCGTCTCTCTCCCACTCCCAGAAGCAGCAACATTCTGGAGCAGGACACTGTGGCCACCTCATTGTTTCCTCCCTCCCCCTTTCTACTCAGTACTTCGCAAATTGATAGCATACTAGAGAGAGGCGGGCTGCAGACAAAAACCTCATGAGGAACAGGGGGAGCAAAGTGAATGTTGTGTTCACATCGCTGTGCTCTGCCCCACTGTCGCTAACAGAAATCACCAGCAGGCAGCAGCACTGCCGATGCCTTCACTCCTTGCATTCCCCCTCACTTAGGCCATAATGACTGCATCTAGTCCCAGGTACAGCAGCATGGAGCTTGCTGTGGCTCCTGCTGGCGCTGCTACTGCAAGTAAGGTTCCGGGAGGGAGGGAAGAAAGGAACATATGGGCGGAGCCACATGGGTCAGGATTGTGTCAGAGGTCAGAGGGAGGCGGCAATGGGCAATGCGTGGAGCTGAATTTGCATACTTACTAGAAGCAATTAGTTGAGTCACAGTTTCCAGTGAGTGAAGCAAAAAAAAAAAATGGCAGGTGCAAGATACCGCGGCTGCGGGAGTCACATCTGCAGTCACACTATGTCGGAGAAAAGCCAGAGTGGGGAGGTAAAGGAAGCTCGAGAACCAAGGCCCGGGGTCCCGTGCCCCTGTCTGAGGTGAGAGAACAGGACAGGCAGGCAGCAGCTGTGCAGGAGAAGGAGGCATGAATTGAGGGAGGAAGGGAACAGCTATCAGGCCAGCCAGGGTAACGGAAAACTCCTTGCAAGTTGCAGCCCAGGGCACTGAGTGAGAATTACACACTGCACAGCAGCAGTGACTGGTGCTCTACGAATCCTGACGTCTACCGCTGATTGGCCCCTGGACTTGTTTGACCGGATATTACAGTAACCGGTTACACTTGTAACTGGATACCGTATAAGTGGCTGCAAATACCGGGCTGTCCGGTTCAAAACCTTGCAGTTGGTCACCCTACTGTTGATACTGTTTAATCTGACAGTGATCTCTGTGAAAGGCATTGTTTCAGTGGATGATCTGACATATTGGGACATGGGCTGGAGCCTTTTATGGCTCATTGCTGTTCTCAAGCATGTAGTGTTCCGGCAAGTAAATCAACCAAGTTCACCGACTTTCACACTTTTTAGAACCTTGAAGTACAAGAAGTTAGCAAACGTGTTTTTAAATTGTAAAACTACTGTTGAAGCAACACTAGACTTCACAGACTCGGCATATAAAGTCATGCATCAGAGACCTCTAGTGGCAAGAGGTCTGAACGACAGGTAAAAGGTTACAAGTTCTATTTCTAGGCCATGAAAGTGCCAGTTTTGTGCATGTTTCATGCAAAATAACAGTTTACAACTGCTTTTCTTTTGTGCTGCTTTTTTCCCTCTAAAGGTTTCCTTACAGCAGAGATCACAGCACGTCACCTCCCCATGTAGTGTTTCTGGCCCTTTCAGAATGCCATATTTTGCAGAAGTCCGTTCTAGAATGTCTCAGTTGGATCATATGCAAACAAAATGTTATGAAGAATCAATATCTTAAAAAAATATATATTCTTTTGTACCTATATATGTATGTTTCTGTGCGCTCTCATCAAGCTCAAAAGCAGCTGAGAATTTTACCATTAGATGTAACATAAAAAGATATCTTTAGATATTTTCATATTTTACATTTTGGCATTGTCATAGAACTATGACCTTAATGTTTATTTGCATTCTTCATTTCCAAAGTCAAAAATGTGAGAACAATAAATCCTGTAAAAGTACAGAGTTTTGGTACACAAATCCATATAGCAACCAGCATATCAGCACATTAGTGTATGTTATGGCCATTATAGTATTGTATCAGCACATAAATTGATGCAAATTGTCTATATATCAGTTTTCTTAATTTTAATCAATTTTTTTAAATTGTTTTGACAAAGCTGCATACAAAACATTGTGTACAGCTGCAGAAACAGTTTGGGGATTTGTGGACCTTGTATAGTCAATGCAATTAGAAAAAGCACAAAGCTCTGAAATCTGTCTTATCCAGTCTCAGTTTCTGTATTGAGGTCAAAGTCCATACAGATGCAGTTGGAGATACAGTAATACAGTACTGCTGTGGAGATAGATGATGAGGCATAGTGCTGATATTAACAGGGGTAAAATATCAACCTAGACAATAATTCAGACTTTTATGCATGTTCATTGCAAAACAGTATGGCTGTGGAGATACCACAATTATTCTTAACACTCAGGTTCATAACTCTAGGGCATGGACACTAAACAAAGCCTTAAAATCAAGGAGACATGAACACATTGTGATTTGGTTTGAGTTATTTGATTTATCATCTGCAAATCCATACAAGATCAGGGTGAAGCTGCAATAATGATGCCTGGTTTCTTTTTCAAGTACACAGTTATGATATTTCTGGGTAATAATTATATCATTAAACATTAAATGTTTCATTGTAAGAAGCTAAGCAAAACATGGTGTCAGCTGGTGATCACAGGTAGTAATGAATAGCAGGGCAGATTTTAAAATGTTCAGTTACAACCAATAGGAGGCCATCTTTAAAAATGTTCAACGACCTCACAAAGTACTCTGACTTCACTGAGATTTCAACCAAACTGAAGAAACCTGTTTTTCTACAGAAACCAAACAAGAAAAAGGGAATCCAAGGGTTGAGGGCATTGAATGCACATGAATAGTGTGATTCAAGGAGTCAGTGGGTACTCTACTACATGTGCCATGAAGTGAGGATAAAAATGAAATAAAGGAGGCAATAATCAAAACCTGCATTGTAACCGAATTTTCAAAGAGAAACTCTTTCCCTCTGCAAATTTTCTTGCAGGCTCACAGGTACTAAGTACTCTGCAGCTAGCAAGCTACCCATGTGGTTTCAAAATTACCCTTAAACTAAGAAACCCAATTTTTAAAAATGTTTTCCAGCACAGCATGGTTCTAAGGCAGGGGTGGGGAACCTCTGGTCCTTGAAGGCTGCAAACCAGTTGCATTTTGCAGTTATCCCTAATGAATATGTATGCAGGACATATATAGTACTCCTTAGGGATGTTCTGAAAACCTGGCTGATTTTCAGCCCGTGAGGACCAGAGCTTCCCCACTCCAAACTCTCTCATGAACATTCATTGTGGATATGCTGAGAACCAGATATGTTTGTAGGGCCATAGTTTGAGGCTCCCGAGTTACACTCACAAAGCAAAGGATTCAGTTGTGGATCTGAGAACTCGGAATCCTTTTGCACTGTGATTGTATCACAGATGGTTATTGTAGACATCATCTCACAGATCAGAAGTGCATACACCACGGGTAGTCAACTCCAGTTCTCGAGTGCTACAACAAACAGTTCTGGTTTTAGGATATCTACATACTTGCATGTACTGCTTCCATTTGTTTGCAAATACATCTTATGCACATTCATTATGGATATCCTGAAAACCAAATCTATTTGCGGCCCTTGGGGACTGGAGATGCCTACAGCTGGTATTCACAAAGGAATGTGTGTGTGAAAAACCTGTATGAACAGAAGAACCGAAGGTGGCACTTTAACAACGTATGCTTTACTAACACAATACTAAATACCCAATCGGACAGTATAACAGACGCAGCCAGAACCTCACTCCACCTGCATTCACCGCCCTTTCACATGGTATTCAATAAGCACACAACACACTGGTATGGGAACATCAAGGCCGCAGTTTTATTAACAATATAACCAGCCCGAGCCCTTATACAACATATGCTTCCAGTTATCCGCCACCGGCCAGCAAGATAACCAACCCCCAGGCCACCCGGCCTGCTCCTAGTTAGACAGCACCTGCTGCCTAACTCCAGCCTCCGCCACTGGCCAGTAAGGAGCCTATCCCAGTTTAGCCAGTTGCCCAACGGGTAACGCTCCAGCCAGTATGTGCCCCCAACTGGCTGCCCGTCGAGCCACCACCTGTCCCTAAAGAGGCTCGGGCAAACCGCCAACCCCAGCTGCGACAGCCAATAAAACAGCCCATTACAAACATGGTACATAACACAAGGGCGGGAGGGAGGGTCGCTGCTCGCTCCGGGCGCCGACGGGCAAGGGGCACTCAGCCGGTACAATTGCCCTTAAATAGGGCTCCCTACTCCCTATACTCCCCGCGGCGCTCTCCAATCAGATCTCGCTGCGAGGGAGTATTCAAATCTTCATCCGGGGACTCTGTGCTCCTCCCCCCGCACCCGCCCCCTTCCGGCTTCAAGCTGCCGGAGCTTGTCTGGCGCGCCCATTAGCCTCAGGCAGCCCAGCACTCCGGCTGACCTGCCCGTACAGAATTATAGGATGATGTCAAAGAAGGCAGTTCTGATAAGATTTCTGATGCAATGACAGTGCAAAGGAGTGCTGTGTTATGGGGAGGAAATGCAGCCTGTATTTCACACAATTATGGGATGAAGTCTCAGAAGTCTATTTATGACAGTTATTTCAGACAAAATGACAGTGCAAAAAAGAGTTTGGGTTACAGAGGCATTGCAACATTGAATTTACTGAATTTGGGCATTTATGGTTTTGAAATGGAATGTTCTATTATTTTAAAATAATTCTTTGATTGTGATTTGTTTTCACAGAGGCTGGCTAATGCGGCTGAGACATTTCAGAAAGCTCATCGCTGGCAAGACAACATCAAGGTTTGTCCTGTTTTTTTCTGCAGATACATTCCAGCAAACTGATAATTTGTTTATTTATTTATTTATTATTTTTAAATACCGACATTCAATTACAGATATCACATTGGTTTTCAAGGAACAGTCAGATCAAATAAGACATAGGCTTCTTATTTCTTACATAATAAATTAGAAACAATATTAATGCACTAGAGTGACTATACACTTACAGAATAACTTAGAAACTTACAGAATAATTTAGAGACATACAGAATAAGTTAGTAACAAAATTAACACCATGAGTGTAACTATACTCTTAAAGAATAACTTAGAAACTTACAGAGTAGCTTGGAAACTTAGAGAATAAGTTAGAACGATATTGACACTTTAGTGTAACTATACACTTACGGAAGGGCTTCGAATCTGTGGTTACAACATTAGTGAGACTATGAGAAAGTTTGTTACTGAGAACTTAATCATGGGGTGTTAAGGGTGCTAGGTGGGATCTAGCATGGATGATCTGACTTTTCAGGAGGCTTAAATTCAACCTAAGGTAGAACAAGGTGCATCTCTCAGCGAGTGTCAGTGTGGTGCATTCTTAGAGCTTCTGGGGACAAAAAGATATTATTCTGGAGGACGCGGATGGATGATAATGCTCCTTCTTTCTGCTTAAGCACGTTTCTCCTGGTCATTCCTTCCCTGTTCCTTGGCCCCTTTCTCATTCGTCCCCTTGCTTGCTGACTTTCAGTCCCTTAGCCCTGCTGCTCTGCTCCTGACTGGTTGCATTTTTTCTCTTTGCGCTCTGCTCTTTCTGCTGCTGACCCTTGTCCCTTTCTCTTTAGCTTTCTCCCTCATGTGCTCTCTGCTGCTAGCTTGTCTCTTTCCTTACCTCCTGACCTCCTTGCTGCCTTCTGCCTCTCTTTATTTGTATTTTGTCCTGCTCTCGCTTTTAACATTTTCCCGTTTCTCCCTCCCTGCCCCCGCACTTCTCCCTTCCTGCACTTTGTCCCTTGCCCCCTCGTCCTTTGCTTCTCTCTCCAGGCTCTCAACTCCTTCATCTCTGCTGTAATGAAAGTGAATGAAACAATTTTGATCTCATTTCCAGCTGGCCTCTGTCTGGGCAGGCAGATAATAAAAGCAGTCAGCAAACAGAAGGGGAAGGTCAGGTACATACTTAACACCTTGGTTTGCTGTGCTCTTCTGCAGAGGACACAAGGGGAGGGGGGAGAGGTTTGATTTCAGATTCATATTTTATATAAATGCAATTTCAATGCATGGTTGGTGGGGACCCAAGGTGGGTGAGTTAACTTCCCATCTTGCATGTGCACATACTTGCACACACATTCACTTCCCCTGTTTTATTCACTGAAGGATGGAGAGCTTGGTTTCAACAATTTATCATGGAGATTGAACTTAGGCTGGAACAGAGAAAATATTATTTTAATGATTGCATTTGACTTTGTAATTATGGCAGTGATAAAGCACAGCAGGAAGCAGTGATGTTCTAGTGGGGAGACTGACTCAAATTATAAACATTTACGGCACAAGAAAGGAGCCGGCTTCTCCCAAGAAGGATGCTGGTACAATTACAAGAAAATCTTTGTAGAACCCCTCTCAGTGTACAGCTTACCAGTGCAACGGAGGTCTCAGCAGCTTCGATCCTAACACTGCTTACTCAGGTCCTTAATTATCAGAATCCTCAGAGTTAGAGCCCTCGAGAAACCCCACCATTGCTAATCTCCCTCGTACACCCGTACCCAGGAAACCCCACTAGTGCTAAACTCCCTTGCCAGTACCTGAAAACAGGCCCAGATTTGGTAATAGGTAATGGAAGCAACTGCCTCCAGTGCCATATTGATAGGTACTGGAGCATCACTACCACTGCTATGGTGCCGTCTGGGCCTGCTGCTTGTCCTGTAGATCGGCAATGGCCCTGACCCAGCAGCAGCAACAACTCCAATAGAAAAATTGAGCGTGGGACCTGCAAGCTCCCATCATGCACCTGTAGGGCCTTCCTTCGGCCCTGCCCCCTCACACGGATCTCCGTGGCAGCAGGAAGCCTGGGCGGGAGGAGGGGTTAGGGCTGCAGCAGGACCTGTGAGCAGGCAATGGTCGGCTCACAGGCACCAGGCTGAGTCTTTCTGTGGGAGTTGTTGGTGCTGCTGCAGGGCTGAGTTCACCACTGATCTACAGGACAAGTGGTGCAGCAACTCAGATGTTTGGGGGCTAGCTGAAAGGGGAGGACCTGGGTGGAAGCAATCTAGAAGAAGGCAGTCCCTCCCCACCATACTTCTGATGACTTTGGGGGGGGGGGGAGGAGGAGGAGGGAGGTGAGTTGACCCCCTTCATCCGCGATCCTCCAGTTATTTCTCAGAAATGAGGGAGGGGGTTCTCCCCTTCTTTATCCTCATTGCCGATGGGGACCCATAATTTAAATCTGGCCCTGCCTGAGAAACTCCATCAGTGCTAAACTCCATTATACATCTACAGTGCTAAGCCAGGACATGTGCTGGGCCTTTTGTTTGACATCTTTAAAAGTAATCGTTCTCTTTCTAAGTATCATTTGATCTAGAGTATTTGTGTACTGTCTGTCTTTTCGGTTTATTTGTTGGGATTAATGTTCTTTAGACTTCCCTGCACCTATTGTTTGTGTGAGCTTGTCTGGGCTACATACTGGGTTTTGATATAAGTGCTCTTCAAGTTATCTGCTGAGCCCCTAAGACTTTTTTTTTCTTTTCTTTTCATTGATGCTCCTTGGTAACCCAGCACCAGAGAAACCTCTGTGCTCAAAACAATGCATTGTTATTATATCATTGCAGCTATTGTTGAACTTTCTGCCAAATTGTAAGACGTGTACATTGTCCTTTTCCTATTCGTATTTATTGATAGTCATTTTGGAGGTAGCAACTGAAGCAGCATGAAATCTTTCATATTTCAGAAAGGTGCTGCTGAAGGTAATAGGTTCAGATGTAAATTGCTGCAGTTTTTTTTTTGGTGTGTCCTCATATATTTTTATTGAATGCACAAGGATTTTTTTAATACGCTTTCCATTTAGTGAGCGTAACACTGCCTCATATGAGATGACATTGCTACCATATTGTGCAGCAGATTTTATTTAATGAAACAAGAAGGGTCACAATTACAGCACCTGGAAATTATAACGATCTACAGATTTCCTGAAATAAAATAAATTTTTCGACTCTTAACAGCTTCCTGTCTGTCAGACATTATTCCACTAAGTATGTATTTCTAGCTATTAATGATGGGTTTTAAGGCCTAAGATTGGAAAAATATATCTATTTCTTATTACAGATAAAAATTGCAATCCATTTCTAAATAATAATTTGAAATGAAAGCTCACATTGGATGTTCAGTATATTCTTAATCCTTTTCCATGCCCCTGCCCAAAATTTCCTTATGTTGTTATATCTCTGTGTGGCAAAATAAAAATGGATTGCATGATGTTAGGTTCCATATTAGGAATTACCTCCCAGGAAAAAGATGTGGGCATCACAGTGGATAGAGATGTGAATCGTGTCCTCGATCGTCTTAACGATCGATTTCGGCTGGGAGGGGGAGGGAATCGTATTGTTGCCGTTTGGGTGTTTAAAGTATCATGAAAATCGTGAAAATCATGAGCCGGCACACTAAAACCCCCTAAAACCCACCCCGACACTTTAAATTAAATCCCCCACCCTCCCGAACCCCCCCCCCAAAATGCCTTAAATTACCTGGGGGTCCAGCGGCGGTCCGGAACGGCCTCCTGCAATTGAATCGTGTTGTCTTCAGCCGGCGCCATTTTTCAAAATGGCGGCGCAAAATGGCGGCGGCCATAGACCAACACGATTCGACTGCAGGAGGTCGTTCCGGACCCCCACTGGACTTTTGGCAAGTCTTGTGTGGGTCAGGAGGCCCCCCCAAGCTGGCCAAAAGTCCCTGGGGGTCCAGCGGGGGTCCGGAAAATGATCTCCTGCCGCGAATCGTTTTCCGTACGGAAAATGGCGCCGGCAGGAGATCGACTGCAGGAGGTCGTTCAGCGGGGGTTCCGGACCCCGGCTGAACGACCTCCTGCAGTCGATCTCCTGCCAGCGCCATTTTCCGTACGGAAAACGATTCGCGGCAGGAGATCGTTTTCCGGACCCCCGCTGGACCCCCAGGGACTTTTGGCCAGCTTGGGGGGGCCTCCTGACCCACACAAGACTTGCCAAAAGTCCAGTGGGGGTCCGGAACGACCTCCTGCAGTCGAATCGTGTTGGTCTATGGCCGCCGCCATTTTGAAAAATGGCGCCGGCTGAAGACAACACGATTCAATTGCAGGAGGCCGTTCCGGACCGCTGCCGTTCCGGACCGCCGCTGGACCCCCAGGTAATTTAAGGCATTTGGGGGGGGGGTTCGGGAGGGTGGGGGATTTAATTTAAAGGGTCGGGGGTGGGTTTTAGGGGGTTTTAGTGTGCCGGTTTTCCTGCCCTCCCCCTTCCCCCGATTTACGATTTTTTGACGATAAATCGGGGGAATTGGTATTGTATCGTGGCCCTAACGATTTTTGATGATTTAAAATATATCGGACGATATTTTAAATTGTCAAAAAATGATTCACATCCCTAACAGTGGACAATACAATGAAATTGTCAGCTCAGTGTGCTGTGTCAGTCAAAAAAGTAAACAAATTTTAGGAATTATTAGGAAGGGAACGGTGAATAAAACGGAAAAGGTTATAATACCTCTATATCGCTCCATGGTGAGACCTCACATAGATTACTGTGTTCAGTTCTGGTCACCAAATCTCAAAAAATGTATTGATGCACTGGAGAAGGTACAGAGAAGGGCGACCAAAATGATAAAGGAGATGAAACGGTTCCCCTATGAGGAAAGACTAAAGAAGTAGGCTAAAGAGAAGGCTGAGGGGGGATATCTTGGAGGTCTACAAAATCATGAGAGGGCTTGATTGGGTAAATGTGAATCGGTTATTTACTCTTTCAAATAACAGAAGGACTAGGGGGGCACCCAATGAAATTAGCAAGCAACACATTTAAAACAAAGCATATAAAATTCGTTTTCACTCAATGCACAATTAAGCTCTGGAATTCATTGCCAGAGAATGTGGTTAAGGAAGTTAACTTAGCTGGGTTTACAAATGGTTTGAACAAGTTCCTCTAGAAGTAGTCCATAAACTGCTATTAATCAAGTTGACTTAGGGGCGGATTTTAAAAGCCCTGCTCGCCGGTGCGCCTATTTTGCATAGGCCGCCGGCACGCGCAGAGCCCTGGGACGCGCGTAGGTCCCGGGGTTTTTTGAAGGGGGCGTGTCAGGGGCGGGGCCGGGTGACGCGGCGTTTCGGGGGTGGGATGCGGCGTTTCGGGGGAGGGACTGGGGGCGTGGCGCCGGCCCGGGGGCGTGGTTGAGGCCTCCGGACCAGCCCCCGGGACCAGAGGACGGAGCGGGGCTGCCGGCGACGCGCGCAAAGTTACGCCTTTGCCGACAAAGGTAAGGGGGGGGGGTTTAGATAGGGTCGGGAGGGGGGTTAGGTAGGGGAAGGTGGGGGGAGGGCGAAGAAAAGTTCCCTCCGAGGCCGTTCCGAAATCGGAGTGGCCTCGGAGGGAACATGCAGCTCGCGCTGGGCTCGGCGCGCGCAGGTTGCACAAATGTGCACCCCCTTGCGCGCGCCGACCCCGGATTTTATAAGATACGCGCGGCTACACGCGTATCTTATAAAATCCAGCGTACTTTTGTTTGCGCCTAGTGCGTGAACAAAAGTACGCGCTCGCGTATTTTTTAAAAAATCTGCCCCTTAGAGAATAGCCAGTGCATAATTACCGGCATCAGTAGCATGGGATCTGTTTAATGTTTGGGTACTTGCCAGTTACTTGTAACCAGGATTGGCCACTGTTGGAAACAGAATGCTGTGCTCGATGGACCCTCAATCTGGCCTAGTATGGCAGCGTCTTATGTTCTTATCTTCCTTAATATTGAATTTTGAGATTTTTACCTGTGTTCAGACTGTCTTATATGAGCAATAAAATACATCTGAGTGAGGGATGCTGTCAGGGCTGGCCACTGACAGGTGTCAAACTGGGGCCTGGAAGCCGAGTGGCCAGTGGTTTACCCTCTGAACAAATGGAGGACACTGAACAAAGAAGTCTAACATAAAAGTGGAATCTTGTTCTGGTTTTGCTGGGAGAACCATTGATCCTGCCCTAAGGGAGTCAGATTAGCCCTCAGGACTAGAAAAAGAACTGGCTCAAAGATGTTCCTCTTTCATAACAAATGTACCTCTGGGTACAGGGAAATACCTACAGTACCTACATGTAATCCACTTTGAAGTGCCTGAAAGGTGGAATATAATATAAAATAAAATAAATAAAATGAACAATTCTCATGCATTAATTGTCTTGGTGGCAAAGACAGGACATATAAACATTAGATAAAAGGAAAACAAAGATGTTCCCAGCAGCTCAAAGGCTTCTTAGCCATGCTGCTGGATCCACAGAGTGAGCTCCATTACACCTGATATAAAATGAAGCAAGGGATATGTGAGTATTGGAACCGAGCCTGTTTGTGACTCTTGGATATGATGAGCTGTGAATACTTGTAGGTATAAATTACCTGGAACCACTATTGAACTGGTTCGTGTTCTAACCCACACTCGAGGGGAGTTTTGTATTATGAAGCTGTTGAAAGCTTGTGATGAAGTTATCCGAACCTGCCTACTTGTGCGCTGTGATCCCCGTGTTAAAATGAAGCTAAGTTGAGAACCCGAGACAGGGTCTGCATAGGAAGAGGCCCTGGCAGATGCAAAATGGCCCTACCCCGGAACAAAAATGAAACCCTGTCACATTTTTTTTTTAAAGTTCCACCCCCTACTTCCTTCCATTTTTGTAGCCACAAACCACCCTGTTGTAAGATATATGCAGGGTGATCCAGAAGAAAGTTAGAGAGGTTGATCTTGCCTTTCCCATTACTCGTTTTGTGGTGTGATATATGTGGAATTTTCTTTTTCCAGAGGAAATCAGAATGCAGGCATTCCATTTTCTTAGGAAAGTTATCATAAAAAGTATGGGCAATACACTCAGAGGTAGATTTTAAAAGCCTTAGGTGTGCAAAAACAAATGGCCACATAGGTGCACCATGCAGGAGCTATGTGAATTTTAAATAGCCAGGAAGGTTTATAGGGCTTAGTCTGATACTCTATATAAGGACCATTGAAAGGGGCCATTTTGATTTGGAGTGAGTTTTCAGGAGGTAGGTTGGGTGTTGCTGACATTTTCAGAGGTATCCATTGTAAAAACTGACATCATTAAAGAATTTTTGACCTTATAAGTGATGAAATTCTAACAAGAGGAGTTGATTTGTGCACTGCAGTGTCTGCTAGTTGCATTGTACAAATCAACTCCCTTTCATCACTTATAAGGTCTAAAATTCTTTAATGATGTCAATGTTACAATGGATACCACTGAATGTGTCTGTAACACTCCTCCTTCCCCCCCCCCCCCCCAAGTTCAACCCACGTCCTGAAAACTCACCCTAAATCAAAGTGCCCCCTTACAATGGTCCTTATATAGAGTATCAGTCTCAATCTGCACCCTTTAAAGAGTCTCTCGCTCTCACCAGACTCTTGCACCTAATGAGGAACTGTATCAAAGTGACACATGTATTTTATAAATTAGTGAGTATTTTTGTACATGGCAAGATACACGTGTTTGTGGGCTCACAAGCGGCCCTTTTAAAATCTACCCATTAGTATATAATTTATCTGTGGCATAATAGACATTTTAATAGTTTCAAGTGTTCCCCAGCATGATAAATATAATGGTGACCACTTTAAAGTAACTTCTTGAAGTAAACCTTCAATTTTTCCATATTAATCAAAATTGTATTTCTTAAATCATTATGGCATATCATTCCCAAGTGCTTCACCCCCTCCTCTTCCCATTAAAATAACAAAGGATCTAAAATAGCCTTTGTACAATGAATATTAAGAGGAAACGCTTTCAATTATGTAACATCATAAATTCTTAAAGCAAAGCAATGAAGTCCTAGGGCAGAAGTGGCCAACTCTGGTCCTCAAGAGCCATAAACAGGTCAGGTTTTCAGGATATCCATAATAAATACACATGAGACAGATTTACAGACAATGAAGGCAGTGCATGCAAATCTCCCTCATGCGTATTCATTATGGATATCCTGAAAACAAGGCCTATTTGTGGCTCTTGATGACCAGAGTTGGCCATCTTTGTCCTAGGATGCAGTAATGGAAACATCAAACTCAGATTAATACTGTATATCATTTGCAGATAGATAATATACATTCAGTGTTGTTAACACTGAATCTATGAATTTCTGTATTTTGTTTAATAGCACTTGATAAAGGTTTTAGAATAAAAGAATCTAAAAGAATATTATGCATCTATAACCTTATTGTAGGGGCCCATATAGCATATATATCATTTACACAAAGGATTTCCCAAAACCAAACCAATTTAAAACCTGAAATAAGTACTTCTTCATCACCCAGTCGAATGCAGCATCTAAAGAAATTGCTAAAGCCAGAATCTCCACTTATTAAGCCTAACATTATCTGTGTGGTAACAACAACTTTATGTAATCCCCTGGCTCTCAAGAGTAGTATGTGGGTACCAGGATTCATCTCATGAAGGAATATTTACTCCAGGGCCCTACTGATGCAGGAGCATATTTACAGGTGACCATCAAGTAGTCAGCAAACAAATGATTCTTATTCCAAGGAATTATTCTACGTAAAATGTAAATAGATACACTTGAAAAATGTACTTGTTGTCATATTATATCATCCATGCTAACCACAGTTCATTATAATCTTCAGAAACTGTTTCTTCTGATACACAGTACAACATCCATATTCAACGAGAGACAGTCATTCAGTTCGACTATGACTACTCACACTGGGAATATTTACTTTGTCCCCATAGAAAAGTCTTGGCACTCTGTGGGGGCAATAATCAAACTTCCTGTGCAAGCTCCAGTGGTAGTTTTTACCTACAGAGTTTGCACCAGTAATCAAAACAGTATTACGCAGTTAGTTTTGCTTTGATTATTACCATAGGGAAATGTACCTGCAGAGATCTGCACCTGATTTTTCTGCAGATACCTTTTCCAGGTAAAACTACATGCGTAGGTTTGAAAATCCAAAACTCCATGTATCGTTACTCACCTGATCTAAGCCCACCTATGGGAATGTCTCCGCAGTTTGCAGGTAAATCATTTTGTGTTATTAAACAATCTGCATACTCTTACACATATAGAGTGGGCAGTTTTCAAAAAGCCCTTTTCATGGGTAAAATACTCGGGTTTCACCTTCACTTCATATGCCCCTTGATGTACTTCCAATATAGTTTGCTTCACACTACTAGTTGCTCCCTGAAATGCTCCTCTTAAAATCCCAGTGACTGAAAATCCTCACGCCCACTCCTCTTAACCTGAAGAGCTACATTAAAGACACTTTTCTTCACTGATACCGTGCCAGCAATTAACTTTCTTTCGTGGCTATTTAGAATAGTTCCTTTCTCTTCCAACTTACAGAAAACTGCTGCAATTCCTCATAAAGATTCAGCTGCTTAGACATTTAGCCAGAGGGGAGAAGATATGGAAATACATTTGCTTTCTCTATGAACAAGCAGGATAAATGGCCACACAAGTGGGTGATATTGTCCAACGGTGCTGGTCCAGACACAGTCTCTGTCTGTCTGTCAAAACCCAGAAAGAAGTTCTTCTGACCATGCACAGGATTCCCATGCTCCAGTTGCGCATTAGTCCCCTCAGTCTTTTTTCAGCGGTAGGATGATTCTTCTCTCTCTCTCTCTCTCTCTCTCTGTCTCTCTCTCTTTCTCTCTCTCTCTCTCTCTCTCTGCAGTATTTTTGGCACTTAGGTTTTCAGTTTTTGGCCTATGGCCAATCCATACCATCCTAAGTTCATTTTTTCTTATTTTAGTTTCAAGTGTCCCTTAAAAAAACAGAAACAAATACCGTACATTTAGAATTATAGTTTAAGTCATGTCAGGAAAACTGCTGTTCAAATTATGTAGGAAATGCAGCCACCAGGTGGCTTCAGCTGACCTGCACACGGACTGCCTTAGGTGCCTGGTTCATGCTCACAACACAGCTAATTACGAAGTTTGTGCCAGGATATCCCCAAGAGTGATAAGGTACAGACAACTATGATCCTATGAGACATCCTTTCCAGATGGGGAAAACAACTACTGTAATCCCACCCTCTTCCCCATGGCATTGAAGCTTAGCTAAAGAAAAAACTGAGGAGACTTGTGCTGTGCTGGAGCATGGGATCTCCTGCACATGCTCAGAAAGGCTTGTTTCTGAGCTTTCAGAGAGAGAGAGAGAGAAAGAAAGACAATGCCCAGGCGAACACCATTGGATGACATCACTTGCTTGTGTAGCTGGTTTGTCCCCACTGTCCATGGAGAACACCTGTTACAGGTAAGCAATGTCATTGTACTAGGGAACAGGATAAAGAACTGGAAAATAGCAAAGAACTCTTCTAATGCCAAACTATAGCAAATGAGGTGTTTAGAGGTAAACATCCCTAGCGCATCTTGTGGTTCTCAGGGACCCATTTGCTGTTGCTACCACTCGTTTGAATCTCTAATTGTTTCTTTAGGCAAGTTATCATATTAAGGGAGCTATTTACTAAGCTATGATAACACAGTATTGCATTAAAACACATATTAATATGTGATATTGGCAATGCTTCTATGAAAATCTGAGCCTTGTACTTGTTTTCCTAGACAGAAAGACTCTATACATTAGATAAAAGAAGCCAAACTACAAGGTTATAGAACATTTTTTAACAGATAAGATGCCAGTTGCATACCATCTAAGATTAGAATATTTTTGAACAGAAACAAGGCCAGTTTACATTCCATCTAATTGTGAATTTTAATCTCATGATAACCTAATCTATTTATGAAATTAGAATAATTAGCATGGAAGCCAAAAGAAAATGACCCTATGTCCATTCATATTATTTGTTTTTAATAGAAACCCAATTACAGAAATTTTTGCAAGTATGAAATCTAGCTTAGTGGTGGATGAAACAAGTGTAGAAATCCTATATATAGCTTTGATATTTTGTTTCTATTACTCTTTTCTTTTTTTTTTTTTTTTGCATTGCTGTTTTAATTTGTATTAATAATTGTAATTGTATTATTTATGTTTGCTTTTCTGTTTAAAAATTAATTTGATTTATAAAAATGTCACAAGTTGGTAAAGAGTTTCTTATTCCTAGATTTTGATGGTTCGATAGGAACTAACTATTATGAGTGATAGGACAGGACGTTAGCTTTGGCTCTGATCTGGCAGGTTGGAAATAGAAAGAAGGGAAAAGAAAAAAGTGTCAGAAAGGTTGAGGTTGAGGGTATTTGTTTTATATGTCATGTGTAAAACATACATGTGATTTCTTTGTTTTAAACTTTTGTATTTTAGTATTTTATTATGTATGTTATTTTTTGTAAACCATCTTGATGATTTGTACAGTATAAAACATTTTAAATAAATAAAATATATTTGATTTCAAGTTACACAAAATAGCAAACGTGCTAAACTGAGCACACTCAGCTTTCTTTTCCTCATTTCTCTTCCTTCTTACTGAACATTGATATAAAAGGAAGCCTGACATAGGAGACTGATAGGCAGTACTGATGGAATGAGTAGGAGAGCAACTAGACCCCAGGAGAGAGACTGAAGGAGAACAGAGAGGTCAAAAAGAGAAAAAAAAGACAATGGAATATCTTGTCTTTGTCTTGTACACCTTTTGTGTACAACACACAAGCATTTTTTATCCATTGTGAGGATAAATGAGCAAATGCATGTTTTTGTCTGCCTGTGTAAATTTGGGTTTTTAAAGAACAGCATGAGAGCACATGCTTGGAGAGAAAATGGAACATGGAAGAGTTTGAGTAGCTGTGAGTGTGTGTACTTAGATATGAAGGACATGTGAGAGGTGAAAGTATAAGTAGGTCTAGCAGGGAGGAGAGGGAGAAGAATGACAGTAAAACGGAAAGTAGAGGCTACAGAAAGGAGCCTAGAGTGCAGGAAAAGATGAGGAGGAAGTGCTGGATTAGGAGCACAGGCAGAGCAAACAGGCCAGAGAGATGGAGGCAGGACCCACATAGCCTGGCCAGACTTATTACATACTGGGTGGAGGAATATGGGTCCGCACAGCAAGAGGAGGAAATGATGGGAGAATAAAAAGGGAAGAGACATCAAGGAGGCATGGACTCTCTGAAGCACACCCGTTTTATGTCTGTCAAAGTTATAGAGCACATTGAAGAGAGAGAAGATTCTAGAGGAAGAGGAAGTCCCAGAGACTGCACCACAAAGCAGCAGGTGTATGATCACCATGTGTTGCTTCTGTCAAGAAGAAAATGACCACATTTTAATACTAGACCTTGAGAACTTCAACATGCTGTTTGGCAGAGGCTCCATAATGATATCCCTGGCAGCAATGAAATGTATTTGGAAACAAACTGAATCAGAGAGCAGTAGCACAAGTGAAACATCACTATTAGGAGATTAAACAGGGCCTTAAAGAAAAATCTGATAAAATCTGAGTCCAGCAGCAGAATACAGTGGTGTCCATGTCTATGCCATTCACTTCACACCACTGGAGCAATGTATTGCACAAATGTTAAGTCTGGACATCATTATCTGCCTCCAAGTAACCACAGACACGCATCAACAAAACATCACTGGTGATCTGGGAAGTTATATGTATTACATGAACACAAAGTAGGAACACACAAAAACAATCTGTTTATGGAGCCTGTAGGAGCTTACACACCTAGTAGATGGTGGAGCTCTGGTCTGACTTATGGTGGGACCTTTTTGGGAAAGGTAACCTGGACTTGGTGGACCACTGGAGATTGCAGGCAAGGGGAATTGCAGCATAAGATACTTGCCTCACTTTTCTAATGGCAGCAAAATGGATGCATGTGTTCCTTTAATACCAACATACACATCTCCATATCTTCTCCAGGTCCAATAATTTCAGAGAGCACCCTGAACTCACAGATACACAGGATGCATGCTGCTGGAATGCACAGCTGCCACTGTGATATAGAAAACAGAGCAGGCAGGCAATGGCTTCATTCAGGAGACTGTGGTACAATAAGGCGGATGCCTAACCCATACGTTCAGATGACATCTAACATGGAAAGTGTGGAAGGAAAGAAAGGACTGTACTCAGATTTTGCCTGGCTCAGCTCCATCAGATTCAACCTACTGACTCCTGAAAGGAATGACAGCCCTCACTTGGGAAGGCAATGTCATCTAGAGATGTGCTTCGGGTAAAAATTTCGTGTCGGGCTTCGTTTCAGGCCCCCCTGCAGGAATTTCGTTTTTCCTGTGGTTTGGGGTTTTTTTCCAGGGGCCCTGATTTTCGAGTTAGTGCGTACTAACGGGAGTTAGTGCGTACTAACAGGAGTTAGCACACCCTAACTCCCGTTAGCGTGCACTAACTAAAAAATGATTTTTTTCCGAAATTTCAGAAAAAAATCAATCATTTTTCGGTTCTCCCAAACCATTCCAAATTAAGCAATTTTGTTGACATTGCCTAATTCGGGAAAAATGATTGCACATCCCTAATGTCGTCTGAGTGTCCTTGCGGCACAGAGATGAGTGATCAAGGCTTTTCTGTTTGAACTGCTTAATTTTTTTTTAATATATAACAAAACCACCAGCATTTACAGTTCGTACTAGGCATGTGCATTCGTTGGTTCATTCAGCGGTACATGCATATCTCACAAATGGATAGTACATGCACATACATCTGTTGCTGAATTACATACATGCACACTATCCATTGTGTGTGTGTACTCTCCATTTGTGAGATATGCACGTACCACCAAAATGAATCAAATGAATCAACCAACGAATGCACATATCTAGTTTGCACAACACAAATTCAGGCCAGCTTTGCAAAGAACTTCCTTCTCCTATTTTATACAACAACATGAACAGGTCAGCTATTCTCAAGGGGCTGTTTGTCCCTTTGTACTCGTGTTCCTGGAGTCCTAGGGCCTCCCTTTGCTCTCCTCTCAATCTAGATTATATCCATGGGCCAGAGACCACCTGAACCCAGAATTCCCTGTTTTAAGGTGCACCGGGTCCAGATAGTTAAGCCTTGTTCTTAAGGCGTTCTGTGGTCCCTGTGTATATACCTTGTCACAGTCCTCTCTCTAAAACTATCCTGTGTTGTTGGGGAAACAACAACATGATAATGTAATCCATGGGGATTTCAGATCTATAAGGAAAGAGTATTTAAACCCAAATAATTTGAAGAATTGGTGAGATGAAAGAAGCCCTACAATTGTTAATGCTGAAATAAATCTCTGAACTCTTCTTGTGGCCATTAGACATGCTAAAAAAAACAATGACTAAAATGGCTATCACTGTATACCAACCAACAGATTTGAGACAATTGACATCAACACTAGGGATGTGCAGAGCAAAATTTTATGTTCATATTTTTTATGTCCGAAAGGGGGTCCCACTTGCGGCCAATATGGACATAAAAAAAATCCAATGAGTTGGGTATATGTACATATGTGCAAAAAAAAAATTTAAACCCCCTCACCCTCCTTAATCCCCCCCCCAGACTTACCACAACTCCCTGGTGATCGAGCGAGGAGTGAGGACGTCATTTCTGCAATCCTTGGCGAGAAGCATGTGACGTCGGTGGCACGTCGAGTGACGCGGCGTCACGTGATTCCCGGCTCGTTCGCGCCGGACGGCTCGTTCGGCCCAAAAAGAACTTTTGGCCAGCTTGGGGGGGCCTCCTGACCCCCTCAAGCTGGCCAAAAGTTCTTTTTGGGCCGAACGAGCCGTCCGGCGCGAACGAGCCGGGAATCACGTGACGCCGGCGTCTCACTCGACGTGCCGCCGACGTCACATGCTTCTCGCCAAGGATTGCAGAAATGGCGTCCTCACTCCTCGCTCCATCACCAGGGAGTTGTGGTAAGTCGGGGGGGGGGGGGGGTTAAGGAGGGTGAGGGGGTTTATATTTTTATTTTGGCTCAACAATCGCGATTTCCCACATATCGAACATATCTATGTTCGATATGTGGGAAATCCGATCGTTTATGTCGAATCAATTTTTTAAGTAAAAAAAAAATATGAGTTGCGTTTTACTAATGCGGTCAATCCGAATGCACACCCCTAATCAACACCATGTGCTCAGTCCACCAAAGCTATTCTAACCATTTCTACTGCATTTGCTCTATATAAGCTATTTAGGAGTGACCATCTCAGAGGGCCCTAAACCAGACGTAGAAATGCCAGAAAGGAAAGGGTAACCTCCTGACCATCCCTTATTGTTCCCTATCAGTGGCTTCCACAAGGGGTTTTCCCCTCAACTGCTGCTGCTTTATCTCCACTGTGACATCAAGTCTTGCAGCCTGTGGGAACTATCAGAGACTAAACAAGACATAGAACAAACAGATGCACTGATTCATTTGCAAACAGTTGTTATAATGGCTAAGAACCTGTGCCATGGCCATTTATTTCTATTTGTTACACCACTGCCCCTTTCACATTTTGAAGTGTGCAACAATGTTAGAAAATCCACTGTCCTCTGTAAATCTTTTGCTTGGAAATTCCTTTGTGTCGGGTAAATAAATGCAGATTTATTTTTTAAGCAATTCACTGTGGTTTGGTGTCTCACCTTTGTCACTTACTCCTCTCTCTGCCAGTCTCTCCCTCTCCCCCCTATCCTGTACATGACATCTCTCATAACTCCCTCCTGTTACAGCAGCCATAGCTACTCCATCTGTAACCCCCCAGTGTACCCCAGCCCTGCCCTATCTATCCCATTGATACTAGGGAAGGAAATCTGCCAGTCCTGATTCCAGAAGGCACCAGCACATAACCATACACTCTCAACAAGCACCCTGTAACATTAAGACTGCAGTCAGCCATGGCCCCAGTAGTACTCTGTACAGACAATCTAAACATATTGTGGTGGGGCACCTCCCCTTTTGCGACCTTGGCTGATGCCACCGGGGCGAGTGGGAGGGTAAAGCAGGATGCCTGGATGATCCTGCTTTTCCCTCCCACTCACCTGTTGGCAATTGTAGGAGAGTTGCTCTCAGTGCTGAGTTATGGAATTCTTCAAAAGGCTAGACCACTGTTAAGACACAGCTGCCAAGACTGCTGTTGCAGGTCAAACCTCAGAACGCCTGCAATCATCTCTGAATGAACTACATCAGTAACAGCAATGATCATCACAATCCTACCATTTTATATGACCCTGTGGAATTATTTGAAACAGTAAAACCCATGTGCCATGTACACTATGGAGTGCACAACAATGCTTAAACAGCATTTGTCATGTGTTAACCATCTGTTTGCAAGCATATTTATGTAGTGCAAATAAATGTAGTGCTGTGTAGGATGTTATAAAAAGGCGGAGTATTTTTCTTTTCCAAAGAAACATGTGAGAATATGTATTCTAGCTAAAGGGTCTGCGGGTAGCCTTTTAAAGTTTCATCTTTTGTACAGGACCTTCATATTTCAGCCCCAATACATTCTGGTCACTGAGCTCTTTCAGTAGCATGCATGTTAAAAATATAACATTTGGCCTGAGGCAGGCATTGCATTTTAGGCCTTAGTGAGCAGTGAGCACACACTAAATAGCAGGTGGAAGAGAGGTATCCATGATATTTTCTGTGCACCTGCCTAAGCCTAATTTACATATGGCATTCCTTCATTTCCACGTGGGTAGGCACTAATTTTAGCATGCATCTGCTAGCATGTTCTGAACCCAGTTTAGGGTGCACATCAGGCTGTGGAACATAGGGCTCCTGCATATTGAAAAATAGTCCTAAGCAATCTAATTCATTCCCATTACTCTTCCATTCATTCACTTTCCAGTCTCACACCTCACTTATTTCAGACATATTTCTGCATTTGTCCTTCTTTCCTGTAAATATCCCTCAATTCATTTCAACCCGTTTACTTATTTTAACTGGCATACTGTACACATGAACCATTTCCCATACCTACATCCTTGAAATGATTCTGCAGCATTCTCCAAAACAAACATATACTGTACTTAGCAAGTGCTGGCTAACAACCCAAAATGTAGTATTTGCCTCAGGCCAGCTAGGTGTTAACTAGCTAATGTGCACACTGTTCAGATGGCTGAACTATCTTCAGCCAGAGAATGTGAAAAATGAAGGCCATGTACAGGACAGGACATTATAAAACCGTGCCCATGGGCTCTTAAGGAGTCATACATTTGGCCAGACTTCTCTTTGCCAAACTAAAATTCAGCCCACACGCACGTTTCTGGAATTCTTACACACATATACGTATCACACCACAAATATGTCTTCTAAACAAAGCTGTTACGCATCACAGAAGCTGTTCAAGCACTGCCCTACTTCATCATGATGTGGAAACCGTCTTTGGGATATTGGCGTGATTAGTAATATCATTGCTATTATTGTTCTGGCTAGTCTGGCCCAGCCTCACCTCCTGGCTACTCACAAAAGTATGGGGTGAGGGAGCAAATGAATAGCCCATGGGGCTTCCAGTCCTTTCCCCTCCCTTCCCCCCCACCCTCCCCCAGTATAAAAATAAAGATTTCAAGGGTACTACCAGGACAGGGCAGACATGGAGAAGACAGAGGAATGACGTAAAGAGAGAAGGAGGCGGCAGGGGAGATACAGCAATACAAATCTGAGCATAAATCTGCTTTGAAAATTGTATAATACGCATAGACTAATCCTCAGAAAGTTACAGCTGCTCTTTACAGAGAATAAATTGGGCACACTTTTTAAAATCAAAACTTATGTGTGTTATTCCCAGCTCCACTCCCTTCCCCCAGAATGTCTATTTTTACAGGTTTCATGCACACGTTTATGCACATAACCCCCATGCAATTATAAGAAGCCATTAATGCACATAAAGTCATGTTTTATGCACGTAAATGACTTTGAATGATTACCTCCTACATTTTTTACCATATGCACACTAAGGGGCCGATTTTAAATTTTACGTGCGGGGGGTACATTTGTGTGTGCTACCCAGCGCGCACAAATGTACACCCGATTTTATAACAGTGCGCATGTTATAAAATCCGGGGTCGGCATGTGCAAGGGGGTGCAGACTTGTGCACCTTGCATGCGCCAAGCCCAAGGGGAGCCCCGATGGCTTTCCCCGTTCCCTCCAAGGCCGCTCCAAAATCGGAGCGGCCTTGGAGGGAACTTTGTTTTCGATCCTCCCACCTTTCCCCCCCCCCCCCCCACCCCACCTTATTCGATTGAGTTGCGCCTGCCGGCGAGCGAACCTCCAGCACGGCCGATGTGCTGGAGGACTTGGGAATGCCCCCGGCCCCGGACCACAGCCACACCCCTGGCCCCGCCCCCGGACCGCCCATTTTCAAAAGCCCCAGGACATACGCGAGTCCCGGGGCTTGCGCGCGCTGCCGAGCCTATGCAAAATAGGCTCGGCGCGTGCAGGGGTAGGTTTTCGGGGATATGTGCGTAACCCTATGAAAATCTACCCCTGAATGTTTTTAGCACACATTTTACAGCATGGGCTTACATAACCTCCTTAGCAGAAAAACAATACATAAAACTCATCGTCTCTGATTATCTGCTTCTGCACATATAGGAGTGAATTTTCAAAGAGGCTTCATGTGCAAACATAGCATATATGCACAAAGCTAGCTTTAAACAAGCCTACCCTTAAATCCTCTTCTCGATATCCGCTCACTCGAAATCCTTCTTTCGACCTTTCCTTATTCCTCTAGAGTGCCCTGTAGCCCTCTCCCCTCTCCTCTTCCTCCTTTCAACCATGATAGGTTCGCCTGTATGTACAACTTTGTCTATACCTCCAGTGCTGCCTCCCAGCATCCAATTTCTGGGAAATTTTATAGCTCTGTTAACCTGTCTACATTTTGTACGAGACATTAGATATTTGCACGCCCGTATCACATCTTAATCTTGGGTCTCATATTATTATGTACATAAGTTTGCTATTCCTATTTCAAGCCTTAAGCTATCGCTCCCACGTGCAACTGACTCTGCACTTCCCAGTTATCTGTAAACCTGTTTTATGTAACTGCTCTCTTCCTGCTTTGTTTTTACCCCCGTTACATGTAAACCGGCATGATATCTCTGATGATGGTCGGTCAAGAAAAACCACAAATAAATAAAATAAATAAATAAGTGCACATGCATATGTATTTTATAAACCTCAGAAAACACATGTACATGCAGTATGGTGTGTATATTTTACTGGAGGGAAATAAGGGGTGATCTAGGGACTTTCCAGGCAGGGTTCAAAAGTACACATGCAAGCTGCTATTTTGTAAGAGGTATATGGGCATACATTACCGAACGTGTCCAAAAATGCACCTGCTAATGGACTCGTCTTTTGTCTGCATTTTTTGGGTGGGGGGGGGGGTGTCTAGGTGAATTGGTGGAGGTATTGGCAAACTGCTAAGTCCAAGTATGCACACAAATATTTTCAGAAGAGTATTGTTGCAATCAGCGGTCTGTGGGTCCATCCCGCAGACCACTGCTCTTACCTTCAGCCCAGGGCTCACATGATGATGTCCCAATACCGCAGCTAGATCCCCCAGCCCAAGTGCACTAGCTTGTCATGGCACAGCTAGGCTGATGACGACAACGACGCTGAAATACAGGCATTCCTTATGTGCATGTGCACCCAATCTGAAGGGATTTAAAGGGCCCATGGTGGGAAATCCTCTGTGGCACCCTCGGATGATATCATCATGTCTCCAGTATAAACAGCCTGTCTGAGCTCTCCTCCAGCACCTCGGCAATAGGTCATCTCTTTGAGAAGTGCTTTGCCTCTGTGTTCCTGGTTCCTGTATCTTGCTGTGTGCTCCTGCATTCTCATGTCCAGTTCCTGCTTCATTTGGCAGTCTGGTTCATCTTGAGTTTTTGTCTTCTTGGTCAGTCTCCCTCATCTGTCTTCAGCGTTCTCTCCTGCTCCTGTGGTCCTTTGCCCTATTCTTCACCCCTTGTCTTCCTGGATTGGATTTCTGGCTTGACCTTGGCTTGGACCTCGATGCTTCTTGAACTCCGCCCACCACTGACCACTGCCTTCTCACCATTACTGATTGAACTCCTCCTGCTGCAACCACTGCCTGAACCTCGACACTGTGTGAACTCCTCCTGCCTCAAATCCACAGCTTGAATCTGATCCTACCTTGCCTGCTGTCTGTCCTGACCACTGCTTGTTCTGACTCCACTATCCTCTCTGTGCTGGCCTGCAACACCTTCTACACGATGGATCTTCACCTTCATAGATGTCCATGCCTAAGTCCAGCCGGCCCCGGCACCCAAGGGCTCAATCTAAGAGGAACGAGGGCTGGTATTGGTGAAGTTCCTGTTGGGCCTCTGTTTGATCCAGCTCCCCCTACCAACAGTGGGAACCTGCAGGGCTTCCCCTCCATTCAGGTTGTGCCAACTCTGCCTCATTCTAAGGGTGCATGCTTGCAACAAGAATATGCACATAATTGTTAAATTTCTGCCTCCACCTAGACATCAGGGTTATTAGGCAGACATATTATATATTCTTATGTGACCTAAATATACATATTTATGTTTATAGAATAGAGAAAGTAAACATTGGCAATATGCATGCATACTTTTGGGACAGAAATATGTGGTATTTTATAAAATGTGTGACACCCACCACAGAGTTTATAAAATACTTGCAAAAATTTCTACATGTCCTCTTATGCATACAAATTGTGTACTGTGGACAGTTTTGAAAGGTGGGCTCCTTGAGGATAATTGTATAACAACTCCTGTAGGATCAAAGTCTGTGGGTACTTGCCAGTCTTTAGCCTGAATTTTCAAAGCAGACTTATGGACATAAGTCTGCTTTGAAAATTTGCAGATTGTCCCTGTAAGTAGGCACACACATATGCACAGAAAGTTACACCCGACTGGCAATGTTCAGGTCATTTGAGATTATTATTCCTACTTGTCTTGTTTGATAGCTACCAGTTCTTTCCCTCTTTATTGACGTTGTAAATCCCAGATGCATAATTTTATACTTTTATAGCAATGAAACATAGTTTCGAAGCTCCTGACAAATTTTCCTTGGCTCTCAGCATGTCATCTCTCTTACAGATTGTTGTGCCATCTGCAAGTCATTTTGCAATGTAGTAACAAATATGATAAAAAGTACCAGTCTCTGCTACAGGCCCTGAACTACTCCACTGGTTGCTTTATCACAGTAGAGTACATTGACCACCTTCTGATTTTTGTTACTTCGTGCGTATCTTGCCCAGTTGACAACTTCCTGTCCTACTTCCATAAATGGATAGTTTACTAGTCTTTGTAGACAATGTGAAAAACTTTATCAAAATACAAACAGGCAACATCAACTGGTTTTTCTTGAACTGCTGTTCTGGTCACCTCATCAATTGTTTGGTAAGATTTTCTTTAATTTCATTTCATTTTTTTTCAAATTTGATTACTTACTTAATCCTAAGACAGTGTATATGTAGGGATGCCCCCAACATACATATTCAGATAATCATGTAATTTGTTCTTCAAGATACTATACTATTCTGTTTTACAGTAGTATGTCCATAACTTTACCCACTACTAATGTTAGATTGACATATCTATAGATTTTTGTCTTCTCCTTGTTTCCATTTTGAATGGCATGAGACTGCAGCTCCTCTCCTGCAGGCATTTGGAATTTTCCCATTTTCTAAAGAAAAAATGTAAATATCCTTAATCCTCAAGTACCTTTAATCCTGTCACAGAGTTCATATAGCACCTAGGACAAGAGAAGTCTGAGCTTTCTTTGAACTGACCTCCTGCTACAGAGTAACAGTAACAGGTTTACTCTCAGCTTTCTCCACAACTGTCCAGCAGTAGAGTACCTGCAGCACCAGAGACAGCACTATTCTGAGCATCCTCCTTAACATCTCTAGAAAACCTGAAGTATCAGGGGCAGCACCAGTCTGAGCAGCCTCACTGTCCCACTGTAGAGCACCAGCAGCACCAGGGACAGCACCAGTCTGTTCATCACATCCTCTCTATTCCACTATAAAGCACCTGCAGCACCAGGGACAGCACAAGTCTTTATCACATCCTCTCTAATCCACTATAAAGCACCTGCAGCACCAGGGACAGCACCAGTCTTTATCACATCCTCTCTGTTCCACTATAAAGCACCTGCAGCACCAGGGACAGCACCAGTCTTTATCACATCCTCTCTATTCCACTATAAAGCACCTGCAGCACCAGGGGCAGCACCACCAGTCTTTATCACATCCTCTCTATTCCACTATAAAGCACCTGCAGCACCAGTCTTTATCACATCCTCTCTATTCCACTATAAAGCACCTGCAGCACCAGGGACAGCACAAGTCTTTATCACATCCTCTCTAATCCACTATAAAGCACCTGCAGCACCAGGGACAGCACCAGTCTTTATCACATCCTCTCTGTTCCACTATAAAGCACCTGCAGCACCAGGGACAGCACCACCAGTCTTTATCACATCCTCTCTGTTCCACTATAAAGCACCTGCAGCACCAGGGACAGCACCACCAGTCTTTATCACATCCTCTCTGTTCCACTATAAAGCACCTGCAGCACCAGGGACAGCACCAGTCTTTATCACATCCTCTCTATTCCACTATAAAGCACCTGCAGCACCAGGGGCAGCACCACCAGTCTTTATCACATCCTCTCTATTCCACTATAAAGCACCTGCAGCACCAGTCTTTATCACATCCTCTCTATTCCACTATAAAGCACCTGCAGCACCAGGGACAGCACCAGTCTTTATCACATCCTCTCTATTCCACTATAAAGCACCTGCAGCACCAGGGACAGCACAAGTCTTTATCACATCCTCTCTATTCCACTATAAAGCACCTGCAGCACCAGGGACAGCACCACCAGTCTTTATCACATCCTCTCTATTCCACTATAAAGCACCTGCAGCATCAGGGACAGCACCACCAGTCTTTATCACATCCTCTCTATTCCACTATAAAGCACATGCAGCTCCAGGGACAGCACCAGTCTTTATCACATCCTCTCTGTTCCACTATAAAGCACCTGCAGCATCAGGGACAGCACCACTAGTCTTTATCACATCCTCTCTATTCCACTATAAAGCACCTGCAGCACCAGTCTGTTTATCATAGAAACATAGAAATGACGGCAGAAGAAGACCAAACGGCCCATCCAGTCTGCCCAGCAAGCCCTCACACCCATTTGTTCTCATAATCTGTTACTCTGACCGCTGAGGTCAGGGCCTTCATTGGTAACTTTATGGTTTCAATTCCCCTCCACCCCCACCATCGATGCAGACAGCAGTGCTGGAGCTGCATCCAAGTGAAGTATCCAGCCAATCGGTTTGGGGTAGCAACCGCCGTAATAAGCAAGCTACTCCCATTTGTTTACCCTGCATGTGCAATTCAGCCATTGTTGCTTGTCTGAATAAAAATCTTCTTTACTTAATTCCCTCTGTTGCTGAAGCAGTGAGCTGCGCTGGATACTTATTCCAAGTCAAGTATTATGCTTAATTGATTCGGGGTAGTATCCACCGTAACAAGCAAGCTACACCCATGCCTACCTGCCCACCCAGACCATGCAATTCATTCCCTGTTGGTTGATGCTGATATAAATAATCTTTTCTTCACTCTCCCTGCCTTTGAAGTAGAGAGCCACACTGGACGTGCATTGCAAGTGAAGCATCAGGCTTAATTGATTCGGGGGTAGTAAGCGCCGTAACAAGCCAGCTACTCCTCTATCCCATTATAAAGCACCTTCAGCACCAGGGAGCGCACCAGGTAAAAAGTGTGCAAGAGGCGTGGTCATTGTTAAAAAATACTATCCTAGAAGCACAGTCCAGATGTATTCCACACATTAAAACTGTTATGATTCTGCTCTTACCTCCGCAGTGCAGGAGCCGTGGACTTTAATCTTCAGCATGGCTTAGAGCCACACCTATCAGGACCCTCTTGTGGCAGGGAGTGCCACCGACGCTCTCTTCAGCTTCATGGCCTAGAGGCCACAGTCCCCAGGCTTTCCTGGTGGCTGGAGCCGCCCTCTGTGTTTCCAGCAGCAGCAGGAGCCGCTGCTGATATCGAGGCCTGTGTAGAGACCCGGCTTCTCCCTACACTGCTCCTGCAGCATGACTGCTGGCCATGGTTCTGCATACTTCATGCTTCCTGTCTCCTAGGGTGCGGGCTGTGCCTCCTTCAGAGATTTAAAGGGACAGCCTCCTGGCCCCACCTGGACTCCTCCCAGGACATCTCCTCATCTTCAGCCCTATATAAGGGCCCAGCTTCCAGTCCTTAGTTGCCTTTGCAAGGAGTTAGTTCATCTCAAGGACTTCTCATCTTCACTCCTGCTAGTATTTCCTGTTCTTCGTGGGATCCCTCATTGTTCTTCATGTTCCTGGTCTCTTCCTGATGTTTCATGGTTTTCCTGATGTCTCGTGGTCTTCCTGTGATGTTCCACCTCCTTGAGTCCTCCAGATGTCCATCCCGAGGGTAAATCCATTTCATCCGGTTCCTGTTCTCAGACATTGGAGCCTCGGTCAGTTGGGTTCCTTCCTGATGCCTCATCTCTGCTTCTGCTTCCTGGACCCTTGGTTCCTCATGGCTACCTTCTCTGGCATGTCATGTCGTGTCTCGTCACTTCGTGGCATGGGCCAGCCTTCTCATCTTGCAGCACTAGTCTCCAGAGGGTCATCTTCACTTTGAAGCCAAGTCTTGTCTTGGTCCCATGTTTCATGTCTTAAGCCAAGTCTCGTCTTGGTCCCTTACCCTGGAATGTGTCTCGGCCCTCAGATGTTCTGGTGGCTGCACCATCCATGCCTAAGACTCTGATTGAACCTGTGCCATTTCAGCATGGTCCATGACCAGCCACGGGCGACTGTGTAGGGCGCACCTTGGTACAGGCTTCTACTGAATCTTCGCCATGTTCCGGCTTCAACTACCATGTATTTGTCTGGAGTCTCTTCGCACTCAAGCGTGGTCCGTGACCAGTCCATGAGCTGTGGGCTGTGTAGGGTGCGCTGCGTTGCAGCCTCAAACCAGTGCTTGTTCCTAAAAACTTGACCCTGAGTCTTCATGCTCAAGCTTCTCATCTGAGTCTTCATGCCCCAAGTCTCCTATCTCAGACTTCATGTTCCAGAGCCTTTGTCTGCCCTCATTTCCTGTCCAGCCTGCTGCCATTGCTGTTCCCATCGGCAGGTCCGAAAGGGCTTGGAGTAGTTGGAGGACCACTCAGAGACCAACCAAGGGTGGTTGGTCTCACTGAGGTATGCAGGTCGGCAGGAGCCTGGGCTTGGTCTTGACCCAGACACAGATTTGTCTCACCAGCCTCGGTGTTCCCCCGGAGCTCCTCTCTGGGATCACCGAGGTCCAAAGGCACACATCTCCTATTCTCACGCAGCAGCTGCTCATGGCATCTCTTGCTCCATCTAGCCAAAGCCTGCATGCGCAAAACAGAGGGCTAAGGCCTCCTAAGGCCCCCTTTCTATAACAAAAACAGGTGGAAAGAAGGCAAAATGACTTCCAGCTTGGTTAAAGGGGAGGTGAAAGAAGCTATTTTAGCCAAAATATCTTCATTCAAAAATTGGAAGAAGGGTCCAACAGAAGAAAATAGGATAATGCATAAGCATTGGCAAGTTAAATGTAAGACATTGATAAGACAGGCTAAGAGAGAATTTGAAAAGAAGTTGGCCGTAGAGGCAAAAACTCACAGTAAAGACTTTCAAAAATATATCTGAAGCAGAAAGCCTGTGAGGGAGTCAGTTGGACTCGAGGGGTTAAAGGGGCACTTAGAGAAGATAAGGCCATCATGGAAAGATTAAATAATTTCTTTGCTTCGGTGTTTACTAAAGAGTATGTTGGGGAGATACTCATTCTGGAGAAGGTGTTCATGGGTAAAGATTCAGATGGACTGAACCAAATCACGGTGAACTTAGAAGATGTGGTAGGCCTGTTTGATAAACTGAAGAGTAGTAAATCACCTGGACTGGATGGTATACACCCCAGGGTTCTAAAGGAACTAAAAAATGAAATTTCAGACCTATTAGTAAAAATTTGTAACCTATCATTAAGATCATCCATTGTACCTGAAGACTGGAGGATAGCTAATGTAACTCCATTATTTAAAAAGGGCTCCAGGGGTGATCTGGGAAACTACAGAATGGTTAGCCTGACTTCAGTGCCAGGAAAAATAGTGGAAAGTGTTCTAAACATCAAAATCACAGAACATATAGAAAGACGTGGTTTAATGGAAAAAAGTCAGCATGGCTTTACCCAAGGCAAGTCTTGCCTCACAAATCTTCACTTTTTTGAAGGAGTTAATAAACATGTGGATAAAGGTGAACCAGTAGATGTAGTGTACTTGGATTTTCAGAAGGCATTTGATAAAGTTCCTCATGAGAGGCTTCTAGGAAACGTAAAAAGTCATGGGATAGGTGGTGATGTCCTTTCGTGGATTACAAACTGGCTAAAAGACAGGAAACAGAGAGTAGGATTAAATAGACATTTTTCTCAGTGGAAAGGTGTGGGCAGTGGAGTGCCTCTGGGATCTGTATTGGGACCCTTACTTTTCAATATATTTCTAAATGATCTGGAAAGAAATATGACAAGTGAGGTAATCAAATTTGCAGATGATACAAAATTGTTCAGAGTAGTTAAATCACAAGCAGATTGTGATAAATTGCAGGAAGACCTTGTGAGACTGGAAAATTGGGCATCAAAATGGCAGATGAAATTTAATGTGGATAAGTGCCAGGTGATGCATATAGGGAAAAACAATGCATGCTATAATTACACAATGTTAGGCTCCATATTAGGTGCTACCACCCAAGAAAGAGATCTAGGCGTCATAGTGGATAACACATTGAAATTGTCTGTTCAGTGTGCTGTGGCAGTCAAAAAAGCAAACAGAATTTTGGGAATTATTAGGAAGGGAATGGTGAATAAAACAGAGAATGTCATAATGCCTCTGTATCACTCCGTGGTGAGACCCCAACTTGAATACTGTGTACAGTTCTGGTCACCGCATCTCAAAAAACATATAGTTGCAATGGAGAAGGTACAGAGAAGGGCAACCAAAATGATAAAGGGGAATGGAACAGTTCCCCTATAAGGAAAGACTAAAGAGGTTAGGACTTTTCAGTTTGGAGAAGAGATGGCTGAGGGGGGGATATGATAGAGATGTTTAAAATCATGAGAGGTCTAGAGCGGGTAGATGTGAATTGGTTATTTAGTCTTTCAAATAATAGAAATACTAGGGGGCACTCCTTGAAGTTAGCATGTGGCACATTTAAAACTAATCGGAGAAAGTTCTTCTTCACTCAACACACAATTAAACTCTGGAATTTGTTGCCAGAGGATGTGGTTAGTGCAGTTAGTATAGCTGTGTTCAAAAAAGGATTGGATAAGTTGTTGGAGAAGAAGTCCATTACCTGCTATTAAATAAGTTGTCTTAGAAAATAGCCACTGCTATTACTAGCAACAGTAACATGAAATAGACTTAGTTTTTGGGTACTTGCCAGGTTCTTATGGCCTGGATTGGCCACTGTTGGAAAGTGGATGCTGGGCTTGATGGACCCTTGGTCTGATCCAGTATGGCATGTTCTTTGTTCTTATGTTCTTATCACCTCCTGGCTATCCCACTATAAAGCCCCTGCAGCACCAGGGACAGCCCCAGTCTGAGCATCCTCCTCACCATCTATAGAGCATCTGCAGCACCAGGGACAGCACCAGTCTGTTCATCCTCACTGTCCCACTATAAAGCATTTGTAGCACCAGGGGCAGCTCCAGTCTGAGCATTCTCCTCTCTGTTTTGCTCAAAAAGAAATGGAGGAGGAAAATAAGAGTGTTTCTTGTAGCCAAATGGCATACTGCTGGTTGTTGATAAAATTGGATTTTCAGAACTGATGACTTTATTGAGAGAACAATTTTCAAAGCTATTTACGCATGTAAATAATGATTTCCATGTTTCTCACAGGACAAGCAGGATGGTAGTCCTCACATATGGGTGAAATCCATGATGGAGCCCAATCACGGAACACTTTTGTCAAAATTTCCAGAACTTTAACTGGCCCCTAATGGGCATGCTCAGCATGGCACTAACCCTGCAGCCAGCAGGGTCCCCCTTCAGTCTTCTTTTTTCCACGCAGCAGTAGCCTCGTGGTTAAGGAGCTCTGCAGAGATTCCTGACAGGAATTTTCCTCACGGAATTACTAAAAGTTAATTTGCCCCACAGCGGTCCCTCCTTTAACTTTTTCAAGCCGCGGTACTCTGGTAGGTTTTTACCCATTTTTCGTTGATTACCATCAAGTTTGGCCCTCGTGGCCTACTGGCTGTCGATCGTACCGCGGCTCAATTTTTTCCATGGACATGGCGTCGGGGTTCCGTCGGTGCCCGGACTATAATCGCACCATGTCCATCACAGACCCCCCATAAAGTCTGTGTAATGTGTCTTGGATGAGAGCACGATGTCTTGACCTGCCCAAATGGATTATACTTAGGGTTGCCAGATTCTGCCATCAGGCCTCTCCAGCTCATCCAAAATTCTGCAGCTAGACTTTTAACGGCAACCCCTATTAGACAGCATATTTTTCCTGTATTGCAGAAGTTACACTGGCTTCCGGTTAAATATAGAATAAAATTCAAAATTCTAACATTGATTCATTCCTTACTAAATAGTATTGATTCTGTTTGGCTCTGTTCGGAATTGCGAATGTACAAACCATCTAGGGAACTCAGATCCGCAGGAAAAAATTTATTAGAAGTTCTGACAATAAAAAAGACCGCCTTAAACGTCACCAGGCAAAGGGCATTTTCCGTCGCAGGGCCGTTAATGTGGAATGCCTTACCTGACCCTCTGAGACAAATTCAAAACAAAAAAGAATTCAAAAAAGCTTTAAAAACATACTTCTTTAAAGAAGCTTTTGGAAATTTAGATCCCATTATAAATTAGGCCCTGATTTCTAAACATTATTTTTGCTAAATCATTTATGCTTAGAAAGTGTTGGATTATTATCTTTTCTCAATCTTGTTTATAAATTAATGGTTAAATTACTGCATTTAATTTTACTTTGAAAATTGATCATGAGTTGAATGTAATTTTTTTATTATAACTTATAACTCTAATTTTTAATTTATTTAACTTAGTTGGGGAGTTATTTTATAGTTAATTTTTATTTTGAAAATGTATTGTAAACCGCTTCGGTCATTTCATGTATCTGGTGAAACGGTATATAAATGTTTTAAATAAATAAATAAATAAATAAATAAATGTACCCTAATGACACCAAAATGTCGCCAGCATTGACCAAGGCCTGGTGACCATCCGGTATCCGATGACATCACGGCCTTTGACACCCTCTACTCCCCCTCAGGACTGAGGGGCTTATATAGACAAACATTACCATCGACATCGAAAGTCTCGCACCATCGAAGGAGCGAAATCATCAACCGCACCATCGTCCGAGCCGCCGTCGAAGAAACCCCATCCAGAAAAGGCACCACCCGAAGAAGTCCTACCAGGCACCAACCAGATCCCGTTCCACGAGACCTTTTCAAAAAGCCCAGTCATATTAGACATGTTAACAAAAACCGCAAGCAGCTTCTCAACCAGGTCCTGCTTCAGGTTTTTGACTTCTACCTAGAGAGCAGCAGCCAGCTTCCATTGCCTCACATACCAGTGGGAAGTCGATTGTGCCACTTCAACAACATATGGCACTCAATCACCTCAGACCAATGGGTACTGGTGATAATTGCTCAGAGTTACCATCTGAACTTTCTCTTCATGCCACCGGATTCCCCACCTCTACTGACATGGAGAATATCCAATCACTTCATCCTTCTGGATCACAAGGTCTCCCTCCTTCTCCAGTCCAAGACAATAGAACCCGAACCCTACTCTCAGCACGACCTAGGATTCTATTCCCGGTACTTTCTAATACCCCAAAAATCGGGAGGTGTTCGTCTATTCTGGACCTACGAGCCCTCAACAAGTACCTCCAGTGAGAGAAGTTCAAGATGGTAACCTTAGGCTCTCTTCTTCCTCTTCTACAAAGAGGAGACTGGCTCTGCTCTCTGGACCTCCAGGACACATGCACTTATATTGCGATAACTCCATCTCAATGCAAATACCTGAGGTTTCTAGTAGGCCCCAAGCACTATCAGTACTGAGTGCTTCCATTCGACCTAGCGTCTATGCCACGAGTCTTCACAAAATGCCTCGTAGTAGTTGAGCCTTCCTCAGGACACAAGGCGTTCACATCTACCCCTATCTAGACAAATGGTTAATCAGGGCTCCCACTCAGCAAGCTGCTCTGTCATCCCTCAATCTAACCTTACACACTCTTATTTCATTAGGATTTCTCATCAACTACGACAAATCCTACTTAGTCCCATCTCGAACCTTGTCATTCATTGGGGCAGACTTGGACACCTTGCAGGCAAAGGCTTTTCTGCCTCGACAGCGAGCTCTCACTCTCATGTCTCTTGCACACCAGCTGCAGTCTCAGCACTCCGCGACTACACGCCACTTTCTCATCCTCCTGGGACACATGGCGTCCTCAGTTCAGGTCATACCAGTGGCCCGTTTGGCCATGAGAGTCATGCAGTGGACTCTAATGGGTGGTCTAATCGGTGGTCTCAATGGACTCAAAGCATTCAGCCCCTGTTGACCATTGTCCAAGTAACCAATTCACTCCATCAATGCCTTGCCTGGTGGAAAAATCAGTTCAACCTCCTCCAAGGCTTGCCCTTTCAGGCTCCAGACCCTCAATTAACTCTCACCATAGATGCTTCCAACCTCGGCTGGGGAGCCCATATGGCCAATCTGCAGACACAAGGATCTTGGTCTCCAGAGGAAGCCAAACACCAAATAAATTTCCTGGAGCTTTGAGCAATCAGATATGCTCTCAGGGCATTTCAGGATCGCCTCTCAAATCAAGTTATCCTGATCCAGACGGACAACCAGGTGGCCATGTGGTACATCAACAAACAGGGAAGCACGGGCTTCTTCCTTCTGTGTCAGCAAGCTGCACAGATATGGGCGGAAGCTCTCTCCCATTCGATGTACCTCAGGGCCACCTACTTGCCGGGAGTGGACAATGTGCTGGCAGACAAGCTGAGTCGCATGTTTCAACCGCACGAGTGGTCTCTCAACCCCTCAGTAGCGAACTCCATCTTCCAACAATGGGGATATCCTCAGATAGACCTCTTTGTGTCTCCTCAAAACTGCAAAGTAGAGAACTTCTGCTCTCTCATTCGCAGCAAACACTCTCAGCCCAGAGACGCATTCTCCCTCTCGTGGGCAACCGGTCTGCTCTATGCATTCCCTCCACTTCCTCTTCTCTCGAAGACTCTCGTGAAGTTACATCAGGACAAGAGAACCATGATCCTGATAGCACCTCACTGGCCATGCCAAGTGTGGTTTCCAATACTTCAGGATCTCTCCAGTTGCAGGCACATTCTCTTGGGAAAGTACCCACTTCTAATCACTCAAAACGACGGGTGCCTCCGTCACTCCAATCTTCAAGCCTTGTCCCTGATGGCATGGATGTTGAAAGGTTAATCCTTCAGTCACTTAACCTTTCTGAACCAGTTTCCCATGTCTTGATTGCTTCACGGAAACCTACCACAAGAAAATCTTACTCTTACAAATGGAACAGGTTTACGTCATGGTGCTCTTCTCAGTCCCTTGACCCCTTTACCTGTCCAATCACGAAGTTTTTGGACTATCTCTGGCACTTATCAGAGTCAGGTCTAAAAATTTCTTACATCAGAATGCATGTCAGTGTGGTAGCTGCCTTCCATAAAGGTGTCGGGGATGTTCCCATATCAGTACAACCCCTTGTAACACGTTTTCTGAAGGGCTTGCTTCACCTTAAGCCTCCACTGCGTCCTCCGGCCCCTTCTTGGGACCTCAATCTGATTTTGGGTCGGCTCATGAAACCACTATTCAAGCCTCTTCAATTCTGTGATCTTCGCTATCTCACATGGAAAGTGATTTTCCTTCTGGCAATCACTTTGACTTGCAGAGTTAGTGAATTACAGGCTCTAGTTACCTATCCACCTTACACTAAACTTCTGCAGGACTGGGCAGTACTCCGCACTCACCCTAAATTTTTGCCTAAGATAGTTTTGGACTTTCATCTCAATCAATCCATTATACTACCTACCTTTTTTCCCAGGCCCCATTCGAATCCAAGAGAACAGGCTCTGCATACCCTTGACTGTAAACGGGCTCTAGCATTCTACCTAGACCATACAGCTGCCCACAGGAAAAGCACTCAACTGTTTGACTCTTTCCATCCTAACAAGTTAGGGCAGCCTGTGGGTAAGCAGACTCTCTCCTCCTGGTTGGCGGACTGCATATCCTTTTGCTATCAGCAAGCAGGCATTCCATTTCAAGACCGTGTTAAGGCACACTCTGTGAGGGCCATGGCGACTTCAGTAGCACACCTACGATCGGTGCCGCTTCCTGACATCTGCAGGGCTGACACCTGGAGTTCTCTCCACACATTTGCAGCTCACTATTGCTTGGACAAGGCCGGAAGACAAGATTCCATCTTTGGCCAGTCTGTCCTTCGTAACCTATTTACAACACGACGTACCAACACCCTTCCGCCTGCCCGTTAGTGTTCAGGATGCCCTCGGCCAGATTTATCCCAGTCCTAGTGCCTTGCACACCTGGGTATATTTGGTGTATTTCTCGGACATCCTCAGCTCGATACTCACCCATATGTGAGGACTACCATCCTGCTTGTCCTGTGAGAAAGCAAATGTTGCTTACTTGTAGCAGGTGTTCTCACAGGACAGCAGGATGTTAGTCCTCACGAAACCCGCCCACCGCCCCGTGGTGTTGGGTTCGTAACATTTTCTTATTTTACTTTTCAGCACTTCCTGTAGCTTTTAAACAAGACTGAAGGGGGGCCCCTGCTGGCTGCAGGGTTAGTGCCATGCTGGGCATGCCCAGTAGGGGCCAGTCAAAATTCTGGAAACTTTGACAAAAGTGTTCCTTGATTGGGCTCCATCCTGTGATGTCACCCATATGTGAGGACTAACATCCTGCTGTTCTTTGAGAACACCTGTTACAGGTAAGCAACATTTGCTATACTTTGATTATCTGAAAATTGCCTTCCCTCAATTTAGCTAAATGTTTGTATATTGTCCTACAATATATGTATTTTTACCTTCATTTAGAGGAGGAATTCCTGAAGGTGTGTTTTAGGTTGGGGGGGGGGGGGCAGAAAATAACATGTAGATTGCATTTTCATCTCAATGCACATTATTTTCCATGGAAAAAGTACCCACAGAAAGCAGGTGCACATTTCCACATGTTACTTTGTGCCCATGGTAAAATGAAAATAAGCATGCACTTTCTCTTTGAAGACTGGTGCACAGCTTGCAGGTAAAAAGCATCTGTAGATTATGTCCAATGTTGACAGTTTGTAAATTGCCCCTTATTACTTCTAATTGTGGAATAAAAGCAAATGAAAAATAAAGCAAGAGGATGATGATTTCTAGCTGAATAATTTGTGCTGAGCTATATTTGAGCCTCTGTCTTCAGTTTGCATCTTTGTAGCTCATCCATAGTTGTATAGAGAAGGTTAACCATTGTGTCATGGCACACTGCAACCCAAAAATATTTTTATTTTTATTAAAAAGGAGTACCTAAAATATGGTACTGTTTAAAAAAAAGTGCTAAGTTATTTGTTAGAGACTTACCAACCCTTACACTGTTCCTTTACAAGAGGTATAAGAAGGTCAGCAGAGAAAAGAAATAAGAAAAATCTGTAGGAGCAGAGTTAATACAGGAAAATGGAAAACGGAAGAAGAAAGCTGAAGAGACAGGGAAATAAAGATGGGATAGGAATGGAGTGAGACAAGAAGAGAGGAAAGGATAAAGAAAAAGCTAAAATAAAAGTTAAGAACAGGATAAGATGGGGAAAAAAGAAAATGAATAGTAGGGAAGAGAAAAGGTATGATGGAGCACTAGATAAAGAGGTAAAATGAAAACAAATAGGGGATATGGAGAAAGTCCATGGGAGATAGAGAAGGAAAAAAAGAGAATAAGAAGCCAGTGAGGTTAAGGAAAAAGGAAAGAAAATGAGAAGTGAGGGGAGAAGATGAGACTGAGATTGGAACAGGATAGAGTAGAAAGAAAAAGGATTAGATAGGAGGAGAGGCAGAAATATACAGTACAAATGGGAAAAATCAGAAGCAGAAATCTACAGAACAGAGAGATGTCATCGGGGCCTTTCACCCTTCATTCAGTGATACCTGTCATACGCGGAGAAGAGGTAGAACTGTCTCTGAAGTAGTGTTAAGTGTGTGGAGGGATCTAAACCTATCTATAGAGAATGATTCTAGGACTTTTTTTCATTATGTTTTTGAAATGCCCAAACCTCTGTTTTCCTGTAAATTTCTTGCTATTGCAAAGGCTATGAGTGTAAATATTTAAACTATCACATTTCATCTCCCTTTCCGACAAGGGTCTTGTCTCAGATTCTTGCAGATCTCAGTTGTAGTGAAATATTGCCTACACCTCTTCCTCTCCCTTCAATCCTAGTTCACCCATGGCTTTCTCTTGCTGTTTAATATATGTTGAAAACACATGGACAAATGCTCACTGGACAAATATATAGATACAGGCACATACAAATGCACATGTGCAAACAGGCATGCAAATTTATCTGTGTGAAAGCCTGTCCTTATGTCTGAGAGATGCATTTATTAGTTTATCATGATGCCAATAAAATGCCATTGTCTGCTGTGAAACCTCCATGTAATTATATTGAATACTGAATTAGCTTTGCTGATATGTCAGATCAGTTGAAGCAGCACATCTCTTTTGTACATGGACTTGTACATACATGATCCAGATGTTGTAACATGTTGTAATACATACTCTGGCACAAACCACATACACATGCACACCAGACAATGCTGTATATGTGTATTCTGGTAAAAAGTCCTATATAGGCTCAGGAATACATTGAAATAGACATTCCCACTGACTGAAACATTCATTTACAGTATTCCTTAACAGGCACACACACAAAATATGCAGTATGTGCACATTCCTACTAACAGGTATGTATAAATACAGTACACAAATGCACATACAAACTGACAGGTATACTGATAGCATACAAACAGTACACATAGACAGATGCATGCACAGATTATGTGTATTTTCTGTATATAGAGATTCATATGGTTACATGCAGGATACTGTGGCACAAACACACACCAACTGTTGCAAAGACAGATTGCACACTGAAATACAGTACACACAGACATCTGTATTTGCACACTAACACAAACCCCCACATGCATTATGCATTGATAGGCACACATATCAGATTTCTTGGAGTATGCCTTTCTCATTCCATGCTTTATTATCATATTCTCTTCCTTTGTTCTTTTCTTCCCAGACTGTGAAAATATCTGTATTTACGCAAGAATGGTCACAGATAAAATAACTCTGTCATTCCTACAGCACTGACTACCAGCAATAAGCTCTCTGATGAAAAGGCTAAGCAAATCAATCTATAGTTGATATGTTTCACTTCAGGGAATTCCATATTTTGGTGCATGCTTTAAATGGAACATGAACCTAACCATACAGTCACTCTTTATTGCACATTTCAACATGCACATCAAACTTCTCTTGGTCGTATTCCTAGGTCTCCTCTTCTGTCATATCTTATTTGTTACATTTGCTTATTCCTTCCTGCCTTTAGAAATTTCCTTCTATATCCAGTGCTTATAACCCAGGTATCTAGTTTGGTTTATCAAACAAAAGATGAGCTTGCACACTAAAAATCATACAGAAGCAAATTGAAGAAGTTTTAATCATCTGGGTCATTTCTATTCCAACTTATAAGAAGCTTGATGCAAAAAAAAACAAAACAGATATTGTGGTAAAGGAGAAAAACACAAGGACAGCATTGCTAATAGAAGTATCAAGTGATTATTCTGTGGATTGTACAGAAAGAGAGAAAAAATCTTCAAGTACCAAATAATGCAATCACAGACCAAGAAAATGTAGCAGATAAATACAAAAATTGTCCCAACTGTATTGGGTACCATTGACCTAATTAAAAAGAACTTCCAGGTGCAACTAGACACTTTGAGGTAGATATTCAAAGCTGGCCATGTAAGTAACTTAGGGGGTTATTTTCCAAACTGCGATAGGCCTTATCGCGGCGGTAAGATTTGAATTAGGGGGAGGGGAGGAGTTGGGGCTGAGTTAGGGAAGAAATTATGGTAATTCGGCGGCGGCACCACTGCCGGCGATAATGTTTCGAACATTATTGCCGGCAGTAGCGCAGGGAATAGTCCCACCTTTTACGGTGGCGCTATGTCTGCACCGCGGCCGATGAAACCGCACCAACATTGTGCGGCCAGCTGCAGGCTATTGCCCGATCGCCCCCTGCTTCGCCCCACCCCCCTGTAGCACAGGGTGCATCATTCCACATGGAATGATGAATCCTGGTCTTAGATGGTTAGAACTAATCCAGCTAATTTGTGATATATTTTCAGTGGCACTGCAAAGCCGCTGAATATACATGTATATATACACACTTAGCCGGATAAGTCTACCTGGCTAAGTTTAGATCTGCTGCTCTATGATGCGTCTAAACTTACACATATACAGCTATCTCTAAATATTGGTATAAGTTACATAGCTAACTTGCTCTGTGCCCAATTAGCCCAATACGCTACGCACTTAATTTTTGTGCATGTAACTTTTAGTGGAAGCGCAGGACATCAACGGACGAGTTTAGAAGATGGCTGCGGAAAGTTACATGGAAGTAAATAGTGGCATCCTATATCGCTTTGCATTGAGATTGTGTTATCTGTGAAGTTGGTAAAACTTTATAGAAATATTTGGAACAGCATGGACACTATCGTTGAAGGAGACATGTTGTGGAAGACAATGAATGCCCCATGCTAACTTAAGAAGTTTAAACATTGATGATTCCCCTGAGGAAGCCCTAATCAGGGTGAAATGAGGGACCTTGTCATGGGAGATTCATTTAGGAGTTGAGTTGATTGGATTTACATCATTTAACTACTGGGAACCGGAGTTTATATGGGACTTATAATGATTCCAAATAGGCTACTTGAGATTTTGGAATTTTGAATCCATCAGTTTTGGGTGTATAATTGGCAACATAATTTAGGGGTAATATATTTTAAGCAATGTTTCAGGGAATTTTTCCTTTTTTGTAAAGTATGATTTTATACATGTGTGTGGTTATGGTGTATGAATGAGTATGTGTGGATTAAGGTATGAATGGTGGGTAAAGCATGTGTGTTGTTATTATGGGGTCATGATACTGTATGGGTTTGAAATTTTGATACTATGTGGGGTATATAAGTGGACATAATATTTGATATTGATAGTGTCTCAAAAATGTTTTTGATAAAAATTATTGTTAATAAACAGATTAAAAGTGTTTGTAATAATTGTGGTTAGATACTTTCCTTTGATTAGTATGTGATATGTGTTGGATGTATTCAGAGGGATTGTACACATATTGTTTTTTACTTCTGCAGGTGACTCATAGTTGTAAAAATAAAAAAATAAACACATTTTTATGACCGCAGCGAGCTTGTCCCCCATCCTCCAACTCCACTCCTTCATTGAAAAATCTGACTCCGGGATACAGGGACCCCTTCCCTCACTCTAGCCTCCCCAGACCCTGATTTTTTGCAAAAAACCTGCCCTGATGGTCCAGTGGACCGCCCCTTTCCCCACCAAGCCAGACCAGCCCTTGCACAAATAAAAAAGCTCCCTGGTGGTCTAGTGGATAGGAGCAAAGGCTTGCAGAGTCATTTTGGAAAATGGCCACTTCCTGGGCCCAGAGCCTAGGGGGTGCTCTTGGCACCCATTGGACCACCAATCCATATTTTACAAGTTTGCAGGGATCTGGGGAGTGGGCAGTGGAGGCTCACTGTATCACCAGGGAGCTTTTGTTTTGTGTAAGAGGGAGTCTGGACCACCAAGGCAAGTGTTTTTCAAAAAAGGGAGATCTGAGGGTGCTAGGGTGGGGAGAGGGGATCCCAGCATCCCAGAGCTACATTGTTCAGTGAAGGGGCAGGTTTGGAAGCGGGGCTTGCCACAGTCCTAAAATTGTGTTTATTTTTAAAACTATGGGCTGCCTGCAAGGGTGGTAGGGGTTAGAATAGGGGTCCATCCAGACCTACAGGGGTTTTTACATTACTTGGGGAGGAGCAGATGTGTGTTAACATTCCAATGCACCAGCATGAAATTAGGTACAACTCCTGTGTTATAGCTAATTTCAATTCAAATAACATGGCTTGTGAATTTTTCGGCAAGCTGTATTATTTGATTTGCATTGATTAAGATAAATATGAGCTTTTTAGCATGCATTTACATGCCAATGAGTTCATTTAAATACACGCAGTGCTGGGCATGGAATAACATATCTCATGTTATCCTCACGTTTACCGATTTACCATAAAAAAAAAATAGAAGGAATGTTCTTATCCTTGATGATTTCAACCTACATACCAATATAGTTCCTCCTGTACCTAGTTGTAAGAGTTCATTTGACTATGATGGCTGCTCTAGGCTGGACTCAGATCATTGATTTCTCAATTTATAGTCATAGTCATTCTTTGGACCTTGTTTTTTGTCATGCAAATTGGCTTTCCATTACTCTCCTCAGTCAAGCTTTCAGGAGATGGCCTGGACCTACCATTATAATATCCAGGCCCAGATTAAATTTCCTGCCACAGCTAGATGCTCCAATTCTCCTCTCTGGACCCTGACACGACATCCTTATATTGACATGGGTCGATTACATGCGGCATGTCAACTAGCAGATGCTCCTACTCCTAGTATGACATCAGAGGATGCTGGGACATGCTGGCTGGAGACTTTGTGGGCAACACTTGCCACCACTGCACCCCTTAAAGCTGTCACTTTTCACAGAATCAATTATGCGCCCTGGTGTAATGAATCAAGAAGATTGGTCTATGGAGTTGCGTTGGCATAAATCTAAGTTGGATGCTGATCTGAGTTTAAATAGAACCAGATTAACTTTGTATAATTCCATTAATGATGAGACTAAAAAGTCTTGCTATTCTACCTGTATATAATCTGCAGCATCTTGCCCATGAGAGCTCTTTTTATTTATTTATTTTATTTATTTAAAAACTTTTATATACCGACATTCATAGCAATATCACATCGGTTTACAGACAACAGGGGTAAATCATATGAACCAAATGAGAAGAATAAAGTTACATTAAACAGGACATAAGCGAACTTGGGCTGTAGGGGAAAAATAGTAAAGTGTTACAGTACCATAGAGCTAGGTTGTTTTTTTTTTTTGTTAACAAATATCAGCCTAGGGAAACAGGTAATATAATATATAATATAATATAATAAATATAATACAAATATCAGCCTAGAGAAACAAGTAACTATAAAACAAATGTAGTGGCTAGTGGGCATCAGGGTGGGGAATTGTAGGGGAGTACTACGGCTGAGTTAGAAGGGTGATGGGAAATAGCAGCATGGGAATACTTCAGGGATAGGCTTGTTCAAACAGCCAGGTCTTTAGTTTTTTTTTTTAATGTGACAGTGCAGTGCTCCTGGCGGAGATCTGGAGGCATGGAGTTCCATAAGGTTGGTCCCGCTAAGGATATAGCACATTTTTTTTGTGGCAATGAGTTGTGACAGATTGGATGTAGGAATGGCTAAGGATCCTTTGTAAGCGGTTCTGGTTGGTCTGTTGGATGTACGGAATTGTAGGGCATCGTTAAGCCATTGAACGTCATTGTTTGGTCACTGTCAGCAAATGTGAATCCAATTAATGTGCCCCAGGATGTCTCTTTCTGTGAAAATCTTTCTCAGTTTTGTCAGGATAAGGTTAGTCAGGTTATAACTGGATGCTCCAGGCCTGTAATTGCTGATCTGACTGTTGACTCAATTTCGGAGGGACCACTGTGGGAAGTGCTTAATATTGTGTAACCCTTTTCTTTGAAATGGCACATTTCTTCAAGGGCACACAAAGTAATTTATATCTCTGGGGCAGTCTACAATGATTTTTTCTTTCCCCTCCTGTATCCCCAAAATGTGGGTCCTTTCTGTGGGGGAAAGCTGTAGCTTATGGCCCAGGCAATGAGGTGTGTTTTTTTTCTCAAAATGTGTATGCAATCCCTTCTGCGCTCTGTGATGCTGTAGAGCTGCAGGGACAAATTCACTGGACACAGGACTGGGTATTCAAATTATACTTTACTAATTCATCAAAAAGATATATCAATGTGTAAGTGTCTCTCATGTGGATTCCTTACGAGGATCTTACCACTCCTGCTCCGAGTGCATAAAAAGTCCAGTATTTGGGGGGAAATTCTACTCTGTGTGGGGTCCCCAGAAAAATAAGGAACGATCATACCTGAGGTCACAGTTGTTATGTCTCTTTACCCAGCCTGTGCCCATGTCCCTGGGGGGAAGATCCCATTGGGTCTTCATGTTAGATCTTTCATTCTAGTTCTTTGACCTATCAGAAGGAGGAGTCAGATGATAAAGCTCAGCGATATGCTCTTCCAAGCCAGCTCCAGGCAAGGAGGGGTGGACAAAAACCTCTTACCAAACCAAAAATAGTTTGTCTCTCACAGCCAAAAATCATCTCTGCAGTGGAGTCATTATCCTGCAGATCTCTCTCTCTCTCTCTCTCTCTCTCTGCTAGACAGGGCTATCAGGCCTTCAGTGCTTTGCATCTGGATCAGGGGAACTGCTTTCACCAAAATGACCAGGCTTCCATTCCAGTGATCTTCTCTCAAAATTAGCAAAAATCTCAACAAAATCTGTTCTAAGTTAAGAACAACCTCCAGACAGGCAGGTAGTACCTAGGAGGAATAGCCTCTAAATGCTATTAGTGTAGTTGCATTTAAAAAAGGGTTGGACAAGTTCCTGGGGGAAAAGTCCATAAACCATTATTAAGGTAGAGTTGCAGAAATCCACTGCTTATTCTTGGGATACGCAGCTTGGAATCTATCTACCCCTTGGGATCCTGCCAGGTACTTGAGATCTGGCTTGGCCACTGTTGGAAACAGGATACTGGTCTTGATGGACATTTGATCTGACCCCGTATGGCAAGTCTTATGTTCTTAAATATAGAACAGTGAGTGGAATAGGGATCACTGTCAAATAAATACACCAGAAGCTCCTCACTCCTCAAAAGCTGAACTAAAATGCCATGCCTACTCTTATCTCAATCCCTACTTATAAGAAAGACCCACCTACTCAGGCTGACTCTGGAGGAGGTGATGCACTATGGTATCACTTCTAGCTGACTAAAGGGGATAGATTCAGTAATCCACTTTGAAGTGCTGAAAAAAGTACGAAAAGTGGAATATAAATCGAAATAAATAGGGACATCTAGTGGCCAGCCCGTAGGGGGCCCCACTTATACCTGCATCTCAAATGGCTGCGGTTATCCCTAAGGATAATCTATGCCTTATGAACCAATGTTTATAGGCTCCGATGAAGATCTTGCGCACAAATAAGGGCAATGTTATCACTACATTCATGAATGCCTTGCTGTCTGAAGGTAATCTACCCTCTTTATTGAAAATTGCCTCCATGAGCTCTGTTTCATAAAATCATAATCTGGACTCTTTAGAGTCTGAAAATTATAGGTCACTATCCTCTTTGCCTTTTCTGGCAAAAGTCATTGAAAAGATTGTATTCTGGATGCTAATAACTTTTTAGACAACTTTCAGTTTAGGTTTCAGGGTTTATTTGCACACATTACTTTCCAGCTTGGACACGTTTTTGCATGACTTTGATTCTGGGAAAAAGAGTCTTTTTTAGTTTTATTAGGTCTGTCCTCCACATTCAGTACAAAAGTCATGAAATTTTACTGGCTCATTTACAAATATTAGGCATCTCCTCAGTGATGCTCTCATGGTTTTCTTCCTTTTTTAACCAATCAGGGGCAAAAAGTGACAACAGGCAATATCAGTTCTGCTCTGTCCCTTAGGGTTCCTCATTGTTAACAACTCTGTTTAATATCTATCTTTGGCCACTCTGCATAGTTTTATCTAGCTTAGATGTGGTCTACAAGGTATATGCTGATGGTTTTATTTTCCTATTGTTGACTCTATAGCCAATGGTCTACAGAAAATTTCCTGCTGTTTGATAATGATTGATAAATAGTTAGCACACAATTCTCTTGTTTTGAATTTGAGAAAACAGATTATTTTACTTTCACACTTTCCAGTTAAGGACATCCCAACTAGTATTGCATTGAACACCTGTCAGATTCCTATTTCTAATCAGGTTCATAACCTTGGGGTTGAACTAGATGCATCACTTTCTCTTCACCTACAGCTTTAAAACATGGCTAAAAACTGTTCTTTTTTTAAGCTTCGTATGATGCATAATATTATCCCTTTCCTTACTTGCACTGGTTTTAGAAAAGTGGTTCAGGATCTTGCTATAACTCTGATTGATTATTGCAATTTGTTATATTAAGTTTACTGCAATCCACTCTTCAAGCTCTCCAGTTGATTCAAAATGCTGCTGCCAGAGTGGTTACTGGATCTTCCATTAGGGAGCATGTTTTGTGCAATTACATTGGCTCCTTGTTACCTAATGAGTTAGGTTTAAAATTTGAACTCTTATTTTTAAGTCTATTAATTGATTGGCTCTAATTTGATTTTACAGTTATATCGCCCATGTCACACACTTAGATCATCTTAGCAAAGCCTACTTGATGTGCCTTCTATTAAACTTGTAAGACTTGTTGAACTGCATGAAAGAATGTTTAGAGTCACAGGACCATTCCAAGGTCAGTGAAGAATGAAATCGGATTAATTTCATTTAGAAAACAACTTATGATGTATTTATTTTCTGAGGCTTTTAAATACCTGAGTTGATATAATTTGATATTTGTGAGAATATTTCAGTTTTATATTGGTTAGTGCAATTTGTTTTACTTGTTTTATGTATACTTAGCTATGGTTTTTATTTTAAGAACAGTAATATTAGTTTAATGTTATACACAACATGGACACAATTGAAAAAGGGTATATATGAATATAGATGAAGTTGCTAGCATGCTGTTTACATTACCCTCTCACATTGAGAGCATTGTTCACTACAATCTAGACAGCAATTTCCGATCTGGACTGCTCGATTTTAAGGGCTGGAGTGCATAATAGAAAAAATTATGCAGAGTGCTCAAGTAATGTTAGTATGTCTAGTTATACAGGGTGGCCCATGGAAAAGTAGCCTGCCTCCAATCACACTGCTATGATCTACCACCTTCAAGATATCAGAGTCTCACAACAAATTCAAGAGTATCATATTAAAAATACCATACGTTTTCTTCAGTGGCACAGTTTTATAATCATAGGTCTCTTACCCAATTGTTCTTGAAAATTTTCTCAATTGTATATAAAAACAAGTCCTCTACGGTCTCACTTATCTTGTCTCAAAAATCAGCATACACCATCCTTGTGTCCTACACTGACAGCATTTCGAGACCGCCTCTCTGCCTCAGGGATATCCTTTTCTATCCACAAGATCCTTATTTCCCTTATTGGGAAAACAAAACTCAGGAAACAAAGTCAATCAGGCTCCTGGCCTTAAGAAATCAGAACATCCATTCAAGCTTATAACTGTATTTTTGTAGCCCCTGGATAGTATGGCCTACAAAAATAGTGTACAGTCTCAAAAATGACACAAAGCGAGTGGCTCCTTAATTTATTGAGGCACGAGCTTTTGAGGACAGAGTCCACTTTGTCATTTTTGCTACACCAAACTAATATGGCTATCTCTCTGAAGATCTGAACCACCTGGAGTATACAATCTCAGTATTCAGGAACCCAGATTAATCCCTTAGTTTCCTACCTCAGAAGATTAAGCATAAGCAAGGATTGTAATTTGAGGCAAACATGCTGAGCCTATACACAGAAGCAGGCCCAGGGCTTTAACAGCGGGAAGATGACCACCCATAACTGGGCAGCCCGGACACCGATGGTTCTATTCCGCTTCCACCCAGCCACCAATTACAGACAAGGAAAACGTGACACATAATTTGGATGAAATGGCCGCAGTCTCCTCCCTAACAGAGGAGTGTAATTCAGGTACCGAGTCCGGTCATTGATATCGACAAATTGCCGCTGAGCAGGTGCCAATAACTCTCTGATTTTCTGCCTAAGAAGAACCATGGACTTTTGCTCCCTGCGAGTCCCCGGACAGGCATAGTGACTCCCCAAACACCAGATTGGAATCTCGGCCTGGCCGTCACACAGCAAGCCCTGCCGCACCCCCTCTCCATGTATCCAGCCATCGATCAGTCAGGGCCCCAAACCCAGGGCCCGACATTGAACATCCATGGCAAAACGAGTGGTGGCCCCTGGGCCTCTCTCATACATGCTGGCACCTCCCAGCTTCCTTCTGATTCCTCTGTATTTACAAATGCTTTCATGGACTCGGTCGCTACCACCGCGACAAAAAAAACCCAAATATGCATAAACCTGCTATCAAACAATTTTCTCTGGCTAATATAAGGGGGGGGGGGGGGGGGGTTGGGCAGGGAAACGATTCCACTCGAGGCCAAGGAAGAAGAGGCTGAGCTGAGGGGAGCTGGTGAGGTTTAAATCGCCTACCGGCCACCCCTCCCCCATCGGCATGGAGTGGCCCAGCATTGGGGGTGCATCTAGATGACGTCGCCACTCCCGACCAACCTGAGGTAGCGACGTCATCAGCGGCAGCACCACCACCACCACATTGAAAAAACCCTGCAGCGCTGGCAGCACAATGCCGGCTCCCTTATGGACACCACACGGCAGAGGGGTGGGAAACGGATCCTCCCCTCTGCCCCGAGTGCAGATAAGGCACCTGCGCGGTGGGGGGCGGCTGCCCACACGGGTGCATCAGGCGCCTGGTTATTCGCGGTGCCTGCACATCTGTGCTGAGGGGGGGGGGGCATAATTAAGGTTCTTGCAGAGCTTCCTGCTGCCACAGTTAAGAGCCCAGCCAGATTTTTAACCCCCGCACTTTAACCAAAAAAAGTTGGTTAAAACAAACTCTAGGGGAAAATCTCTCAGTCTATTCTATAAGTACAGTTTGCCTTTCCTAACTGCGGAAGATTGGGCAGCTGCTCTGCAGGAAACTTTACACACTCTGTTTCTCTTTCCCTCCTTTCAGACAATGAGAGGGGTTTATGGGCAAGCAGGGCACGGCTGGATAAATGAGCCCCCTTTCCCTGCTCTGCTCCTGCCTGCATGAAGCTTGATTCAGTGGATCACCAACATTACTTCCCTGCTAGTCACTTGGAAGGGAGTCATTTTACAACAGTCTGCATAAGTCTGCTTTGAAAATTCTCAAGTATGTGACCAAATATATGCAAAAAGTATTTTGCACAAATTTACACCTGTTTCAAGCAGGGTATAACTTGTTCAGAATAACTTAATACATATGTTTTAAAATCAAAAAGGGTGCAAAATGCACGCAAGTGACAGCTGTGCCCCAACTCCACCCCCCAGTGTGTGTAAAAGTACCCATGAAGCCAGGTTACCATATACTTTTATGTGCACTGACCCCTAATTGAATTTAAAAGCAACTCATACACATAAAACCAGGTTTTTTTTTGCACATACGTTGCTTTGAACATCAAGCCCATAATCTTCCCAGTTAGAAACACAAAGATTATACTTATCTTTTCTTAATTCATCTTAAAGAGGGATCAATTCTATATTAAATATAAATTGATTCAGTGGTGTAGTGCATGATGCTTTCCAGCTGTATTTATTAATAGCCGCCTGTTTGCTCAAAGTTTCAAATGAAGGAGATAAAATAAGCTGCCTGCACACAAAAAAAAAAAAATCAATTGAAAGATCTATGATAGTTGATATCAATTAAGCAAACATAATCTATTGGACAAAAGAAATTAATTAGAAAGCTCAAATAAATTCTGAGCTGTAGGTCTTATAGAATCCATTCCAATAATGAAGTTATACAAAGCATACCAGCCCAAACCTAATCAAAGGAGCCATGAGCCAGATATTTAAAAGATCTAGATGCCTAACTGTGCAATAGAAAATAACCCCTTGCAGAGTGCCTCATTTTTGGCACCTTAATCACAAGGCTCCTAAATGTATATATCTTCAAAGTAGATGAGGCCAGATCGGGGGAGTGAAGTTAGGAGCTCAACTTGGAATTTCAACACTGGGTGCCTACTTTAAGCACCTAAAGGTAGAGCAATTCAATGGCAACCCTACATTTAGGTGCCTCAAGTATAGGAACTAATTTCATTTTAGGTGCCTATATTAAGACCCAGGTTACAGTGCCTAAAGTTGGATAAATATAGGCAGCAAAACGAACCATCTAACATAAGTTCCTAAATTTTGGCACTGATTTTCCCCTCAGTATTGGGCTCTATGATATTAGTCTTGACCTTCATTTCTGACATCCAGAGAAACTGAAATGTATGAATAAATATATGGAAGTCTATCAGGCAGCAATGACTTTGAAGTGTCTAAAAGGAAGAAATTCTCAATAATTCTCTCTTTATAATCTAATATCAGAAACATAGAACATGATGGCAGTCTGCCCAGTCACATCTCCTTTCCAGCTTTACAATTCCTTCCTCTCTCTCAAATATGTTTCTCCATCACTTCTCTTTAAATAAATATGTCCTTAGATTATTTCTGATTTAATCCCATGACCCCTTGCTCTACAGCAGGGCTGTCCTGGGGACCCCACAGCCAGTTGAATTTTCAGGATTTCCACAATGAATATGCATGTGATAAATTTGCATATCATGGAGACACAGTATGTGCAAATTTAGCTCATGCATATTAATTGTGGATATCCTGAAATCCCGACTGGCTGTGGGGTCCCCAGGACAGGATTGGGAAGCTCTGCTCTTCAGCTTCCTTTCCATTGAATGAGACCTGCCTTTTGTGCATTTAATCCTTGGAAGTATCTAAATGTCTGCCTCATATCTCCTGTTTACCGCCTTTCCTCCAGGGTATTCATGTTTAGATCTTTAAGTCTATCCCCATATGTTTTATGATGGAGACCACTGACCATTTTAGTAATTGCCCTTGGACTGACTCTATTTGGTTTATAACCTTTTGAAGGTGCAGTCTCCACAGTTGTACACAGTACTTTAAATTAGGTCTCACCAGAGACTTATACAGTGGCAATATCACCTCCTTTTACATAGTAAACATTGTAAATAACAGAGGATAAAGGCCAAAAAGACCCATGTAGTCTATCCAGCAGCAATTTTATGTACATCTATAGAATACAAATTTTATATCATCTTAAATAATGTGGGAACAGTTTTCATATGTCTTCCAGACTGAAAGTATGCAAATCATAAACAATTTAAAGCCCTCCACTTGTCCTCTGAATCCATGTTCCACCACCCTTCTCAAATGTTGTGATAAAAACATTGCAGTCTTTTGCTTAATTGTCAATCTATCTCAGTCATACAGGCAACTTCCGCCACCCCTAAAGCATGCTTCATTTTGGCCTATTCTTTAAAAACCATGATTAGATCCCACAGATTTCTGCAACAATCGTCCTATCTCTTCTTTTCCATTTCTCAGTAAAATCATTGAATCTGCTGCACTGAGTCAGCTATCCCAATTTTTTCAAAGATCATTCCATTTTAGACCAGCACCAGTATGGATTTTGCATATTTCACAATACTGAAACATTATTACGCTCCACCAAGGATTCAACTCAGGAATTAATTACATGTTAATTCTGTTAGATATTACAGCTGCATTCGATACACTAAATTGCCATTCTTCTCTCACGATTGTTGGATGTTGGGATAGGTGGCTCAGTGCTAGCTTGATTCACCTTATGTCTCACCGAGAGTTCACAGTAGATTTTAATAGATTCTGTTACTTCCTCCTGGCATCTCATAGTTTCAGGTAGGCCACAAAGATCATCCTTGTCTTCTGCCTTCTTTATCTACTTGCCCAGTTAGGGGTCCCATATAAACTGTATGCTGAAGACATTCAGTTCTATTTCCCCCTTAAATATTCTTGGCCATCCACTATATAAATTTACCTCAATGTGTCTTTCTACCAAAGTTAGACCTGGATTTATCAAAATGCACTAAATATCGCATGCAATAGGAAAAGGGTTGTGTTTTATGGTAATAGGCAGTTTATCACTAATACCTATGCAAAGTGCTATCTTACAGGGGGGGGGGCGAGGCAAGAGAGAGAGAGAGAGAGAGAGAGAGAAGCTATAATGCCCTCACACTAGATAGGTATTTATATTTCCCTGGGAGGCCCACCTAGTAACTCGAGGTGAGGTTTAGGTATTAGTGTAGGGGTTAGGGGCCACTTAAACATTCAAAGTGAAACATACGACCAGAACAGTGCTCTCTTGTGAAGATTTGATGACCTTCAGAGTGCGGAAACTCACCCAAAGATGAGATTTGTGCAATGTTCTCTCAACCTAGCTTGATGGACTCTCTACCTGGGTACAAACAGCTTTAACAGGAAAAAAAAAAACCATGTATCAAACATAATATAGGTTCCTATCTTACAATATGCAGGAGAAACAAAATTATGCAAGAGTACTTCCTTACCATAACAGCTCAGCCGGATTCAGAGCAGCCCTTACAAACCCAACCCATGAAATTAGAAATGTGTTGTGCCAGCAGAGACTGACTGCTGGCTAGGAGTTTAAATAGGGTGTGCTATCAAGGGTGGATCTCCTTTTGTGCCAGTGAGACTTCACTGAGTCTGTCCCAGCCCCCAATACCTGGAGATGAGAAATAATGCTGCTTCCCCATTCTCCCCAGCCAACATGGCTTTCCCTGGAGAACTCCAGCCACTCCCACTGCCAATAGTTCAAGACCCACTGATCCTAACAGTTTTAGGGAACTGGCTAGGCCCCAGCTGGACCTGACTAGTACCAGCCAGGTAGGCCTCGGCCCTGAGCTATTTTAGTTGAGAAGGCCCTGGCTGGACTCCAAGGCATCTGTTGGGATGGGAAGGGAATCAGAGAGCCTCCAAGAGGCCTTTTTAAAAAATGTTTTCCCCTTACACAAATGAAAATGAAACTACTCAAAAGTTTCCAGGTATTTGCAGGAAAAGCTATTTTTGGTTCTTTCTATTTGGAACGAACCAAAAATGCCCTTATTCATTCTGTTGTTAGCATTTGTTTAAAATGAATATGCATCCTTATACCATAGTAGATTTTAAATCTATTTCAAGAAGGATAAATCTTTTATTAAATAGGGGGACAATATTTGCAGAGATTTCTTCAGGTAGGAAAGAAACCCTTTTGAAAATTATCATCCTCACAGTGTGCATTTATCTATATAAAAAGAAAGTGGGGAAAAGTCAGTGGAGTCAAAATATTTATGGAGATGTCTTTCTGAAATCTCAACATGCACTTTATGCATGACTGTACTCTGACCTGCTCACATGCAAGTGCAAAGTATGCGCATGCTTTTGTATCCGTATTTTGCACCCAGGGTGAATTCTCAATGAGAAACTTCATAAGGTGTTTCCCTTTGAAAATGACTTTGTAGTCCTAGCAGGTTTTAACAGTGGTTACTCTCAGACCTTAAGGGCCAGATTTTAAGATCTACGCCCGATTTTATAACATGTGCGCACAGCCCCTCGCATGTTATAAAATCCGGGGTCGGCGCACGCAAGAGGGTGCACCGAGCCGCGCAGCCTTCCTCCGTTCCGCCCCCCCTCACCTTCCCCTCCCTTCCCCTACCTTACCCGCCCCCCAACCCTACCTAACCCCCCCTTACCTTTAACTGATAAGTTGCGCCTGCCTCCGGGCAGGCTTAGGTTACGTGCGCACAGTGGCAAATGGCCGCTGTGCCTGGAGGCTCTGGCCCCACCCCCACCCCCGGACTTTCCCGCCCCCTTTTTCAAGCCCTGGGACACACGCGCGTCCCGGGGCTTGCGCGCGTCGCCGGGCCTATGCAAAATAGGCTCGGCGCGTGCAGGAGCGGATTCTCGGGGTTGCGCACTTAACTTACGTGCGTAACCCTTTGAAAATCTGCCCCTAAGTGTAACAAGTTTTCTCATGGAGTGGGGCTCCCTCTCTCACTCGCAGTCTACTTAACCCTTCTAGGCCCTGAGGTCTTATACGCTGGTGAAAGATTCCTCCTTTCACCCAAGATTCCCTGTGGGTCTCAACCTTAAGGAGGACCGAGCGAGATAACTGTGCCCAGTCCTTAAGGTAGTCTGAGGGAGTTTCCTGTACACTCCCTCAAAGTCACTTCAAAAATACTTTAATAAATTGCCAGACATATCAATTTTATATTAATGATAGTAAATAAACCAACATCAATTAATAACAAATTTTAACTGGCACTAATTGGGAGAATTTAATTAGTAGTTAATCCATTAAACAAGCACAATTCATTAGAAAAGCAAATTAATTGAACAACTCCAATCAATCTATAAAAATTAAAGTAATCCAGTGTGGAAAGGAATTAAAGATCTTTGTTGCCCTAAAAGACAAAACTATACAATACCCTGATTACTAAATGGACAATCCCGAAAAGATTTCACCTGGGTAAGTAAGCAGTTATCTGGATAAAATCAGGGGCTGAAAGTTGCCCTTCCCCTTTGCAGGTAAATACCAGAGCTGTTTATAGTGTGGGTAATTTTATCCATATTGCAAAGAACCTAGTCTGGGGCCAGGTAAAGGTGGGACATGACGTACAGCTGTAAAGTGCCTGAAAACCGCGTTGTCTCTTTGTCCGCCAGCAGGTGTGCCATGCTTCGTGGGTGCAGGGAGGTTGAAGAGGAAGGTGTCCAACTCCGAGGTTGCACTTGTATATCCCATTTTGTTTTCTGCGACGCAAAAAAAAAAAAAATGTGCCTCCAAGTTTCTGATCATATCATAGTGCCTGGCACATTTCATGCAAAGAGAGGTTAAATATATGTTGATACAAATGTTTTTCATTTGTACGAGCACTACCATATCAAGAAGAAATATAAGAAAGCATTGTTGCAGAACAAGAATATCACATAGGCTACTGTTTGTATATCTAATGCAGTTAAACATTTTTCTGTTTGTTACCAATTAGCCTTCAAATTTCAGAGGGGGGAAAGGAAACGGAGAGCAATGGTGAATAAGGAGGGCTGGAGCAGCAGAAAGAGGGCGATGGGAGACATGTGGAAGATCAGGGGGGAAACAGAGCTAGAGCAATGAGCAGAGAAAAGGGGAAGAGACTGGAGGGAAGGAAAGGAGAATGAGGGAGAAAAGAAGGAGAAAAAGTAGAGGGAGAGAGTAGAGAAGAGTAGGGAGAGAAATAATGTGAGTTCAAAGTAGACAAAGAGGGGTGGAAGGAGAGAGATGCAAAGAAGATAATGATGTAAGTAAAATGGACTTTCAGTAGAAGTCAATATTTCAAGCCCTGCTGTTTTCTTATGAATAATAGTTTCCCATAGGAGAGAATAATGTTTGCAAATTAGTCATGCGTGTGCTGTACTGTCCCTTCATTCCCTTAGCTCTGGCATGCCTCGCCACTCCCCTGTACACCCAACCACCCAGCTTTTCCTCCTCCCAGTGTGGGTGGGGGATTGCTTTATCTGGCTGTGCCTTTTAAACGCATTACAGTCGCCCTCAATGACGCAGGCATCAAGTGGCCTGTTAGCATCACAATTTTCACAATTACAAAGACAGGAGAAAGGAGTACAGGAGATGTGACCGTCTGTGGCAGCCCCCACCCCCCCCCCCTCCTATTCCAGGCTAAAGAAGCTAACTTTAATTATAACACCACTAATATTCCTCATCTCCATCTGGTTACATACAATGCCACATTGCTGCTGCGGCGACTGGCCCTGCTACTAACTTTCCCAAATTGTCCATCCAGTCAAGAAGCGCCATTTGTTGTTCTGAGCTTCATTACTTTATTCCCGTTACTTCTCACTTCTTTTTACTGAAAGCTGGGTGCGAGAGTGGGTAAACCCTGCTCAAGAACTGTGTATCACTTTCCCCTTTCCTCAGACCTTTTTATAAACATCTGACTAACCCCTTCCTAACTAATATTTAATCCCTTGCCTCTCCATGTTTACTGTTAGTCATTTGCCCTTACTCATACGTTCTGCCCTCCTCCCTTTACCCTTCGCCCTCCCCCCAGGTTTATCAGCTTAAACCAGTTTCAAGGATCAGGAAGGTAAACACTGGCTATTTATTTATTTATTTATTTATTTATTTAAAACATTTTTATCTCGCCTATATCAAAGGGACCGATGCAATAAAGTGTGCGGAAAGTGGGCACTGACTTTTCAGCGCCCGCTTTCTTAGCGCACGCATGGCGCCCGCAAGGGGGGAGCGCCATGCAATATGCAAATTAGGGGGTCACACTAGCCAAGGAGGTGCTAGGATCACTTGTGCGACCTTAGCGCCTCCTTGCTAACGTGACCCTGCGGCTGCCGGTTATGAAGACAGACGCCAGTAAACTCGGCATCGATTTTCATAACCGGCCGTCTGCCAGTAATGAAAACGGACGCCGAGTTTACCGGCTTCGGTCTTCATAACTCAGTGGTCTGCCGAGGTTTTTTGTTGTTTTTTTTATTGAAGAAGTACCGAAAAGCAGTTTTTCCTGCTTTTCGGTACTTCTTCTACGTGCGCTCAGCTATTAATGCCTGCTCCAGGCAGGCATTAATAACTGAGCGATAAAATGTGCGTCTGAGACGCACATTTATTTTTTTGCACGTGATGAACGCTAACTCATTCACGCTGCATCGGATGCGCGTTAAATAGGCGCTAATCCCCCTTTTGCATTAGGGATGGATTAGCGCCTATTTAACCCGCGTCCAACAGCGGGTTAAATAGGCTTCTAAGCAGTTTCTAAGCAGTTTACAGATAAAACATCCCTAAATTATTGCAAGTAAACAAACATGGAAAGCATAAAATAAATAAAAACAATACAAATAAATATTTAAACAAACCTACGGATGTATCCCGTCCAGACTGGGGCTGCCAGTTGCGAGGTGCTTGGCTGCTGTGCTGCTGCAGATTCCAGTGGTTGTGGTGGTGCTGGTTGAAGGTGTCCTGCAACTGGTCCAGCTGCCACTGTAGCAGGAGAACCTGGGCTCTCTTCTGCCTCCTCCTCTGAACTGGTGTTGTACTTATCCGTCTGTTGCTGTTGGTTGCTAGTGCACGCTGTTCTTCTTCCACCTAGGTGTCTTTTTCTTCTCTTCCTTGTATCTTCTCCCTGCTACTCTGTGCTTAAAGCAAATCAACAAAAGAGATTAATTCGCTACACCACATATCTTCCACAGACTAGTGTGTCTGTAGCATTCCCTATGTGTTTGGTCTTTGTCGGCTTGTTGGAAACTGTATTCTTGCTAATTTAAAATAAAATTAACATAAACAAACCCCATGCTACTGAAAGAACAGGGGTAAAATGTTTCCTGCTTCTTTCATTCACTTTTCTTTCTCCAGCATTTAGCTATGTTAAGTAACCCTTCAGAGAGTTCAGTAACTCCATAGCTTCAGTAATCAGTATTTCCAGATTGCTCCTGCATTATCCTGAACTGACATTCACCTTACCCTGCAAATGTCCTGAATGCCTTTAAAATCCTCTGTCGTGTCATTTGTGTCACGATACTCTCCATAGCATAGATTCCACTTTATGGGTAGTTTGCAATGTATCTTTTCTAGTATGAAATGAAGCTATGTCATGACTCAGAGGCCAATATTCAAAAAATAGCTAAATTACCAAATTTAGGTGCCCAAATTAGATTCTTCAGATAGGATAATTTTCAGTCAAAATAAAGGCCTAAATTTTTGGCTGAAAATTCACCCATATTTAGGTCCTAAAACTTAAGATCCTAAAGTTATGCTATTAATTTTCCTAGATGTAGGATCATTATTGTGTGCCTACTACTGAAAATCGGTGTTAGGCACTTACTATTTTCCCTCACCTTAAGTCTGCCCTTGTAGTCATCTGTGTTTTAGGGTCATAAATTTAGGCAAAGATCCCATGCAAATTTTCAAAAGCACCACTTTATATATTCCTAACTCCCAAAGTTAGGCAACTAACCCTTTGAAACTCAGCCAAGTTGTGTTTACCTTGATACTACAGCAATAATTATCTTGTGATAAATAATGAGATCAATATTCAAATCCTTCATGTGGGTAACTTTTTAAGTTACATGCACAAAAAAACAAGCTTTCAATATTTTCCCCTGCCGAATGCATACATTTTATGTGCACAACTTTTGTATGTGCAAAATTTATCCACACATAAATAAGTGTTAGTGGAGGCATTCTAGAACGGGGCTTAACTTTATCTGATGAATGTGCATATTCAACATTTCAGGTAATTAATCTGGTCAGAAAAATCACAGTCCTAACTTTGCCCAGATAAAATTCTGTGCATAACTTTGAGTATATTCAGCAGAAGACTTGTACGCGTAAGTCCCGCTGAATAACCAGGACAAGCTAAGTTCATAACTTTTCCCAGATAAATTTTCTACTCGTTGTGACACTGAATATTGACCTCATTTTGCTATTTGCCCTTGGCATGCACTTTTGGTATCACTGGCTTTATGTATACCTCCAAAGCTTCTATAGTGCTATATACTGCATTTACTTCAACATTTAGGTGTAGATTTTCAAACATACGTGCGCGGGTCCATGTGCATGTGGATCCAGTGCGCACACATGAATGCACAAATTTTATAACACGCGCGCGTGCTAGCACACGCATATTATAAAATATATTGGCTGTGCGCACATGCGCACCAGATTTTATAATCTACACACGCATGTGCGGGCGGCGCACACAAGGTGGGGTGAATTTATGCAAAGTCCGCGCAGCATCGCAATCGGGCCTTCCCCAGTTTCCTCCCAGTCCGCTCCAATTAAGGAATGGACTGGGAAGGAACGTCCCTAACCCCTTACCTAACCTTCCTTCCCCTTCCCTTCTCCTCCCCACTCCCTAAAGCTTAACCTACCTGGCCTGAATTTTTTAAATGTATTATTTGCTGCTCCTCGGGAGCAGAAGTAATTTACGCGCGCCAGCCAGATACCAGCGCGTGCTTCCCCAGGACAGCGGCTAATGGCTGTCCTGGGGAAGCACACGCTGGCAGCTGGCTGGCGCACATGGCCGGGCCTTTTTGAAAATGAGCACAGGGCCCGGCCATGCACATAAGTGGCGATTTTTACACACGAGGCCAATTTAAAATTTGGCCATTACTGTATAAGTAAAATGTCCCAAAGAATCAATTGTACTACATAATATCTCATGATTTACCACAGTAGTTCTTAGAAATAGGAAAGTATGCTGCGCTATAATTATCCCTCTATTTCAGGACAATATAGCCTTCTATGTTTTAGCTTTCCAGTGAGGATTTTCCATGGAGAGACGGCTTATGTTGCGGTTGCCCATAAAACCGAATCACGAGAGATTCACTCTTTCCTGGTCAGCTTTTAAAAATGTACTTTCTTCTGCTTAAGATTCCAGCCTGACTCTCCTGAAGAGGGACAGCTGGGAGCTGTGTATCATCTTCCTCCTCGAGTATCTCATATGCAAATTGGGAACATCTGGGAGCTAAAAATAGTTTACTTCAATAAAATAACTGATCCGCTCTCCCGGTGCAGAGCCCAGGATTAGCACAGCAGTGTATGAACACCTGTAGGTATGTGCCTGCGCGTACACTCTGACTCATCTTCTGTCATCATCTCACAGCACCGAGCACTTCAAGCCCTCGGCATGCAGAAACGTGCCTGGAGTTTACTGACAGCTCGCGAAAAATGAAAGATTTTCGGTGAGCATCAATACACCACCGTGACAGGTGCAACTCGCATCCTCCCCACCTCCCCCCTTAACTGCTTGCTTATCCCCTCCTTTTAGCCCCTATGTCCCCATCTCCCTCGGTTTTTCACCTGAGCTATGAAATAACTCTGTATCACACAGCTAATTCAAAAAAGATGATCTTTATTAGAGGTGTATGGCCACAGTGTAGGTCAATTGAGTATAACAGTTCAATCACCGAATATAAACAAATATGGCAACTAACTTTTCAATTAACTCTGTCACCTGTTAAAACTTCAATTCGCCAAACTTTCAGTAAGTATCATGCTGCCTCAGGGTTGGGCATAGAAGCCAAGCCCTTTTACAGCATTTCGTTGTCCGGTATGTGGGGGCCATCAATGCCTTGCTCCCTCGAGTTATCCTGCAGTTCCATCCTTGATTACTGGGTAAAACATTCTCCACAATGCAACAATGCCCTGGTCCATAAAAGAGCAGGAAACACTTATGGATATGTAACAACTTTTTTGGGTGGTGATAAGGCCAGTCCCAGCTGTCAAAGCAGAGGACTTGACAGGCAACTCGTATTGGCTCTCGTCTAACTGTTGCGCTTGCCAGCTACAGGACTCTATAGCCACCGGCTTCACCTTACCCAGCACCGCTCCGCAGGAGGGATCAGGCCTGGATTCCCTAGCAACAGCGGGGAGCTGCTGCTGATGCACAGCGCCACCCTCGGCCTTGGGGCACCGGCCCGACGTCGCAAACTCCACCAACGCTGCCGGCTCTCCTATCTCTGCCGCTGGGATGCCACCGACTCCCTCTGGCATGGGACCTCCCTCTAGGCACGCGTGCCTTTCTTTGCCATTTAAAGGGCCCGTGTCGGGAAGGGGCTGCCGGCCCTTTCAGATGACATCACCTCTAGGACACCATATAAGGCCGGACCTTGCTTCCAGCCTTTGCCTTGGCAACAGGACTCCTTGTTCTCAGTGTTGGGCTTTGCAGTTCCTGAGTCCGTCCTCATCCCTCCGCCTTCTTCCTCGCCTCTTGGTTGACTTGGTTTTGACTTCGGACTGGACACCGACTACGAGCTACGCCGCCTGCCACGACCCCTGCCTAGACACTGACTACGAGCTACGCCACCTGCCACGACCCCTGCCTAGACACCGACTACGAGCTACGCCACCTGCCACGACCCCTGCCTAGACACCGACTACAAGCTACGCCGCCTGCCACGACCCCTGCCTAGACACCGACTACGAGCTACGCCACCTGCCACGACCCCTGCCTAGACACCGACTACAAGCTACGCCGCCTGCCACGACCCCTGCCTAGACACCGACTACGAGCTACGCCACCTGCCACGACCCCTGCCTAGACACCGACTACGAGCTACACTGCCTGCTATGACCCTTGCATGGGCTTCATATCCTGTTTCCAAGCTTAGCCTGTGCTGCGGCCTCATCTCTCGCCTGGACCTCCTCCTCGGCAGAGACCCCACGTAAGTCCAGCTGACCCCCGGCACCCAAGGGCTCAGCCTGATGGGAACGTGGGCTGGTAGTGGTGAAGATCCAGCGGGGGGGGGGGGGGGGTCTCGGCTCCCTCTTCAGCCTCACCTGCCGATGGTGGGGGCCTGTGGGGCTCCTCCAGCACAACACTAACTATGCAATATGAGGGAGGGAAAAACCAGTTAGTTGTTATTTCCAGCCCGACTACCTTTAAGCACAATACTTGCGGTGTGCCCTTGCACGTGGTCAACCTGTCTGCACTATGCTGTGATTGTTCTGTGTTCCCCCCCCCCCCCCCACCGCCCTTTCATACCATAGCCTGCGAGCTGTCCACAGATGGATGAGCTGGATGGGGAAAAAAACGCTGAAAGAAGAGGCTGGTGCAGGGCCAGCCCTTACTTATATTGCACTTGCTGGCCCCCCCCCCCCCCCCCCCAGCCTCTACTGTGTCCCCACTGAGCCACCCTCTTGAATCTGGAGGCGGAGCCTATATGGGCATGGATTGGCTCCTTTCTCTGCAGTGTTTGATTTTAAAACCATACTGCCTGTATACTGAGCCTGACTACTTATCTACAGCACAGATGGTTATAATTCCTGGTTACCATGAAGGACTGGAGGATCCCAGGGGCTTAGCGACAGCAAGTGTTACAGATCCTTCACTTATTTAGGTTACTGGTTCAAAACTGGCTCAGGTCAGTAGTGACTGAAAACCACAGGCAGCCATTTGGTCACCTGTGTTAAATAAGTTGATGGTCTCGGTGCAGTTCTCAGTGGACAGGTGTCCCCATCACTACAACTACTGTTAGGCAGTAAGCTATGTCTGCAGCTGTTCTCATCCAAGGTATTCTTTTTGGCTAAAAAACTGTTAAGGTCTCCCAATGTCTAAACACAAAAGGTAGATCTCTAATTTTCCTTGCTGTGGAAATGGCGATGATAGATTTTAAGGATGCCTTTGTGATGTCAGGTTGCTGGGTAAGTGCTGACGCAGAGGGATCAGCATCTGTGTCTATGCCAACTGCTGGAGTTGCCTAGTTCTGCGACTTCTCTCACTTTCAAAATCACCACATTCAGAGTTACAGACCTCCCTCTTGACGGGCGGGGAGGAGGTAATTTTGCAACATCGAGCATCAGTTAGCCGGCAAATATGCACGTGCAGAAAGTTATACTAATTTTAAACGTGGACACACACACATAGGTCCATTGTGAAAATTATACTATCAAAACAATGCTCACACCATTATACCCTCTACTTGCTGCCCATAGTTTTGTCGAGAGAATTTGCTTGCATAATTTTTAAAATCAAAAGTATGTGCGTGTTCCATGCCCACCCAGACTCTACCCCTTAGATCACCTTTCCTCATGCATATAAAAGTTCACATATACATACACAGTGTGTGTGTGCATGATTTTCCATACTTGTCAGTCACACGCTTTCTAAAGAGTCATTTCTTTGGGTAAAGCTCTGTTTTTCCCACAGAGACCCATTTAAAAATGACCCTTGACGTGTCTGCAGGAATCGCGTCCCTGGTCAGCTAGTGGACGTTGCTAGACTGGATAAACCTTTTAAAAGATCTTTGGATTTTTAGCTATATAGTCACAGTATAGAGAGATGGCCCTAGTTCTGGAGAGGGAGAACAGAGAAAAGAAGCACTGATGGAAGGTACCATGGAGTTTCTATTGAGAACAATTATGGATATTAAATAAGTACTCTCTCTACTGATTAATTACTATTAAAAAGTCAGCCTCACATTTCAAGAATAAAGGTTATTTTCATGCCTCTCATACAGTCTTTGGTGTGAAAAAAGTAGATGGATGATGTTTTACAAACTTCTTTACAATCAGTGGATTTAGCACTAATTACAGTTAATGTGGCTCTAAGAAGAGAGCCGGAGTCCATGGAGAATGCTCTCTGATCTAAAAACCTGAAAGCAGTTAATTTTCCAGCAGTTTCATTAATTCCTGGGCTTGTGTTGTTCAGAAAGTACATGTCGGAGTGTTGGAAGATTCCCAGTGAGAGTCTTCCATCCTTAGTAAGAGCTGACTTTCTTCCCTGTAAGAAATGGATGACTGACCTTGATTCTACACTGGAGTCCCTTAGTGGAAATTCATCAAAGGAATCGGATGTGCTAAAAGTCCTGTAGTGGAAGGAGTCATAGTTAATGCACTGTAGTGACATCTAGTGGCAGGATGTAGGGCTCATGATCACAGGGTTTTCAAAAGAGCCTGGGGCATGACCCCAGCTGAGAACTTTTACCGCAATGACTCAGGCTAGGTTTGTTGTTAGGAATGTAAAATAGGGGGAAAATCCACGAGTACTTGTGAACGAAGGCTCGTGCTATCATATCTTACTTACCTCCTCCGGACGCCAGCACCGGCCACCGCCTCCATCCTCCTCCTCTACCGGGGCTCTCCAGGCCCAATCGGGGCCAGAGCCCGCTCGCTACTACCGCGAGCCGCGCAGAGGAGGCAACAAAAAATCAAACTAAAAACAAAAAAGAAACTAGACGGAAGGAACCCGCACCGACTCCGGAGCTGTGCACACACGGTGAGTCAGCCGCGCCCCCTGAGAGGCAATAGGCCAATCAGAGGGCGGCAACCCGTACTTTAAATTGCGGCGACTCCCTCCGGCGGCCCTCTTACCTCCTCCGGACGCCAGCACCGGCCACCGCCTCCATCCTCCTCCTCTACCGGGGCTCTCCAGGCCCAATCGGGGCCAGAGCCCGCTCGCTACTACCGCGAGCCAGACAGAGGAGGCAACAAAAAATCAAACTAAAAACAAAAAAGAAACTAGACGGAAGGAACCCGCACCGACTCCGGAGCTGTGCGCACACGGTGAGTCAGCCGCGCCCCCTGAGAGGCAATAGGCCAATCAGAGGGCGGCAACCCGTACTTTAAATTGCGGCGACTCCCTCCGGCGGCCCTCTTACCTCCTCCGGACGCCAGCACCGGCCACCGCCTCCATCCTCCTCCTCTACCGGGGCTCTCCAGGCCCAATCGGGGCCAGAGCCCGCTCGCTACTACCGCGAGCCAGACAGAGGAGGCAACAAAAAATCAAACTAAAAACAAAAAAGAAACTAGACGGAAGGAACCCGCACCGACTCCGGAGCTGTGCGCACACGGTGAGTCAGCCGCGCCCCCTGAGAGGCAATAGGCCAATCAGAGGGCGGCAACCCGTACTTTAAATTGCGGCGACTCCCTCCGGCGGCCCTCTTACCTCCTCCGGACGCCAGCACCGGCCACCGCCTCCATCCTCCTCCTCTACCGGGGCTCTCCAGGCCCAATCGGGGCCAGAGCCCGCTCGCTACTACCGCGAGCCGCGCAGAGGAGGCAACAAAAAATCAAACTAAAAACAAAAAAGAAACTAGACGGAAGGAACCCGCACCGACTCCGGAGCTGTGCGCACACGGTGAGTCAGCCGCGCCCCCTGAGAGGCAATAGGCCAATCAGAGGGCGGCAACCCGTACTTTAAATTGCGGCGACTCACTCCGGCGTCGCGCGTCCGAAGGAGCGCGATCTAAGGGGCCTGCCCCTTAGCACGCCCCTTGGAGCGTCCCAGAGCCAAGACCGTTCCCTTTTCCCCGGCAGACAAGGATAATTCACACCTTTACCTCCTGATCCCTCTAAGAAACCTATAGTATCAGGAAGACACCACCAGAGGCAACGGACACTCCACAGCCTGGTCATTAGAGCACCTAGTACATATCAGACAAAGCTCAAGCAATCACCGGTATCCTAATCTATTACTCTTCACTGCAGTCTCCAGCACTCATCCAATCGTCATCCTGCAGCCTTGCAGCCAACTCTTCATCCAGCAGCCACTCATTCATCTCTTCATCCAGCAGTCACTCATTCAACTCTTCATCCATTCAACTCTTCATCCAGCAGCCACTCATTCATCTCTTCATCCAGCAGTCACTTATTCATCTCTTCATCCAGCAGCCACTCATTCAACTCTTCATCCATTCATCTCTTCATCCAGCAGTCACTCATTCATCTCTTCATCCAGCAGCCACTCATTCAACTCTTCATCCATTCAACTCTTCATCCAGCAGACACTCATTCACCTCTTCATCCAGCAGCCACTCATTCATCTCTTCATCCATTCAACTCTTCATCCAGCAGCCACTCATTCAACTCTTCATCCATTCAACTCTTCATCCAGCTGCCACTCATTCAACTCTTCATCCATTCAACTCTTCATCCAGCTGCCACTCATTCAACTCTTCATCCATTCAACTCTTCATCCATTCAACTCTTCATCCAGCTGCCACTCATTCAACTCTTCATCCATTCAACTCTTCATTCATTCACCTCTTCATCCAGCAGCCACTCATTCATCTCTTCATCCATTCAACTCTTCATCCAGCAGCCACTCATTCAACTCTTCATCCATTCAACTCTTCATCCAGCAGACACTCATTCAACTCTTCATCCATTTCATCTCTTCATCCAGCAGCCACTCATTCAACTCTTCTTCCAGCAGACACTCATTCAACTCTTCTTCCAGCAGACACTCATCTAATTCATGGGCCTCCCAATTCCTATCCTCTGTCACAGGAACTATCTCACAGGAAAACTTTCCTTGATTTCACGCCCACCGACCTACAAGTCCCTTATCCCCATCATGATCTCCCCTTTTACCCAAACCTTAGGCCTAGCTCTTTTCTCTTTGATACTTTTCAACGCACAATCGCTCTCCAAGAAAACTCTAATTCTCAATGACATACTACTGGACAAAAATCCTGACCTCTGCGCCATTACGGAAACATGGCTTAAACACACGGACACTGCACTAATAAACCAACTTCCAACTCATAGCTACAATATTTTCTCCATTCCCAGAAAGAAAAAAAGAGGGGGGGGTATCCTCCTAGCAGCCAAAAAAGAGCTAAAAATTACTCAATTCCCAATTAACTCTCCTTCTAAAATAGAAACAGGCCTTTTCAAATCTGACAGTCTGCAAATCCTTCTAATCTATGCTCCCCCAGGCCTTCTAGAATCCGATGCATCACCCATACTAGAATTAACAACAACCTACCTAAATCTGGAGCATCCCGCCATAATACTGGGAGACTTTAACTTACACGTCGACGACCCCATTCTCTCAACCAATTGCGAATCTTTCCTAACCGCCATGTCAGCCATAGGCTTCAAGCAGATCATAAACAATCCTACCCACAGAGCAGGTCACACCCTGGACCTAATATTTGTAAACTCTAGCATCTCTCAATCAACTCCTCCCAAATGCCAACCTGTTCCCTGGTCTGACCATACTTTAATATCTTCCACCTTTATGCTAGAACAAACAAGCAGAAAACCTGTCCCACAACCGGAATTCATATACAGGAAATCTTGCTCATCCGAGGAATTAAACAATCATCTAGGCCCAGAACTCTCACTCATAGACATCTCTTCACCCAACTCAGCCCTCCACTCTTGGTCCAAGATAACAGAATCAGCAGCTAACAAGCTATGTCCTCTGGCAACAAAAAAACTCGAACACAACACCTCCAAAAGACAACCTTGGTTTAAAGAAGAACTTCAAAAACTAAAACACTCCCTCCGACAGAAGGAAAGCAAATGGCGGAAAACACCAACACAGACCTCCCTCTCTGCCTACAAACTCGCACTCCACCAATACAAAAGCGCTACATTAAAAACAAAAAGGGATTTCTTTGCACAGAAGATCCATCACATAATCTTTGATTCCAAAGCCCTCTTTGCCTATGTATCTAACCTAACGCAAACCTCGACTCCTGACATCCCTGCCAACCTAGCTCAAGAAAAAGCAGAGGAGCTGGCCCTCTTCTTTAGCAACAAAATCTCAAACCTAATAACACAGCTGAGAACCAACACTTCAACGCCATCCAACACATACTTCCACCACAACAAAGACATTACTCTACAATCCTTCGAACCCATCACTACTACTGAGTTACTTTCTACATTAAAGAAAATGAAACCTTCATCTCACCCATTAGACCACATCCCATCCAAACTTCTCCTGCTAATACCAGACACAATCTCCAATGCTCTGACAGACATCATTAACTGCTCCCTAGCACAAGGAAGCTACCCAGACGACCTGAAGATTGCATCCATCAAACCGCTTCTGAAAAAACCCAACTTAAATCCTAAAGATCCTACCAATTTCCGTCCTATATCCAATCTCCCATTCATAGCTAAGGTAACGGAAAAATTAGTTAACTCCAGACTTTCAGACTACCTCGAGGAACATAAAATTCTGTTCCCGTCCCAATATGGCTTCAGAAAAGCTTTAAATACTGAATCACTACTAATTTCCCTGACCGACTACCTCATCATGGGCCTGGATAAAGGTCACACTTATTTACTGATCCTCCTGGACCTTTCAGCGGCCTTTGATACGGTTAACCATTCATCCCTACTAACTCAATTAGCAAACATCGGAATAACAGGAACAGCACTATCGTGGTTCAAATCGTTCTTAGGGAACAGAAAATACAAAGTCAAAATTCACAATAAAGAATCTCAACACTACCCTTCATCTACGGGAGTTCCACAAGGCTCCTCCCTTTCACCAACGCTCTTTAATATCTACTTGCTCCCTCTTTGCCAACTGCTAACTGATTTAAACCTTAAACACTTTCTTTATGCAGATGACGTCCAGATAGTCATCCCCGTCAAAGAATCCTACAGCAAAACCCTAGAATTCTGGGAAACTAGTCTTAAAAAAATTGATGAACTCCTCTCCAACCTTAATCTAATACTAAACTCCTCTAAAAGCGAACTCCTCCTAATTTCATCTGAATACAGTAACACTGACTCAAATCCTCCACCCAATTTACAAACTCCACAAGTAAGAAACCTGGGAGCTATCTTTGATAACAGGTTAAACCTAAAAGCATTCATAAATCAAACTACTAAGGACTGCTTCTATAAACTCCAAGTCTTAAAAAGAACAAGACCTCTCTTCCACTTTCATGACTACAGAACTATTCTGCAATCAATAGTATTTTCTAAACTAGATTACTGCAACTCTTTGCTATTAGGTCTCCCCTCATCTCACACGAAACCCCTTCAGATGGTTCAAAACACGGCTGCGAGAATATTAACTAACACACGGAGAAGAGACCACATAACACCAATCCTCAAAGACATGCACTGGCTACCAATTCACTACAGAATCATATATAAGTCCATAACCACTATTTTCAAAGCTATACACCAACACTCTCAGCTCAACCTTCAAATTCCTCTCAAAAAATTTACATCCAACAGACCAATCAGAGAGTCCTATAGAGAAACCTTACAAGTACCACACTCCAAATCCATGCGGCACATAACCACCAGAGACAGGGCGTTCTCCACTGCAGGACCAACACTGTGGAACTCCATCCCACCAGATTTGAGACAGGAACCCTGCCTGCCCACATTCAGGAAAAGACTCAAAACGTGGCTATTCATGAAAGCCTTTCCTGAACTAAACTGAACCTACTCCATCATTAACTAAGCACTCAGACTTTGCCTTATTCACGGCAACTAATTTCCCTACCTTATAATTAATATTCCTACATCATAAACACAATTCACTAATGCCTTAAGCACATTGACTGGCATTTACGTTCTTTCGATTTAATCCCCTGCTTCTTTTCTATGCTCCAAGTTGTATTACTCCCTTGTTTTATTGTAACTGCATACCTTAGCCTTCTCTTGTTTAATGTTTTATTATTATTATTATTATTATTATTATTAAGATAAATATTAGTTTTTACCTTTTTTTTGTTACCTATCCACTTGTTAATTGTAAACCGACATGATGCGATATCTATTGTGAATGCCGGTATAGAAAAACTTAAAATAAATAAATAAAATAAATATCCCATCCCTGGTTCTGACTCAGCTGGAAGGCCAAAGGAGCAGTAGGAAACTTCCCGAAAGAAAAAAAAATAAGGAACTAGGAAAGTTCCTTTTTGCCCTTTTTGTCTTGAAGATATTCACATTGATATTTGCCATTCTCAAGAGAGGGAGGCATGGGGGAACAGTATTGTATATTATTTCTGTTTACAATTCATTTTCTATATTACTATGGGTAGATAAAGCTTTCTTTTTTGGATGGGATAGTCATTTCCACATTTATGGATGGTCTAGGGGTATCACCACTTCATTGGAACTCTGCAGTCGATATGATTATTTTGTCACATCTATCTAATTTTCAATTGATAAAGCATCATCAAATCGATTTTCCACAATGAGATTTTCGAGATTTTTAAGATTTATAGGGTCACTTGAAGTCTCAGGGGCCTAGGCAATAAAACTCGCACTAAGAATATTTTATGATTTTTTTTTTTATGATTTTTATTATGATTTAGTATGCAACTTAGTACAATTTTTATAGGCATGTTAAAAACGGGACTTAATGCGCTGTGCAATACATTTTTCCAACAGCATGCTAAAACTTTCCCTCAACAGTTTGGCTTCAATACTAATGTGCACATTAATACAGGAAAGTGTAGCTGCCGCAGAATCCCCATTGCTAACAAGCTCGGAATTGAAAGTAGCAATCAGCAGGAAGAATTTTCTCCCATCCCTATTAAGAAAGCGCTGTCCCCCACCCCCTTCCTGGCATACATTTCTCCACTTCTGATCCTGTAGCCCCTCCCCCACAGGCACCAGTGCCAGCCCCCCTTCAGGGCACCCCCTCTCAATTCTGCCCCTCCCTCCCTCCCAGCACAATGATATCCTCAACTGTGGCTCCTTCTTCCTGAAACCCCTCCCTCCCCCCCTTGATAGCAGTAACAGCCCCCTCTGGGGACACACCCCACATCCCCAGCAGTAATGACATAGCCTTCTTCTAGGGTTTATCTAAGATCCTGCATCCACTCCTCTAGAATATGAACTTACCATGCTGGAAGAGTTCCCTTGCGTTACTAGCAGGAGGGATTGCAAAGCTCTGCTGCCAGCCTGACCGCTGAGTTCCAAATGACGCTGCCTGGCAGCCCCCCATCTCCATGTACCAAGCAGCATTACGCTTAATACGTAGCGAAGCACCTCCAGGCTTCATTCAGAGCTCAGCATCCATTCTAGTAGTAGGAAAGGAGCAAAGGAAATTGAAAGGCATGATATTGCGAAGAAGCTCGAATGGGCTGCATCTTCACCCCTCCTGTCCTTTCCTGTCCCGAGTCCCTACCCGCAGATCCATCCTGCATCACATTTCAGTATTACAGCGTCAAATGAGGATGGGAGAGGCTTTTTTTTTTTTTTTACCTCACCCTGTCTGCTTTTAAAGCCCTCATTTCATCTTGGTATAATGTTAAATTGCATTTTAACCTGCAGTGAGTGATAAGTTGCCATATAAATGTAGCTGATAGGTTATATACAGGGCAAGAGGAATGCCATGTGAAGCCTGCTACGCATCACTCACACGGCCAGTTTTAGGGCTGACAATTCACTGCAGTTCCTCTTCTTTTCTGCAATGTCCAAATAGCAGATATTCATGATCTCTACCTCATGTATTCTAAAGAAGGTTTGTGAGAGTGTAACCAGACAGTAACAAATATGATGGATGTTTTATTTAGGCAGGCAAGACTTCCATTTCCAACCAAGGGGATTTTATTTTTCAGAAAGGTTGCTTCCTCAAAAGAGAGCCTGTGAGGGAGCCAATTATTCTGCAGTACTTTATTGAACCTTCTTACAGCTCTGCCCTATCTGGAAGAATCCAGCTTGGATATTATCTTCAGTCAACACTTGACTGGGAGGAGGGGACCCGACGAAGCACCTGCCACGCATGAGATCTAGATTAGATAATGCTTCTCTTAAGTTATTTCCCAACGGTGGTAACCTTCTGATCCGCAAAGCTTGCATCCTAAAACACTAGTCAGGCTTGTAAAAGTATAACCTCTCTACTTAATTGGGTTCCTTTTGCATGATTTTATTTTATTTCACTCAGAAAATGAGTGCAACCCTCAGAAACTCAGTTGCCTTAATTTTAATACTTGTGCATATGAGCCACATATTTATTTATTTATTTATTTATTTATTTAACAACTCTTTTATACCGACATCCGTTCGCACATCACATCGGTTCACAATAAACAATTTACAGTAAGTATTGTCATTCTCTCTCTCACACACACACACACTCACATCTGGGAAGAGGAGAAGAGTCACATTCAGATTGCTGGTTTAAATTTTCCATGACACACCTCTCAGTTAATGTGTCATGACATATTAGATCAGAATCACTGGCAGGGGCAGTAAAATTTCAAATCTTCAAGCTCTGATGGCAGAGGCAGATCTGAATTTATTTTACGGTTCTTGTAACTTGCTCATCTAGAAAAACAGCCATTCTAAGGGATGTCTTTTCAAAAGGAATTACATGTGTAAAATGGCTTTTGAAAATTGCTTGGGGGAGTGCACGTATAAATGCACACCTAGCTCTTGTACGGAAAATTAACACATAAGTAGCCTGTATTCCCATATGTGCTAATTTAAAATATCAAATGTAGACACGTATTTTCGGTTTCACCCGCACATTTACTGGCACAAAAAGGGGCGGTCTAGAGGCGTGATTGTTGCGCGTCCTGGCCGCGTGGGTGCCGCGACCGGGCCTGCTCACCTCGCGCTGCCCTCCACTAGCTCTGGTCTTGCCGCTGCTGCCAGTTCCCAATGCTCACCGCAGTCCTCTCCGGCTTCCTCCACGACACAGGCCTCACAGTGGAGCTCCCGTTGGGGCTCTGCATCTTCGGCCACCTTGGCCCCGCCCTTAGGTCCGCACGCGTCTGACATCCTCAGTTTTAAAGGGCCAAGTGCAGGAAACCTGACTCAGACGCACATCGATGACATCACGTAGCCCTAGCATAAATAGCGAGGCCCTGTCCCCAGGGCCTTGCCTTGGCAATTGGGTCAAAACCGTGATGTACTAGTTTGCCTAATCCTGTGTTCCAGCGTTTCCTTGTTCCAGCGTTTACTTGTTCCAGCGTCTCCTTGTTCCAGCATCTCCTTGTTCCTGTGTCCTTACTCAGGTAGTACCTTCTCAGACTGATCTCTGGTACTGCCCTCGGCCTGCCTGACTACTCTCTTCGTCTGTTGCCCGGAACTGACCACTGCCTGCCTGACCATTCTCTTCGTCTGCCACCTAGAACTGACCCTCGCTTGCTTTGACTACACTCGGACTGACCTTGGTATTGATCCCTGCTTTGGCTGACCACTTCTGGATGGATACTCTGGCTTTGACCCTTGCGCTTCACTCGGACACTCTCTTCTGGCCTACCATGACTACCAGACCGACCTACTTGGATTCCAACCTCGGCCTTCAACCGACTAGACCTGCAGGTTTTCCCTGTCTCGCCCGGAGAGCCTTCCTGAACTGTTACCTCCCTGAGGTTTCCGGAGCTTCCAATTCAGGTCTGGTCCATTCTCTTTGCACAGGGGCAGATTCCTGCTGACGACCGGCCCGGGGATTCGCCACCCAGGCTGACCCAGGAGATACCACATGGTCTGCCGAGCACGGCTCTGTCACAGCCGTGCTCGGCAGACCACGTGACTAGAGCGACTGGCCCACTGGGGGATGCCCAATCCCCCGATAGGGCAGTCCGCCCCTGTCTTTGCCTCAGCCATGCACTAGGGATGTGAATCGTTTTTGAACAATTAAAATTATCATCAGATAATTTTAAAATCGTCCAAAATCGTTAGAGTGCACGATACAATACAAATGCCCACGATTTATCGTCAGGGGCATTTGTATTGTATCGTTAAATAGGGCACACCAAAAAAGCCCCTAAACCCACCCTGACCCTTTAAATCGACCCGACCCGACCCATCGCTATTTTCTTTTTACGGAGGCCCGCGCCGCTAAAAAAAAAAAAAAACATCTGACCCTTTAAATCGACCCCCCCCCCCTCCCAACCCGACCCATCGCTAATTATTTTTTTACGGAGGCCCGCGCCGCAAAAAAACCCAAAAAAAACCATCCGACCCCTTAAATCGACCCGACCCGACCCATCGCTATTTTTTTTTTACGGAGGCCCGCGCCGCAAAAAAAAACCCAAAACATATCCGACCCTTTAAATCAACCCACCCCGCTCCCGACCCAACCCGACCCATCGCTAATTATTTTTTTACGGAGGCCCGCGCCGCAAAAAAACCAAAAAAAACCATCCAACCCCTTAAATCGACCCGACCCATCGCTAATTATTTTTTTACGGAGGCCCGCGCCGCAAAAAAAACAAAAAACCCCATCCGACCCTTTAAATCGATCCCCCCAAAACCTTTTAAAGTTACCTGGTGGTCCAGGGGGTCCTCGGGGGGCCTCAGGGAGAGAGCCAGGGGGTCCTCGGGGAGAGGAGAGATCCAAGGGGGCCTCGGGGGAAAGATTTCCCAGGCATCAGCTGTTCTAAAAAAAAAAAAAAAATGGCGCCGATGCCCCTTTGCCCTTACCATGTGACAGGGTATCTGTGCCATTGGCCGGCCCCTGTCACATGGTAGGAGCACTGGTTGTCCGGCGCCATCTTTACTCATCAACTCATATTATACTATGGGCTGATGAGTAAAGATGGCCGGCCATCCAGTGCTCCTACCATGTGACAGGGGCCGGCCAATGGCACGGATACCCTGTCACATGGTAAGGGCAAAGGGGCATCGGTGCCATTTTTTTTTTTTTTTTTAGAACAGGTGATGCCTGGGAAATCTTTCCCCGAGGCCCCCCTGGATCTCTCCTCTCCCCGAGGACCCCTGGATCTCTCCTCTCCCTAAGGCCCCCCTGGATCTCTCCCCGAGGTCTCCTGAGGCCCCCCTGGACCACCAGGTAACTTTAAAAGGTTTTGGGGGGGGAGTCGATTTAAGGGGTCGGATGGGGTTTTTTGTTTTTTTTGTGGCGCGGGCCTCCGTAAAAAAATAATTAGCGATGGGTCGGGTCGATTTAAGGGGTTGGATGGTTTTTTTTGTTTTTTTTGCGGCGCGGGCCTCCGTAAAAAAATAATTAGCGATGGGTCGGGTCGGGTCGGGAGCGGGGTGGGTTGATTTAAAGGGTCGGATATGTTTTGGTTTTTTTTTTGCGGCGCGGGCCTCCGTAAAAAAATAATTAGAGATGGGTCAGGTCGGGAAGTCGATTTAAAGGGTCGGATGTGTTTTTTTTTTTGCGGTGCGGGCCTCCTAAAAAAATGTGAATTGGAATCGGAAACGATTCCAATTCACATATCTTAACGATCAGATTCGAGCCCCCCCCCGCAGCCGAATCTGATCGTTAAGACGATCTGGCACACGATTCACATCTCTACCATGCACCCTTGCTCGTGGTGGGCACACCCCTCTGCTACCTCTCTGGGAGACCATCCAAGGCCCACCTAAGTCCAGGCGGTCCGGTTACCCAAGGGCTCAACCTGCGGAAACCCCGGACTATTATTGGCAAAACTCCAGCTAGCCTCTGTCTCCTCGTTTGCTCTGCCTCCTGGTGGCAGGCACTCTCTGGGTCCGACCAGAGGGCCGTACCAATCCTGTACCAGGCCAAGGGTCCCCCTCCAGCGAACAGTGATCACGAGGTACATACACAGAAGTTGCTTTTTTTTAAGAGATATTCACATATAAATTATCTAACTTATTCGTGCAATTATATCTGTCTAGTAACATTGAAGGACAAATCTTCTCCCGCAAATCTCTATCTCTCGAATATGCAAATATAATTTCCTTATTTTTCATACATAGAACCAATTACATCACTCGGCAATTTTTCTTCAAATTTTTTGACGATTGGAAATGCTAGAATGATGCAAAACACAAGTATTCTTGATTTCTTCACTCCTTTGACTTGATTTTTTATTTAATAAGATTCCCAAATACTATATAGTGCTCTTTTGTTTTCTTGACAAATGTATTTAAATGGATACCCTCTTTCACTTAATTTCCTACTGAAAATCTTAGATTCCCTCTATATTTATTAACCACTAATTTCTCCTGATTCTTAAAAATTGGGATATCGGAATATTATCTTTTAACACTCGCAGATGAGCTCTATTGTAATCTAATAGTATGTTATGATTTGTTTGTTTTCTATACAGTTTGGTGTTCAAGCCTCCTTCATTATTTTTAAAGACAATTAAATCCAGAAAAGAGATATTATGTTGACTATGTTGAATTGCAAATTGAATATTCTCATTACAGGAATTAATCCATTGATGAATTAATTTTAATTCTTCTACTGTACCATCCCATAGTAAAAATATCATCTATAAATCTTTTCCAGAATTGTATATTTTCAGAAAAAGGTGAACAATCTATCTACATTCTTTCAAAAGCTGCCATGTTTAAATTTGCTAAAGATGGAGCCATACTCATGCCCATTGCTGTCCTTGATATTTGCTGATAAATAACAGCTCTGAAAAATAAAATTATTTTTTCTTAGTGCTATGGTAGCTAATTGCATAATAAAGTCTGTAGGCACTCCAATATCTCTTCTCTTATCTGAACTTACTAGTGGTATGCTCGTATACAGAGAACTAATATCCATGGTTACTAAATACCGATTATTAATATTATATTTAATATTTTCCACAAGATTTATAAATGTGAAATATCCCTAATAAACAAGGGAATCTCAGACACTAATGGTCTTAAGAATCTATCTATAAAAACAGACAAGGGCTCTAAGATGGAATCATTCCCCGATATAATAGGTCTCCCTGGCGGATTTATCAATGTTTTATGAATTTCAGGGAGAACATAGATTGTCGGTATTCTTGGATGCTCCTTATTTAAAATTCTATATTCTCCTCATTTCAAAAAAACAATATGAAATGCTTCAATCGTAATATCCTGTATTTTATTCTTAATTGCTCTAGTAGGATCTATCATTAACTGTTTATAACTATTAACATCACTTAGTTGCCTCATTACTTCATTAACATAATCAAAATGATCTTTTATAACTATGGAGCCCCCTTTGCCGCCTGTTTATTCACAATACTTTTATGTCTAGATAGATTCTCTTAAGCATATCTCTCCCCTCTACTCAGATTATTATAATAGGAGTGCTTATTTAACTTTTGAACTTCCTTTAATAAGCTTAAAATGTTGCCAAGACTGGATTTAAAGGTCCCGGTGGCATCTGTGTCAGACGTGGTCTTGTCTTACCCTATACAGTCTGCTGCAAGTGCTCTGAAAAGAGGGTATATAATTTGAATTATGTGGTGAGATTGCTTTTTGATATGTTTCATTAGAATGACCTCACAGATCTGTTTTTATGTTTGGTTCTCTCTTCAGGCCAAGGTAGGATGGGTTCTGCTGTGGCTGCACAGGCCTCTCTTCAAGCCACGGCAGAATGGGGTCTGACACGGCCGCACAGGCCTCTTTTCGGGCAGCGTCAGGATGGGGGTCTGATGTAGTCACACAGGCCTCTCTTCAGGCCACTGCAGGATGGGGTCTGCCACGACCACACAGGTCTCTCTTCTGGCTGATGCCCCGCCAACTTTTTCTTAGGGCCAGGAACGGAGCAACCGGCCTACTGGGGTATGCCCTAACCCCCAACAGGCCAATCTGCCCCGCACACCTCTGGTCTCTTATCTGTTAGCTTTGCCTTTCTCTTTCTTGGATGCAAGGCTGCTCTAACAGCTGCTGTAAACACAGTTATGCGGTTTTATCTCTCAGCACTCACTCTTTCAGGTTAGGCACTCTTTTTCATCTGAAGTTTTGCCCGAGAAGAAGCTAAAATCTGATTAGCTCCTGACTGACATCATCAGAGGCAGAGAAGCTAGGTCATTTGTAGATTTCAGCTTGTTAACCTTATAAACAGAATCATCAATTAGCACAGAAAGAAAGAAGACAGTGCCTAATAGTTCACTTATTGCACACTCTGGAACACAGTAAAAAACAGCCCAGTGCTTATACCATGTCCAGCTCCAAAAACACATAAACTCCTGAAGTCGGGACATCCATTTATCGTGACCCTTCCAGATAAGCAGTAATGCTCGATGGCTAGCAGCTGGGATATATCCTTGCAGTGTGGACTGGAAGACAGGAATAACTGGGCAGACAGGATAAGCTTTTTGGGGTTTTTTATGTCATCATCTATGAGGACAATATTCAAAGTGTTTTTTTGTGGGTAAAAATGCATTTTGTTCATAGAAGCAGGGGTTTTAATATTGTCAAACCTATCAGTGGGTAAACGTTTTTGCATTGAAGGCTGTTGGTGGGTGTGGAATCAAGATGAATGTTGCCTGTTGCTGTTCCCATTGAACGCTGCTGAAGTTTTCCCAAATTCCCAAACACTAGAAGAACACTAGAAGAACACTAGAAGAACACTAGAAGAAGTTTTCTTCTTCTAGTGTTCCATCTGGCTCCATAATGGTTAAAAGAAAAGAAAAAAAGGAGAGCTTAGCTCAGCGAATCTCCTGCCCTGGTGGTGGGTCCAATCAGTTCATTTGTGAAGCGGTCGGGAGCAGATGAGACCTCAGAAGAGGCATTGGAAGGAGTTGTAGAAATGGTTTCTCCAGCTCTCGAGGTCACATTGAGCTCCCTGGATTGTACCCTGCTTCAGCCTCTGATGGCATCAACATTGCTTCTTTCGGTGCTTGATACCTGCTGTCACAATTCATCTGGGTCATAGAGTGAGCAAGGGCCCATGTGAGGCATTAGAAGGAAGAATTTATGGAGCATGGATACTTATTAGCAATGGTGGAACCTGAGGCCATGAGACGATTGGAGAAATGCGTAGCCTTGGGTTCCAGTGCTGAAGATCCAATTCCAGTACCAGTTTCATGAATCTTTGTGGGGATGCCTGAAGTACCCACAAATTCAAACCAATCGTACCACTAGTCAATAATTCATATAACAAGTTTTTGCCAAGTATATATATATATATATATATATATATATATATATATATATATATATATATATATATATGTAGGCCCCTCACTCTAAGGGTCTGTAACATCACACAGACTCCCAAATGGGACGGGGCCACCTTACTTTAACTATAGCATCGTTTTTTTGAATTTTGCTTTTTATATTAAAACTTCCCAAACTCAGTCAGAATGTTCAATGATCGCTTTTACCACGTTCAGTCATCGCTTTTATAACATCAAATTTAAAGATACGAGAGGAACAATCACTACTCATCTGCTCCAATCTTGGTTGATCTCCCTCCTCTCCTCATCTGCTCCCAAGATTGGAGCAGATGAGTAGTGATTGTTCCTCTCGTATCTTTAAATTTGATGTTATAAAAGCGATGACTGAACGTGGTAAAAGCGATCATTGAACATTCTGACTGAGTTTGGGAAGTTTTAATATAAAAAGCAAAATTCAAAAAAACGATGCTATAATTAAAGTAAGGTGGCCCCGTACCATTTGAGAGTCTGTGTGATGTTACAGACCCTTAGAGTGAGGGGCCTACATATATATATATACTTGGCAAAAACTTGTTATATGAATTATTGACCAGTGGTACGATTGGTTTGAATTTGAGGGTACACATTTAAGGTACACTGGAATACAGTGGTGTAGGGGTATAAGGTGATGCCTGAAGTACCTCAGGAAGTCACATTGCAGGAGATTTGGAGGATGTGTGTTGGAACTGAGGCCTGAATCTCAGGATGTATCAACACAGTTCCATGGGAACTGTGTTAAAGCTACAAGATCATGAAAAGACAATTGGTATTACTGTTTCTCGGTTGGAGGATTTGGAAGCTAAGGTTTCTACTCTCCAGAATTCTGATATAGCTTTAATTAAAGACAATGTTGTACTTAGGAATAAACAAGTCCTTGGAGAATGCTACTAAGATAAGGAACTTATGGTTTATTAATTTTCCTAGAAGTGAATGGATGACTCCAATAGAAATGTTAAAGAAATATTTATCTGCCACTAATTCATATTCCATTGAAGGTCATACCCAAGACTCTTTGACATCCTTGGATAGTTTGGCCTTTTCACCAGATCACCATGTTAATGATAGGATTGAAGTTTTTAAATCCACATTAATGGTATCCTCCGCTCTTGAGTCTGATGGGAATTGAATGCGTAGATTATTCTTTAAATGTAAAGATGTTGCCTTTATGGACAGAACAGTTTTCAATGGACATTCAGAAAAGCGTTCCTGAACATATACCAAGCAGGCTGTCTTGATTGGTGCAGATATCCTTTTAAAACTTGCCTCTAAATATATTTTGAAATAGCAGGGAGAGGTATTTGAGAGAACATTACCGGGATCCTGCAGATGGCTAAATGCTTGGCTGTGTTTTTTGTGAGGGTGATATTAATTTATTTTAGATCTCAACTCTTCTTTAGTTGTGAAATATTTTCTTTTCTTTTTTTTTTTTTTATTCCTGTACCCATTATGCCATTTGTGGGCCTGGGTTTGACGATATGGGTTGCAAGTTTTCTTTTTCTTTTGTTTTCTCTAGTTGCATATACTGTACAAGCTCATCATGAATTTCTTTTTCAAATGTGAAAATATGGGAAATAATATTTATTTACTTTTATTTAATACTTTTTATATCCCGCCTATTGCAAAATAAACAATTTTTAGAAATGTTTGTGCATTGTTGAACATACTTTTACCCAGAGGTGTTCCCAGAAGCAGAGAGAGGAAGTACGCACACAGGTTTGGTTCCTGATGGAAAAATTACATGCAGAGAAAGCAGGTGCAATCTCTGCAGCTAAATTTTCCATGAGCAATTATCAAAGCAAAAGCCTGCATGGACTTTTGCTTTGATTATTGTTGTAAACCTCACAGGCAAAGTATCTGCAAAGTTTGCACCAACCTGGGCAGTTTTGACTATTGTCCTCTTAAATACTATCTTTGGCCTGGATTTATCAAAATGCACTAAATATCACATGCGATAGGAAAAGGGGCGTGTTTTATGGGAATAGGCTGTTTATCGCAAAGTGCGCTATCTTAGTGCTTCACATAGGTATTACCGCAAATTGCAATAACTTTTTCACACTTTGCGGTAAGTGCCAGAATTATTGTAATTCCTACTTACAACCACTGGGGGGGGGGGGGGCGGGGGGCGGTGGAGAGTCCATCAAGCTAGGTTGAGAAAACATTGTATAAATCTCATCTTTGGGTGAGTTTCCTCACTCCGAAGGATATCAAATATTCACAAGAGAGCACTGTTCTGTTCATATGTTTCCCTTTGAATGTCTAAGTGGCACCTAACCCCTACACTCCTACCTAAACTTCACCTCGAGTAGCTAGGTGGGCCTCATATAGAGGTATAAATACCTACCTAGTATGAGGGCCTTATAGCTAGTCAGTCTCTCTCTCAATAATAAATACAGTGCTTAAGTGCAAGGAAAAAATTCTTAACTGCAGATAAAAATCAATATATTAAAAAAATCACCTCTAAGATGACAATTTAAAGTGTTTAAAATACATAGAAAAAAATGGTAATTCAAACAAAATTTGAGCATGTTGTGTGCTTTTAAGACCCCTCTGGCTCTGATCACTGGCTGTGCATGATCCAAGTACTTATTTTCAAATAACAGAGCGGTGATTGGGGAAGAAAATGATTGTTAAAGCCTAAAATTGCCTTCATATATGTTATTCTAAACTGATCGCCTTTTCCAAGCAGTTTAACCATTTCCATTGAGTGTGTATCTATGTGCTCGCTGCTTCTCTAACCAGGCAAATGTAATCGCTTTATTTTTAACACATAAATTCTCCATCATTCATGCTCTGTCTTCCTTATCTTCTTCTTCTCCCCTTCACACTTTTCTTTTTACATGTCAGCCAATAAATCATTTCACTTTTGTGTTTACTGTATTTTTCGAGGTTGATATTCAGTGGCTTGGTGAGCGGGAAAGCTTCCTGGGTAATTTTATCCAGATATTCAGCAGAACATATCTAAGATAAGTGTTCCGCTACTTACACCCAGTTAAACTTATCCATCAGTGTTATTTTATTTGAATATAATTACCTATGCATTATCTGTTTGGCATGCATTTGCAAAATTTATGCATGCAAAGCAGCTCATTGCAATAGGGTCATGTTTTGTCCCAAAAAACCCCATGATATCACCACGATAGTAACATAATAATGACGGCAGAAAAAGACCAAAATGGTCCATCCAGTCTGCCCAGCAAGTTTCCCAAGGTAGTAACTGCCACTCCTCGCAGGCCACCCCCACGTTTCCGCCAAGGATAGTAACTGCTGCTCCGTGCAGGTTACCCCCACATTACGGTTAAGGTTAGTAACTGATAGGGATGTGAATCGTTTTTTAACGATTTAAATTATCGTCCGATAATTTTAAAATCATCATTAATCGGTAAGGGACTCGATACAATAGGAATTCCCTCGATTTATCATGAAAAATCGTTAAATCGAGTACGGGAATTATTTGGGGGGAGGGCGGGAAAACCGGCACACCAAAACAACCCCTAAACCCACCCCGACCCTTTAAAACCAATCCTTTACCCTCCCCCACCCTCCTGAACCCCCCCAAAATGTTAAATTACCTGGTGGTCCAGTGGGGGGGGGGGGGTCCCGGTGCGATCTCCCGCTCTCGGGCCATCGGCGCCATTTTGGCTACCACTGATAAAAATGGCGCCGATGGCCCGATAAAAAAAAACCCACCCCGACCCTTTACAAATTACCCCTTTGCTTCTCCCACCCTCCCGACCCCCCAAAAAACCTTTTACATGTACCTAGTGGTCTAGCGGGGGGTCCGGGAGCCATCCCTTCAATCATACCCTCGGTGCCGGTGAGGGACTGGTTTCAAAATGGCGCCGATCACCTTTGCCCTCACTGTGTCCCAGGGAGCGACCGTCACTCCCTGTGACAAAGTGAGGGCAAAGGCGATCGACTGCCAGTATGGCGCCGATCGCCGTTGCCCTCACTTTGTCACAGGGAGCGACCGTCGCTCCCTGTGACAAAGTGAGGGCAAAGGTGATCGACTGCCAGTATGGCGCTGATCGCCTTTGCCCTCATTATGTCACAGGGAGCGACCGTCGCTCCCTGTGACATAGTGAGGGCAAAGGCGATCGGCGCCATTTTGAAACCAGTCCAGCACCGGCACGAGGGTATGATTGAAGGGATGGCTCCCGGACCCCCCGCTAGACCACCAGGTACATGTAAAAGGTTTTTTGGGGGGGGTCGGGAGGGTGGGAGAAGCAAAGGGGTAATTTGTAAAGGGTCAGGGTGGGGTTTTTTTTATCGGGCCATCGGTGCCATTTTTATCAGTGGTAGCCAAAATGGCACCGATGGCCCGAGAGCGGGAGATCGCGCCGGGACCCCCCCCCCCCCCCCCCCCCCACTGGACCACCAGGTAATTTAACATTTTTGAGGGGGTTCGGGAGGGTGGGAGAGCAAAGGGGTCATTTGTAAAGGGTCGGGGTGGGGTTTTTTTTTATCTGCTCAGGCCTCACTAAAAAATTAACGATGTGAATTGGAATCGGAACCGATTCCAATTCACATCTCTAACGATCCGATTTTTTTCTCCCTCCATCCAAACCTGATCGTTAAAACGATCGGGCACACGATTCACATCTCTAGTAACTGACACTCTTTGCAGGTTACCCTCAAGCTTTTTCATTCATTCCCATCCTCTAGCCTTTAGGGATCCACAGTGTTTATCCCACGCCTCTTTGAAATCCTTCACAGTTTTAGTCTTCACCACTTCCTCAGGAAGGGCATTCCAGGCATCCACCACCCTCTCCGTGAAGAAATATTTTCTGACATTGGTTCTAAGTCTTCTTCCCTGGAGTTTCAAATCGTGACCCCTAGTTCTGCTAAATTGTTTCCAATGGCAAAGGTTTGTTGTTGGCCATGGATCATTAAAACCTTTCAAGTATCTGAAGGTTTGTATCATATCATCCCTGCTCCATTTTTCCTCCAGGGTATACATATTCAGGTTCTTCAACCTCTCCTCATAAGTCATTTGATGGAGACAATCCACCATTTTGGTCTCCCTTCTCTGGACTGCCTCCATCCTGTCTCTGTCCCTTTTGAGATACGGTCTCCAGAACTGAACACAGTACTCCAGATGAGGCCTCATCAAGGACCTGTATAAAGGGATTATCACTTCCCTTTTCTTACTCAATATTCCTCTCTCTATGCAGCCTAGCATTCTTCTGGCTTTAGCTATTGCCGTGTCACATTGCTTTGTCGACTTCAGGTCATTAGACACTATCACCCCAATGTCTCTCTCCTGTTCCATGCTCATCAGCCCTTCACCCCCCAACACATACAGATGCATGACTCTGCACTTCTTGGCATTGAATCCCAGCTGCTATATCTTCGACCACTCTTCCAGCTTCCTTACATCCCATCTCATTCTCTCTACTCATGAGATAAATGCTGTTTGTCGCTCATTATACCCATATCGCAGCTTAGTAAATGATCCTCTCAGTTTGAAAAGCTATTGCGGTAACCTTTCAGACTTGACACATGCAGAAAAGCATTGCATATTGTGGCATTGACTAATGCTATGCTATGCCAATGATCATGGCATTAAGAGTTCCATGGTAATAGAAGTCAGGTCCGTTACCACAGAAAGCTTTTATCCCCTGCACAAATCAGCTCACTATATCTGGGCCAGTTAAGGAAGCCTCAGACTGTAGTGTGCTTGAATCCCAGCCCATCACCTCAGCCACATGGCCATGTCACCAAACCATTCCTCCCATCCAATCACGACCCCACCTCCAATCCAACCCTCCCTCCTGATCACTCCATTAAAACCCTGATGTTTCTTCAGGCCATCCTTCCCATCCAATCGCCCCAATGTCACTCCAAGTCATCTATTCTTCCCAATAGCTCCCCATCCATCATCAAAATGAGACTCAGTGCACACATACTGGCCTATCCTAGTGCACATATTAACACCTGTGTTATTTAGTGACTATGGGCCAGATTTTTAAAAGGTTATGCACGTAAATGATCTTACGTGCGCCGGGCCTATTTTAAAAAGGCCCAGCGAACCGTGTAAAGCCCCGGGTCGTGTGTAAGTCCCAGGGCTTTAGTAAAGGGACGGTCCGGGGGTGGGGCCAGAGGCCTCCCACACAGTGGCCATTGCCGCTCTGTTGAAGGATCATGTGCTGGAGGCAGGCACAAAAGGTAAAATAAACATTTTGGGGGGGTTAGAGTAGGGCTAGGGGGAGGAAAGATTAGGTGAAGGGGTGGGAAGGTCAGGTTAGGGAACAGGGGAAGGCAGCGCGGCTCGGCGTGCACAATTGTGCACCCTCTTGTGCACGCCGACCCCTGATTTTATAACTTGCGCGCGCAAGTTATAAAATCAAGTGTACATGTGCGTGCGCGTGCACCTTTTTAAAATCTACCCTTATGCTTTTAAATGTCTCAAAATTGCATCAGCCTCTAACAAGAGTAAATATGTTCACAATTTGTTTAGGTGACTGGGCATTTGTAAGCAGGTTCTTATTTTCTTCCTCTAATCTAAACACGCCCTTTATAATATGGTTAAAAGTATGCATATTGTGAACCTCACACACACTTTTTAGCTATTCTGAGGAGGGCAGTTTTGAGACAGGCGAATTTACCTGCGTAGATGACTTTGAAATTGTCCTCCACATGGATGAGGGATCCAGGAGTGTACAGTTTTTATTTTCATTTGTTAAGGGCAGCCTTGCAAAAACTTAATCTCTAGTCTCTTGCACTTGTGAGTGGAATGCAGTCATCCTTAACTCATGAGGATAATCTTTTAATTCAGTTCCCAAATCTTACAACCCAAGGATACTGGGTATGCAATATATCCTACCCCCAGCTTTTTCTTCCAGTCTTCTAGGGTGAGACTTGTTAATTTTGGAGACAAAGAGGGTACAGGGGTGGGGAGTCCCTCCTGTGCCATTCCTCCATAACCTCGAGCTGGAGTTTGACAGATTGTGCACCGGCAAGCAACCGCGGTTATTTTTGTGTTTCCGTCTGAATGCACGATGGCAGATGCTGAGTATTTGGAATGCATTAGTGCTAATGGCAGGACCATTAAACATTAGAGTCACTCACTACAGATGGGTTGCTATGGAAGTTCAGGGGAGGAAAATGAAGCAGGAGCAGGGAGCAGAAAGCGGCTGGTAAGGCTGTTTCCAGCAATCATCAGCTGGGCAATCAGTCACAGCTCTGAACGGTACGTGAGGAGTATTTAAAAAGACAACAAAATAGAAGCAGCAAAATCATACACAGGTCAGCACTGTTTGCCCTCCATCTGACTGGAGTTAATTTCCTCCAAAGTGACCTTGTGCTCTTTGGGTTAAAGTTTGGTAAGGTTGTTGTAGCTTTTGACCACTGTGAATCATCCTGGTTTATCTGCAGCATCTCCTGTTTGCTGAACTGCAAGTCCCAAAATGCATTGGAGAGGAGGCTCTAAAACTAATTTACTAAAAGACTACAAATATCAAAGTACACAAGGAAGCTCACTATTTTCTTACCCTTTCAGGTAATACTAAAACAAGGGATACTCCATGAATTTAATAACCAGAAGATTCAAAACATTGTAGAAAGTACTTTTTCACTCAGCGCACTAACAAGCTATGGAATCTGTCACCAGAAGACATGATCCAGGTGACTAGAATAGTACGGTTTAAACAAGGTTTGGTCAAATTCCTGGAGGAAAAGTTCATAATATATTATTAGCCAAGCAGACTAAAATAAGCTAGTGCTATCCCTGGGAGTGAGTAACAGGAATTAGATCTACTTTATGGGGTCTGCCAGATACTTGCAACCTGGATTGGCTATTGTCAGAGACACAATGCGGAGCTCGATGGACCTTAGTCTGACCCAGCATGGGAATTCTTATGTGCTTATTCTTACATATTCTAAAACTAGGTCAAATTATTTGATATCAGATAGATGGCTTGGCTCTATAGGACAAGCCTATTATTCTCCCCCTGTTTTGAAAGTAATACCAAGACTGCAGAACTAATTATTTTCACTTTGAAAATAATTGCATTTCTCTTATTTTTACTGACAATCTTTTGATTCTCACTAAAATGAGATTATAGTAAACAATTAAAGCAGAGTTTAATTAAAACAGAGCTGAGAGCAGATATTAAACTTCAACTTACTTCTTCATCACAGATGCATCTAAAGTAATTAGTTGAATTTCTTTTATTTTAGAATCACACATGAAGCTCCTTTCCTGTAAAGAGATTTCAAAAAGCTTTGCAAGGCTTAGTCAGGATCCCTGCTTATAAAATAAGAAAATAACCTTCAAAATTGCTTGTGTACAGCCATTTACAAGTGTATATAGGCACAGGCAAAGTTGCTACTGTATTTTGTAACCTGCTGGAAAGCTTAAGTGCAGGCTATAAAATACAAGTACATATGCATGCACAAATGCGCATGAAAACCACAAGCAATGCAAGTTTGGACTTTTCCGAATAAATATTGATTTACTGGCTAAGTAGCTGTACTTATCTGGATATGTCCGAAAAGCACTACTTAGATGGACAAGTAGAGCTTTTGAGACTTACCTGGCTAAGCAGAGCCTTCTGCTACTTAGCCAGATAAATTGGAATATAGCCAGATAAGTGTGCGCAAATGATATACCCACGTATTTCTACTTCATATTTTAAAAGGATATGTAAATAGATTTTACCCGCATCAGTTGGATTCTTCCCCCGACTCCCCCACCCCCCTGAAGTTGGCTTTATACGTGTAAGTCAATGAAAAAAACAGTTTTACCAATTAGTCACACAGTCCATCTGAAACTTGTGAAGACCCTCCTGGCTCTTCAGCTTGAAATCCCCCCATTTCTCCCAGATCCCCTACCCAGTCATTTTTTCACTTATAAGATGTTTACAATCACTTACACCAGATATTGAGCAGAAGTAAATATACGCAAGTAAAAGGCTTATGCACATCACTTTGCAAGTTGTAAAATAGCAATGTGCGTACATAAATGTTGGTCCTTCCCTGGAACACCCTTAGCCTGCCCCGGTTTTACATGTGAAAATTTGCTCATAGACTATGATTTATGTGTGCATGTTGCAGTTTTTAAAATAGCATGCACTCGCTTATATGCTATGGGGGTCATTTTCAAAGAAAATGTAAATGTGACATACTATCGTAGCAATTTTCAAAAGCTATTTACTCGAGTAAAGTGCACTTACTTGAGTAAATCCTATGGACAATTCAATGGCATATATTGTAGCAATTTTGAAAAGCCCACTTACTTGAGTAAAGTGTATTTACTCGAGCAAAAACCAGTTTTGCTCGAGTAAATGCTTTTTAAAATCTACCCCTATGTGCACTCAAGTGCTATTTTTTTATGTGTGCAATGTTTGAAAATCCACTTTTAAGGATTTATGCAGGTAGATTAACTGAATCTGCATAAATGGATTTTCAGCTATTTGAAAGTATGTGCATAGGTTGAGCAATATTAAAAAGTTGAATTCCAGGTGTATTTTGGAGCTGTACTTATAAATTATGCATGTACATTTAAAGGTAGATTTAAAAAAGGGCAGCACGTGTCCATAAATTTGTGTGTCTCGCTGTGCACAAAAATATGCACTATTTTATAACCTATGCATGTTAGTCCTGTTTGTCTGTCTGTCTTTTGGTGAGGAGTGGTGGTGGAGGAGTGAGGAGGAGTGGTGTGAGTGAAGGAGTGGTGTTTGTGGTGAGGAGAAATGAGGAGGATGGAGCATGAGAGGTGTAGGCAGAGAGGAGAGAGGTGTGAGGAGAGGAGGCAGAAAGAGGAGAGGATGCGGGAGGACGAGGGCAGGAGTTCTAGGAGGAGAAGTAGGAGAAGGGACAGGGACAGGAGTAGAGATAGGCAGGAGGGAAGGAATAGGGGAAGACGGGAGGGGGAAGGGGATAGGCAGGCAAGGAAAGAGGGAGGAGGACGGCAGGCTAGGAATAGAGAGAGGGCAGAGGGGAAGGCAGTTGGCAGGGAAGGGGCAGGGTGGAGAGGAAGGGAGGGGAGAAGGGAGTGGGAGGGAAAGGGAGGACACCTCTCAGGAAACAGAAGTGGCACCTCCTTCTGGCAGCCAGGCAACAGGACACCCTCGTCACAGGGCTACTAAGTTCAGTGTCCAGGAAAATGAGATGGTCATTGCAGGGGTCCTGGAGCATTATGCCATGCTGTTCAGCAACCAGGCGACCAAGACCTCAAAGGCATCCAAGGCACAACATAGCCCAGGGTATCTCCAGGTGCAGCAGAGTCCAACAAAGCGTAGAGAAGGTGGACCTCAGGTACTGGGACATCAAAGAATAGCTGAAAGCCAAGGTAGCGGCCAGAAATAAATATATACAGGGGACCGGAGGAGCCCTTTGTCCCATCATCCTCGTCTCCATGGAGGAGTGCCTCGTGCAAAGGCTGGGACCAGATGTCTTCAAGGGTATGGCTGAGCAGCTGGACATCACACAAACCACAGCCGGTAAGTTCTAGGGATGTGCAGCAGGGACGGATTCATCCCATTTGATATTCGTATTCGTTGGGACCCAAATCCGTTGCATCCATTCTCGGGGGACCCTGATCTGTTCATTAGTTACATATGTATTCGTTTCCCCAAAAAAACCCCATCCCAACCCTTTAAATTTAATTAACTACAGCCCCCCACCCTTCTGACTCCCCCAAGACTTGCCAAAAGTCCCTGGTGGTCCAGCGGGGGTCCTGGAGCGATCTCCTGCACTCGGGCCGTCGGCTGCTGGTATACAAAATGGCACCGATAGCCTTTGCCCTTACTATCTCACAGGTGCTACTGGTGCCATTGGTCGGCCCCTGTCACATGGTAGGAGCACAAGATGGCGCCAGCCATCCATTGCTCCTACCATGTGACAGGGGCCAATCAATGGCACCAGTAGCCCCTGTGACATAGTAAGGGCAAAGGCTATCGGCGCCATTTTGAATACCGGCAGCCGACGGACCGAGTGCAGGAGATCGCTCCAAGACCCCAGCTGGACCACCAGGGACTTTTGACAAGTCTTGGGGGGGGGGGGGGGGGGGTCAGTAGGATGGGGGTTTATTCGTTAGTGATACGTTGTATTCGTGGGAGTTTGCCATACGTTTTGCGACCCCCACAAATACAATGAATATGGCATATACATTGCGGATTACCAATACGTTGTAAACGAATGCACACCCCTAGTAAGTTCACCTCAGCTGTAAATTGGCAGGCAGCAATGGGTGTACACATCATTTGGCATAAGATGCTCACAATGCTAGAAGCAAAGTGCAGCTCTGATGCCAAATGAAAAAAGGATACTTGCTGCCATTGGTACTTATGTCTTAAGTTTTGTTTCCACAGCTCTTGCCCACAAAGCTGCCGGTCCCAGTCAGGAAGCCCCAAGGACCAGCCAGCAAGTCCCAGGGACCAGCAGCACAGCAATCCTTTTGCACTGGTCCTTCCTGATGAATTCCCTGACCCAGGTGAGTGAGAAGGAGCAGCAGCAGCCACAGGCTCAGGAGCCATTGCAGATGCTGCAACCCCTGGGCTCACCCAGACCACTCAGTGTGTCCTTCAACCTCTCTGGCTTCATGGAGTATCAGAGCTTTGAGTGGGAGTGAACAGATTCATCACAACCTCAAGCCAGCACACCACAGCGCTAGCCTGAAGCACCACACCCTTGGCAGGAGAAGCCCAGAAGCCTTGTCATGCCATTTTTGGAAGCCCAAATTCCTGTACTCCATACCACCATCACAGCACCGCCACCAGCACTGGCACCAGGCCCAGCACCAACAACATCCCCGCCACCAACAGAGGAGTCCATGCATGAGCAGCTGGACCAGCTGGAAAGGAGGCATGGGGTACACCATCGACACATACAGGCAGAGCTAGCGTGTCTCAGGAGGCTATCAACAGGTAGAACCAGATCCTGTGAGATCAGACTGCTGCAAAACACAGAATGTTATGATGCTGGCCTCAGCATTCAATAGCATGATGAACGTTCTGACGCAGATCCTGCAAAGGATGCCCGAGCAGCCATCTAAGTCTTCCCCAGCATCACTGGAGTCCATACTCCACAGCAGTCTCCGAGGGGTAGGCCCCCAAAAGACATGCCTCCCAAGTGGCAAACCAGATGTGGCAAGGGGCCATAAAGGCCCAAAGGTGGTGGCATCAAATGCCAAATAAGAAGAGTTGCACCAACAATCCTGGGCAGGCTCCTCTACATAGTTCCTGTGCAGGCTAGATGGAAGAAGCCTGCTGGACCCATCCTCACTACAGAGTTCCTGTGCCAGCATGCAGAAGGGATGGTGTACCGTCAGCCATTGTGGTCCAGCAGCCTAACTCTAAAGCCCTCCTCGATGCTCTGCCTGTATTTTATCCTCCTTGATGCGGCCTCCAGTCCATTTGTTGCCTCTTCTTATCATGTCTCATCTCCTGCTCTGGATGCTGGTGTCTCATCTCATCTCAGCTCATGTTGCTGCTGCCTCCATGCTGCTGTGTCTTCTCCTGGGCCTCCTGCCTCCATGCTGTGCTCTTTGGTCCTGGCCCTGCTACCTCCATGCTGCGCTCTTTGGTCCTGTTCATGCTGCCTTGGCTCTTAGGCTGTCCCCTTGAGTGCACTCTTTCAGCCTGGACTGTCTGGGGCCTTCACTTGAACTCTGCTGCCTTGGCCCTTATGCTGTCCCCTTGAGTGCACTCTTTCAACATGGACAGTCTGGGGCCTTTTCCTAGCCATCACATAGCAAGGCTGCTATCAGCTCCAACTTTAGAGCTGTACTATAGCTATTGGGCGTGCCATTTCAAACAATGTATGTATAGGTCTACACAGAATGTGCTGTTCATATAATTTACAATGTTTTGTGCTATTTGCTATCTTGTCCTTGCAGATTGTGATTACCTAAGAGTTTGACTTGAATTCAAACATGTCTTCCCTAATAAAGTGGTCACTGGTTTGAAAAATACACTTCCTGGATGGCTCCTTTCATTGTGGGTTTTTTATATAAATGGTTTACTAGGTGCAAGGTTTGCCCTCCACATGACCTTGCATGCTAGAATGACCTTGCACATTCTAAATAGCCACTTATCTAGTAGGCAAGACCATATGGGCTAGGCCATATGACTGAACGCTCAGTGTACGCTCCTAAGAAAGACAGCAAGAGCTAAAGAAGAAGTTTATTACTGCTGTCCTTCAGTATTGCCTCTTAATGCCTTCTTCACACTGCATATTATTGGCTAACTCCTGCTTACATGGGCCTGAATGTAAGATGGACAGTACACCGCTGGCCAACATAGTATATTGTGTACATTTAGAGCTTGTGTGGTGTTAAGGAGAAGTTAGAGTCCTCATCACACAAGACTTGATCTTTGGCCCCCTCAATTGTGTCATGACTCAATTTTGAAGTAGAAGGCCTGAGGCCATGCCTACTGCAGTCCATACAGTCCTCTCAGAGGCGCCCCTTCTCAAGAGTGGAAGCACTTGATCCCTGCTGTCCAAAAGCAGAGTGTGCAAAATGAATGCTCACACACACTGCATAATCTGGGGTATAGATTGCTGTGGTAAGGGAGGGATATCCTAGTGCAAAAGCACCCCTAAAAACAGAGATTAACAAAAGGTAACACAGCAAGTCACTCACTGAGTCACACACTGACGCACTTATCTTTTGAATACAGAGTACCTGCAGCACTATGTGCACCTACACATGGGTAATGCGTATGCTACTGGGATGTTTGTCATCGGCAACACTGATGTGTATGGCAGTATGTCCATAACTGCTAATGAGCTAGTCGGAGTCCTTCCTCGGCACTGATTATGTATACCTGGCAACATAAAACACATCTGTCAGAGGCATATATAACACCTACTTTGTCTGAGGTACTGACATGGGCCCCTCAAGGCCTTAGGTGACACTAAATGCGTGTCTAGCAAGAGAACAGCACAAAAAGGACATCAGCCATCATGCCAACCACATGAGACCTCTGGGAGCAGTAGGACTATACATTCAGCATTGTGTGCCTGTTGCATCCGTCGGTCTTCGACAGCTTTGCCCCCCTATCTCAGCTCCTCCCACTTACCTGGGCAAGATGGCTACAGTGGCGGCGTTAAGCCGACTTCTCTGTCGTCCCCTGAACGGCTATGGTGCAGCTGGACACCATTGCTCCTCCCAGGTACTTGCTAGGGTGCGCGCGCGCACCCACGTCTAAGTACGCCAAGTGGCGCGAACATCGAGGGCGTTCCCTCATCAAACGTCCCGCCCATCCGGGTATATCTACTTCTCAAGATTGCTAGTCATTGAGTTGGCAAAGGCTCGAATAGTCTGACTGTTCCTGTCTGCGCTACTCTGCCACTTCCCTACTGTCTGCAGGAAGCTCTCCTTCTGCCCTTCGGGATTTGACTACTAACATGGGCACCTGCTCCTCGGGGGCCCTCTGTCTATTTTCAGGTGCCATTCAGGGATCAGGCACTCGCTCCTTGAGGGCCTGCTCTCCCTGCCTCAGTGTCTGTACCATCAATGACTATCTGTTGGAATGGCTCCAAAGCAGCTAACACTGAGTGAGTACATTAACATCTCATCTGTCTCATCCACAGTAGTTCCTGCTGCGGAACCTCCTGATGTCATCTTGGAGAGAAGGGCTCCCTCTGCCGAGGTCCCTGAGACTACAACTCACCACTGCCACCTGGTGGCTACTTCAAGCTGTATAAATAAAGACTTAAATCATCATGTTTTGTGTATAGAGTCTAGCCCAGTGCTGTGGCTCCTCACGGGGCTCCTCCCCATGGGCATGGTCATCTCCACAGCACCCAAGGATCCACAAAAACACGTAATAGCAACAGTACTGTGTAATATGGAGGCAGCTTGTAGGCTCATGAAGTCATCAGCTGACAACAGTTTCTCTAGCCTTAATGCTTTACACAGAGCAGATCACTGAGAGTTTACGAGCACACCTTCCCTGCTCATCACTAACTGTAGAAGTGACTTTGACCACATGAGGCACAGCGTAGAGGATAGCAGCTCTTCCTGATTCCCCACAAGTCGTGACAGGCATGTGGATCAGCAAGGGCCTGCAACCATTAAATCACGGAAACGTGTGGAGTGACCTTGCAAACGGAATTATCTACAAGCTATTTGGCTCAGGAGTGCTCAACCTATGTGCTTTAAGGGTGGTAACAAATCGCACCAAGACTAAGAGATACTAGCTATTACTCAAAGCAAAATACTCCTCATATTTTCTGGGTAGATACAAACTTACATACAGCTTCAACACTTGACTATCAGTGAGCCATAACAGTCAAGGGCCTTGCAGCACCCAGACATCTCAATATCTCTGTAAGGCTAGCTGTGACAGGTGATTTGAAGGCAGGAGGTTCAAACACACCTAACTGTTGGCTTCTATGATGTCAACCTTTGCTCTGGAGAGATGTGTGTGCTCTTAGAGTCATTAGAAACTGTACGGTAACGGTGACATCTCATAAGAAAATACAAGGGAAGGCATGACACAATCTGATTCCCAATCCTGCTTTCACAGAGCCGATCATGCATCGTGGTGTAGGCTCACCGAGAAGCTAACCGAATCTACATGACATCACAACAGCCAAGGCCCTCACCTTCTGCATATATCATTTACAAATTGCATAGGTAGATGTAATACGGTGCATGTGTTTCAGGGTGCATGCAACCACTAAGACGTATGCTACCTTGGAAGGACCTGTGCACATTGTGGGAATGACACCAGGTAGCACAGGCCCTTTATCCAAGGCTGTAAGGGAAGGTGTGCATCTAGAGCACTCTGATGTCAACAAAAGGGTTGCCAACTGGCTCTAATTTTCAGGACAGGTAAATCCTGTCCTGGTTTGGAACATGCAGGGATTTCATCAGATTTTCCTATAGCTTTTCCAAGCAAAACCAAGACTATCAATACCTGCATGCATGGGAGTAAGAACCGGACTGGATCAACATATACAGGAAATCTGGATCCAGTTGGAAAACCAAGTCAGCAATGGCTCTAAAACTGGTGACGCAGTGGTGTCAGCTGAGTCTTGGTACACCCATGTGACAGTAAGTCGACCCAGTACAGGTATATAAGTTCACTGCACACGTTTGTCAGCTACGGAATGAGGCAGTAAAATGGGAACTCTGTTATTGAAACCTTAAACTGTCTATCTGTACCTTTAGGCTGTGCCTTTAAGCTTCAGATCTATTTGATATTTACAGCATTTCTAGAGCTGAAACTCTCTATGCTCAAGGACCAGCTCTGGTGGCATCACACTTGTGGCACTATCTCATCCACATGTGAGCGCCAGGATGGGGTCTGCAGGGAAAGGGCAGGAAGCCACACAGCACTAGCTAGGCCAAACTATGAACATTGTGTTGACAGTCATTCACAAACTCCCATGCCACATATGCCTCTTTTAGTGTCACTGTGAGGCAAAGCACATTATGGCAGCCACATGTATTTATATTATCTTTACTTTCACAACTGTTTTTCCAGTACACTGTATGACTCCATTGTCAAGATGAATCCTGAGTAGGCATACATGTTTTCTGTTACACAGTGACCTAAACAGAGAAACAGTCAGTGAAAGAAAGATGATAGCGAGGAGAGCAGCAGCTAACACTCTATTGGTCTCCATTTCCTGGAAAGGGATGTGATAGGTGAGGCCTATCAGGCAAAGTAGCGTTATATAAGGTTTTGGCGAAGCTGGTTGCCATTCAGCGTGGTGTCCTCGGCTCGTGTGGGGACACATGTGGGATCCAGGGGGAGATCCGGAACTATATCCATTCATAGTCCATGGTGTAGAGCGAGATTATGGAAGACACAGCAGAGCAGCACTATATCTCCAACTTTGGGTGGGGCATACATTAAAGCTCCATCCATCTTGTCCAAACAGCAAAATCAACTTTTCAGAACTCTGAAGGTGTTCTTGATGACACAGTGGGTAGCACATAAGGCCTCGTTGTACCTCGTCTCTGCCAGCATGTTGGGAATGGCAATGGGGGTGAGAAGCCAGGTCCTTCAACTGTACACAGAATCTCCTGCGGCAAGATAGATTTAAGCCATCAATCATAGCATTGTCACTTGCAGATCTGGCTTGCAAATCACAGCATCCTATAAGAGTGTATAAGGTAGCTGGTACCTTTCCCTGAGCCTTAAAGGCCGATTTGCCTAGCCTGAGTGCATGTCACATTTTTCTGGGCCAGTATATGTGCAGGATAGCAGTAGCCAAAAGTAGCTCAGCTCTTCTGGACTACTAAATCACAACTGGGTATTCCAACAATTGCATGCCAGGCCCTCGCAACTGAGCTAAGGCTACTGATGTGTAGCAGGCTGCCAACCTTGAAGCAATACATATGAGTTGTCACACTTGTGTTAGCTGAAAAAATGGTACCGCATGGTGTGATTGAGAATGTCCCTGCCAGCTCTGCAGTATGTCCTCCATAGAAAGCAATTTGTGAGTCCAGACACAGGAAATATGCCAGGCCACCAACATGCACAGGACACTGCTTCTGGTTGAGGTGTGTGACTTCAGTGCCAGGAAAAATAGTGGAAAGTGTTCTAAACATCAAAATCACAGAACATATAGAAAGATATGGTTTAATGGAACAAAGTCAGCATGGCTTTACCCAAGGCAAGTCTTGCCTCACAAATCTGCTTCACTTTTTTGAAGGAGTTAATAAACATGTGGATAAAGGTAAACTGGTAGATGCAGTGTACTTGGATTTTCAGAAGGCGTTTGGCAAAGTTCCTCATGAGAGACTTCTAGGAAAAGTAAAAAGTCAAGGGATAGGAGGTGATGTCCTTTCGTGGATTACAAACTGGCTAAAAGACAGGAAACAGAGAGTAGGATTAAATGGACAATTTTCTAAGTGGAAGGGAGTGGGCAGTGGAATGCCTCAGCGATCTGTATTGGGACCCTTACTTTTTAATATATTTATAAATGATCTGGAAAGAAATGCGACGAGTGAGGTAATCAAATTTGCAGATGATACAAAATTGTTCAGAGTAGTTAAATCACAAGCAGATTGTGATAAATTGCAGGAAGACCTGTTGAGACTGGAAAATTGGGCATCAAAATGGTAGATGAAATTTAATGTGGATAAGTGCAAGGTGATGCATATAGGGAAAAATAACCCATGCTATACTTACACAATGTTAGGTTCCATATTAGGTGCTACCACCCAAGAAAGAGATCTAGGCGTTATAGTGGATAACACATTGAAATTGTCGGTTCAGTGTGCTGTGGCAGTCAAAAAAAGCAAACAGAATGTTGGGAATTATTAGAAAGGGAATGGTGAATAAAACAGAAAATGTCATAATGCCTCTATATCGCTCCATGGTGAGACCGCACCTTGAATACTGTGTACAATTCTGGTCACCGCATCTCAAAAAAGATATAGTTGCTATTAATTAAGTTGACGTAGAAAATAGCCACTACTATTACTAGCAACAGTAACATGGAATAGACTTAGTTTTTGGGACCTTGCCAGGTTCTTATGGCCTGGATTGGTCACTGTTTGAAATAGGATGCTGGGCTTGATGGACCCTTGGTCTGACCCAGTTTGGCATGTTCTTATGTGAGGCTCCAGACAAACTGTGGCTGACAATCTGGATGCTGCATCACTAACGGGCCACATGTGATCATGCAGTACCAGCAGTGTGAACACTTCAAGCTTGCATTAACTAGTGAAATTTAAATAGCTCCCAATGGGAGGAAAGGAACAGGGCCGTTTTGAAAATGAACACATTGAAAGTTTATAGTGCCTACTCACACACCAAGCTTTAGGGCTGGTGCACTGTTTGCAGTCACAAGATTAGCAGGCCTCTGCAGCATGGGGAGAAAAAGCCAGGCCCTGGGGCAATGGCCTGCAGACATAACTCTACAAACCACTTGTCATGGCAGTGATGCTTTTCCTCCCCTCAGCCACTCCCCCCCCCCCCATCTCTGTGCCGTTTGCCACAAACATATAGCCAGAAATGGAATATAGAATGAAGCATCTCTCTTACCTATGAGCCAACTGTCACTGTACAGACCGTCCTCAAAATTTTCACACAGGCCCGATTGCCTAAGAATAAGGGAATTGTGTACGGCTCCCAGGTATCTGGCCACCAAGTCAAGGATGCGTATTTGAGCGTCACAGACCACTTGCACGTTGATGGTACATCTCCCCCCTGTCACGAGGTGGAATGATGGCCATGTAAGTGCAGTCGATAGCTCCTAGAACATTGGGAAAGTTTGCAAAGGCATAAAAGCCTCTCTTCAAGTCCATCAAGTCCTGCCTGTCCTGAGGAAATGCTATGTAGCGATCAAATGCAGTCAGAGACTGCTGTGATGACCTGATCCAGACAGCATTATAAAGTGGTGTGCGTGACATTCCCCCATGACCCCTACTGTCATTTGGAAGGAGCCAGTTGCCGTGAAATGCAGGGTGACCAACAGTTTGGTGAGGCCAGGCACAGTGTGGGACCTATCAGTGACCGGATCCAAATCCCCTCAGATTTCTTCATATAATTCCAGGATAGCCCGAGGGCTGAGGCGATTCCGGAAAACCACATAGTCTTCTGGCATGCCCAGCAAGGATATTCTTGGAAGAAAGATGCACTCCCTGTATCTCCTCTGCCATAGCCGTCTACATGCCAGGCATTGCCCTGGGTCCAGACCTTGCAGGGCTTGTGGCTCGGCCTCCAGTGCAGGGACTTCCCTAGGAGGGCTTGGAACAGCCCTTGACTGTTCTTGAGGTTGTTGTTGTTCCGCTTGTTGCTGTCTGCGGCGAGCCTCCCCAAGCATCCAGCATCCCCCAACAATTAAACTTGCAACAAACATATTGGGCCAGATTTTAAGAGGTACGTGCTGACATAAATTTGTGCGTGCAACCCGGCACTCACAAATCTACACTCGATTTTATAACATGCACGCGCAGCCGCACGCATGTTATAAAATCTGGGGTCGGAGCGTGCAAGGGGGTGCACACTTGTGCACCTTGCGTGCGCCGAGCCCTAAGGGAGCCCCGATGGCTTTCCCTGTTCCCTCCGAGCAGCCTCCGAGGGAAATTTCCTTCCGCCCCCCCACCTTCCCCTCCCTTCTCCTACCTAACCTGCCCCCCAGCCCTATCTAAACTCCCCCCCCCCCCCCCCGACCTTTGTTAAATAACTTGCACCTGCCTCTGGGCAGGCGTATGTTGCACACGCTGGCCAAGTGCCGGTGCGCAATCCCCCGGCACGGAACTGTGCCAGAGGCCTCGGTCCCGCCCCCGGACCGCCCCGCCCATTCTCTGTCCCTTTTTTCAAGCCCCGGGACAACTGTTTTTCCAGTACACTGTATGACTCCATTGTCAAGACGAATCCTGAGTAGGCATACATGTTTTCTGTTACACGTCCCGGGGCTTGCGCACGTCACCGTGCCTATGCAAAATAGGTTCGGTGCACGCAGGAGCGAGTATTCGGGGTTATGCGTGTAATATACGTGCGTAACCCTTTTAAAATCTGCCCCTATGGCTTTAGGAAGCTAGAGCAGGTAAGAACAGGTATTTTTATTGGGGCAGGAAGGTCTGGTAGGTGTGTCCTTTATAATTCCTCTTTTTATCACACACAATAATCGCTGTGATAATACCCACGATGCGTGTAATATACGCGCATAACCCCGAATACTCGCTCCTGCGTGCACCGAACCTATTTTGCATAGGCACGGTGACGTGCGCAAGCCCCGGGACGTGTAACAGAAAACATGTATGCCTACTCAGGATTCGTCTTGACAATGGAGTCATACAGTGTACTGGAAAAACAGTTGTCCCGGGGCTTGAAAAAAGGGACAGAGACTGGGCGGGGCGTATGAGGGGAGGGCGAAAGAGAGTTCCCTCCGAGGCCGCTCCGATTTCGGACAGGAAGAATTATTGGAAAAGTAAGAGAGAGAAAATGGATGTATTTTGTAAAAAAGACAGGAAAAAACTGTAATTGAAAAAGCCACTGTTTGCCTAACTGTTCACTGTCTCTCGAGGCAGAGAGGGAAATGTAAGCAACAAGCTTTAACAAAACGAATATTTTAACTCAGTGCTGATAAGCTTAGACTGAAAAATTAGCAAAAGTGTTATTCTGAAGAGCTCTTGTCTCGTGGAGAGGAGCTTTGAAATGGAGGCATATGTTATGCATGAAAAATGCTAGGAACAAGGAAGGCAATAAGCTTGTTCAAGGGTTGAACACCTAAGGGCCTTCCACTATCACTTGTAGAGCAGGGCAGGGCATTCCTTCTGTCAGAGCGCCTGAACGGATCAATGTTTTCTGACATCTTGTTTTCAGAAAGATGGGCTGCCTTGTGCAGCAAGATGGCTACATTATTCTGACATACTAAGGGCCAATATTTTCTGCGGATTATTTTTCTCTTTGAAGATGTGTGAAATCAAACTCTTGGGTAAAAGGGTACTTTTGTATTGTGCGAGCAAACTGACTGGCAGGGTACTGCACTATTTTGTCCCGAAACTATAAGAATGATTTACAGATTGTCCGCTGTGGGACGAAGTCTGTGGGTAAAACATACTGGTGGACCTCATGTAGTTTGAAAGAGAACGCATGCATGCATGTCCTTTTCCTTTGAAACGCGCCACGGGCTCAGAGCACCCATAGACTTTTGCACCTGCTTCTTGCACACATAGATTTTACAAAGACAGTAGCAAGTATAAACTTTAAAATACGTTCTCTGCGCTTTATTTTCCAATCCTACCCAGACCATGCCCCTAGGAAGACCTTCCCTAAATGCAGCTAAAAGTTATTTATTTGTATTTGTTTGTTTTATTTTACTTAATGAAAATTTATATTCTGACAGTCCCAAGAACTTAGAGCTCTTGGTGGATCATAATTCAGAAAACACAGGATTATAACAGCATAGACTGATAAACAAGACATAAACCTTCCTTCAGACAATAAGTTAAAAGCCTAATGAGGGAAGAGTCGTGGCAAATAAACAATAGACAAGAGCTTGTCAGCTACTAATGCGGACTCCACAATGGGAAGAGGACCAATAAAAGCTAGGGAGCAAATGCTTGCTTTAACTCTTTTACGAAATGTCATGCAGTCCTTTTCCGAAAGGGCATTCCAGAGAGTTGGTCCTGCTGTTGAACACACATATTGAAGAGCAATTTTCAGATAGCTAATTTATGAGTGTAAAGTATTATTTATGTGTGTAAATGGCTTTGAAAATTATCCTCCCCATGGGGAACCATGAGATGATATGTTGGGGGGGAAAAACCCTTGAAAGCTATGTGTGCCCTTTTAAACCCACACAAACCAACCTAATTTTCAAACACGAAGTACCTACATCACTTGTGTTTGAATATCACATTGTTATGCAGATAAAACGCATGCATGTACCTTGAGCTGTTTTAAATGCAGGCATAAAGTACAGGCGTTAAGAGCACAATGGTTGTGCACATACAAATTTGAAATGCAAATGCCCATGTGTAGTATCCAAATATGTCTCCAAAACACCCCACTGGAGCGCCTCTGTTCTAAGTGGTCGAAGCACACGGTTTGTGAAAGTGCATGCATACATTAAAGTGGTTGAAAACCTCCTTATGAAGATTCAATCAGTCTATCCATGTAATTTCTGCTGATCCAGACCGAGCCCTTTAGATGTTTCCCCAGTATCTATGCACGTATTAGCTGTATGTGTCCATCCGGACACATACAGTACATCAGGCTTGGGTTGTGCGAACCTGCCTAATGTTTGCTATGCAGCCAAGCCTGCAGCTGCTCGTGTCCATTTCATGATATCACCCAAACTGCTCAGGACAGCATCAACAGATATGAAGGCGAGGGATGGTTGTGCAGTAGGATTCGTATAAATATGTAGAAAAGAAAACAATAGTTTCCATTTTATTTTTTCTCTTTTTTTTTTTCTGATTTTCCTTCTGCAAAGCTCTCTGTTCTTTCATTTTCTTTCTTCAAGGAACCATGGTGTGCACCTCTATTTTATCTCCACACCAGCTCCCAACACACAAAACGCCGCGGCTGCTGAGAGACAGCAGGATGCAGCCTCTTTCCTGCCTCATGCATGCCATCATTCAAAGCATCTTAAAAGAAAGACCTGAACAGAGAGAGAGAGAGAGCGAACAAATTGTCCTAATCCTTCAGAAAAAACAAACAGATGGTGAGATATTAAACTAGGCAGGCATATTCCTCTCCGTAGATCACTTTTCCCAGGTAGGATCCTAACTTTTAGGCATTTCCTGTGATCTCAGTTTTTCAGGTAGGAGTCACACTACGGCAGGCAGTCCAAGTGTCCAGCAGTTGTGGTGCAGGGCCATGAACATGGATTTTGTGGAATATAAAAGCAATTAATAAATAAATAAGAGAGTCAACATTGCAGTCCTTGAAAAAGTGTTTTTTTTTGTCTTCAGAGCAGGAGTGGCAGGGCATGGCTTGCAGGCAGACAGTGCAACTCTGCAATCCAGGACCCTGTGGGATCAGACAGAACATATCAGGTAGTGAGCTGTAGCAGCCAGCCCAGTGATTCAGTTGGCAAGTGCTGTGCTCTGCAATGTGCAAGGTTCTCTGTCCGATCCCCAGTTAGGGTCTTCTGCTCCCTGGGTGAGCCGGGGCTGGGGATACTGTGGAGGCAGCGCTCACAGCCCCTTGCTGGGAAGGGGAGAGTTATGGTCATTGCCAAAGGATAACACCTAGTGGGCAGATTCGGGGCCCATGATTACAGGGGTTCTGGAAGAAGCCCAGGGCTGTCACTGCAATGACCGGACTAAATGTAAGTTGAGAGGGGATATAAAATAGGGGAAAAAAAAAATCCCTGTGAATGAGGTGCTGATATTGAGCTGGAAGTATAAAGGAGCATGAGGAAACCACCAGGTCAAAAACAAATGGAAGCGCGTAGCTCTGCTGTCATCTGCTGCAGGCTGCTATCTAGGATCTGCTGATCGACACGGTCAGAGTGCGTGCAAAAACAGGTAAGTAAGAAGCTTCTGTGCTTCTCTATTGCTGCTATCTGCTTCCTGCCCCTCTCTTTCTCCCACACGATCTCCCTCCTTCCCTTTCTCAAGTTCTTCTTGACCCACCCCCAACTCTCCCCAGGCCATCAGGATGCTTCTGTAACAACAGGCTCCTCTAACCAAGAGACAGTACAGCCCAGCCTGGCTTCTTCAATCCAGTGTAGCCCCTGGTGAGAGATGCTCCATTCCTCCAGTAGCTCTCGTTGTGATACTCACGGTCTGAAATGACCTTCCAAGAAGTTGTCACTCTGCATCATGCTTGGGGTCTTTGACTCTTCCTGCCTAGTCTGACCCATATTGGATGGATGATACAGAACAGGAAGTTTTAACACACGTGCATAGAACGCCTTGTTTTTTTTAAATACAGTAGATGGCTTTTCTCATGGAAACTCTGTAGGTGATGATATATCGTTAGCGTGATGTTATATAGGACTGAACAACAGTAAACCAAGCTCTCTAGATGAAGGTTTCTAAAGATTAAAAGTGAACTCACTGCTGCAAATTTCTGTAGAGGAAAGTAAAGTTATATGAGAAGAGAGCAATGACAGCCTACACTAACTAGGCCCCAGGGTACTATTAGAAAGGAAAATGTCAAAAACATCTTATTTATCATTGGATAAATAAGAGTGTAGTTCTGGATATGTCCTAGAGAATATTAAGGGAGTTCAATGAAGTTCTGGCAGAGTCACTGACTGCTCTGTTCAATAATTCCTTGGAGTAAGAGTATTTTCGGAGGACAGAAGAAGGGCACATTACAACCCTTTTTAGAAAACTGGAAGTAGGGAGGTGCAGAAATCCAAGACAGCATTATATATGGGAGGGTAAGGTATTGATCTGCTCCAATCTGAAGGGAGATTTTAGGGTGATCATATTCGATGATCGCAATTTAGCAAACAGTATGATGATGGCCCAATGTTGAGAACTGGAAGAACGTTAGGGAGATATTATCAGTAGAAAAATAGAGGTGATAATGCCTCTGTACAAGCATTGTGATATTTTGCTGTATATTCAAAAGGATATAAATAGATTAGTGGCAGCCCAGAGAAAGGCTACCAGAATAGTGTAGAGTCTGCAACATAAGCACTATGAAATGAAACTTAAAGACCTAAATACCGTAGGTATGTGCTAGCAGAAAGGAGCAAGAGGAAGAGAGAGGATATGATAGACATTCAGAAACCTCAAAGGTATATTATTTATACACAAAGAGCAATCATTTTCCTGTGGAAAGAAAGTTCTGGAACAAAGGTTCATGATATAAGGGCAAAAGGGAGTAGACTCAGGTCTAACATAAGGAAACATTTCTTCATAGAATGAGTGGTGGAATAATCTTCCAATATAGGTGGCAGAGGCCAAAATGGTAATGGAATTCAAGAAAGCCTGAGATAAGCACAGAGAATCATTACATTTCAGGAACTGAGGATAAAGCCTGAGATAGAATAGGCTTTATGCAGGGGCAGATTGGCCTATTGGGGGATCAGGCATCCCCCAGTGGGCCGGTCGCGCTAGTCAAGTGGTCTGCCGAGCACGGCCGTGACAGAGTCGCGCTCGGCAGACCATGTGGTATCTCCTGGGTCGGCCTGGGTGGCGAAACCCCAAGCTAGTCTTCATCGGGAATCCGCTGCTGGCTCTATGGTATTTCATCAGGAAGGAGAAATTTAGATAGGCCTTGCGGTCATTATCTGCACTTTCACATGCATGATACAGTACAGCAAAATGCTTGTAACTTAGATAAAATTGCATGCTTTATTTGGTTACATAAAGTTATGAATGGTGACTTCAAGTCCAACCATGGGCCTACTTCTCAACGTCCTCCTCACTGATCCTGATAGGAACAGTCACCATTTTAATCTTACCATTCGCCTCATCAGGTGAAAGTCACTCTCCTAGCATGATTATTCAATATGCCCTGGTTCCTGCAGAATTTCCTTGGTCCCTGAAGATTATGCTGTTGGGGCTTGGTGAACAAATTCTGGTTGAATCCAGTCTCCAATCACAGCAGGTTTTTTTTAAGGATGGTGATTTGGACAGAGTCAACCTGAAATATTTCATATATAGATTGGGATAAAGCAGACTCACACTGATGTTCAAATTATTTGGAAAATAAATTGGAAGTATCTGAATGCTTTGAATAGTTTGACTGTATGATTATTCAGATATAATCAGAACCAACCGGAGTAAATGGATTGTTTAAAATATCAGGGGTATGCACAGATTTTTTTTAACCTTTGTTTTTTTCTTATGTTTTATTTTTCATTTAATTTACATTCTGCCTTTTGTGATTGGTCAGGCACTTCAAAGCTGATTATACTGAGGTACTGTAGATATTTTCCTGTCTCCAGAAGGTTTATAATCTAAGGTGCTCTTTCACAAAGCCACGTTAGGTTATTTACCACACAGTAAATGGCCTAACATAGCCATTTTGCTGTACAATAAAATTGTACTAGATGATTAAGAGGTTAGCAGCATTTTGTTGTACGGCAAAATTTCAAAATGGCAGCAACTCGGTTGCTGGCACCATTATGAGAAACAACATCGGCAGGGCAAACGTGACTGGGGATCACTCAACCCGACAAATTGTAGGAAGTGGAGTGGTGGCCAGCCTCAAGCCCAGAAGGGCTTTTTTTAAAATTCAGAATGTCCAAGGCTGGTGCTTTCATTAGGCAAACTAGGCAGCAGCTTAGAATGCCAAACCTTTTGGGGGAGTGGTGTAGAAAAATTGTCAGCATGAGCCCCTGACTACTGGCATAGCCCATCCCTCTGGCGGACAAAGTAAAGAGGGGAGAGGCTTGGCATAAGTGAGAGGGAGTGTAAATATGGGGCCGGATTTTAAAAGCCCTGCGCGCGTAAATCCAGCCAGATTTATGCGCGCCGGCGCGCGCATAGCCCCAGGACGCGCGTAAGTACAGAGGCTTCGTAAAAGGGGCGGGAGGGGGCGTGCCCGGGGGGGTCAGGGGCGGTTCGGGGCAGGACTGGGGGCATGGTGCCGGCTCGGGGGCGTGGTCGAGGCCTCCAGACCAGCCCCTGGGTCGGGTGATGGCGCTCCAGCAGCCCGCTGGCGCGCGCAGATTTACACCTGCTTTCGGCAGGCGTAAATCTGCCAACAAAGGTGGTGGTGGGGGGTTTAGATAGGGCCGGGGGGGGGGTTAGGTAGGGGAAGGGAGGGGAAGGTGAGGGGAGGCGGAAGGAAAGTTCCCTCCGAGGCCGCTCCGATTTCGGAGCGGCCTTGGAGGGAACAGGCAGCGCGCGCCGGGCTCAGCGCGCGCAGGTTGCACAAATGTGCACCCCCTTGCGTGCGCCAACCCTGGATTTTATAAGATACGCGCGTATCTTATAAAATCCAGCGTACTTTTGTTCGCGCCTGATGCACGAACAAAAGTACGCACGCGCGTAAATTTATAAAATCTACCCCATGATGAGAAAGAGGGAGTGAGCATGTGAGAGAGAATGGGTATGTGTGTTTGTGAAATGGTGAGAGAGGGAGTGTGTGTATTTTAGAGAGAGAGAGGAGAAAGTTTATGCATCCCCTCCATTATAATTTCAAAGTGACTGGAAATCAAAAGTTCTCAGGTATGGATTTTTTTTTAAAACTTATTTGTTTTAATTATCCTTATTTATTTTTACTGCTGAATCATTTATAAAAGCTACATGGTTATTTTGCACAATTTAGAAAATTGCTTGAAAACAATTCTGTTTGATTACTACAAATGAAAACGTGGAGATGTTTTGAATGGGCAATGATTATATTTTAAATGGTGGATAATGGATATCATATATGAGAGGACCTATTTCTCTTAAAGACAGACCCACAGCAAGCTTGTGGCCATAAGAACATAAGACTTGCCATACTGGGTCAGACCAAAGGTCCATCAAACCCAGTATCCTGTTTCCAACAGTGGCAAAGCCAGATCACAAGTATCTGAAGGATCCCAAGGGGTAGATAGATTCCAAGCTGCTTATCCCAAGAATAAGCAGTGGATTTCTGCAACTCTACCTTAATAATGGTTAATGGACTTTTCCTCCAGGAATTTGTCCAAACCTTTTTTAAACGCAGCTACACTAATAGCTTTCACTGCATTCTCTGGCAATGAATTCCAGAGCTTAATTATACATCGAGTAAAAAAAATTTCTCTTATTAGTTTTAAATGTATTACCTAATAACTTCATTGTGTGTCCCCTGGTCTTTGTACTTTTCAAAAGAATAAACAACTGATTAACTTTTACTTGTTCCATTCCACCCATTATTTTATGAACATCTATTATGTCTCCCGTCAGCCATCTCTTCTCCAAGCTAAAGAGTCCTATCCTCTTTAGTCTTTCTTCATAGGGAATTGTTCCATCCCCTTTATCATTTTCATCGCCCTTCTCTGTACCTTTTCTAATTCTGCTGTATCTTTTTTGAGTTGTGGTGACCAGAAATGCACACACTACTCAAGATGAGGTGGCACCATGGAGCGATATAGAGGCATTATGATATTCTTTGTTTTAGTCTTCACTCCTAATACGGTAATCGCTAGCATTCTATTTGCTTTCTTGGCTGCTGCTGCACACTGAGCAGATGATTTGAGCGTATTTTCAATGGTGACATCTAAATCCTTTTCCTGAGTGGTGGCTCCTAATGTGGAACCTTGCATTATGTAGCTATAATTTGGACTGGCAGAGGTGTGTCAGGCTAGAGCTCCTTATATTCAGCCCTCTATTTGGGACACATGTAATGCTGATCCAGTAGGGAACCTCTAACTTTACTTTCCTTAGTATTTTCTGCAGGGTGCTTGGTGATTCACAGTCTCTGTGGCTCTACTGCAGAATCCCCTGGTCTTGAACACCTGGGGCTGCAGGTTCAATCTCTGCTGCCTCTGACTGAATCAACCCCCTCCAATGGGTAGCCTCTGGACTCCCCCAAAAAGATCTCCAGGTTCCCAGATCCAATCCTGAGGGGCACACTCTGATGCAGACATGGAGCCAGAACCCAGCAGGCTAGGAACAGGAACAGAGTATGACCTAGGGGTTGACTTCACTGATGCATGAGCTGGAACATGAGCAGACGAGGCAAATAGATTAATGTGGAGTTAATCGGTGCAAGTACTAGAGCTGTAGAGATAGCTAGCATTGACTAAACAGTGCAAGGGCTGGAACTGCTGGGACAGCCTGACATGAATCTCTGAATTTCATGGCATGTTGCAGGAGCTGATTTGGCCTGGAGTGGAATAATCAAATAAGTTGTTGGCTCAGCCTGGAACACTGGAGTCCTCAAAGGAGTTGTTTATTTATTTTATTTAAACGCTTTTATATACCGACAACCGTTTGCACATCGTGTCGGTTTACATATAACTTAAAACCAGGGTATATATAGGCATAGCCTTTACATAGAACAAAGAACAATTAAATACAGTAGTAAAAGAAAAAACTAAATAAATTGGAGGAGGGAATCAACAGGGAGCAACATAGGTTGGGATGGGGTGGGAACAACAATGAGGGGGTGGGGTTATATACAAGGATTCATAAATACGTACAATGTTGTTTCAGGCAATTGTTCGAGGGAGAGAAGACGGGAAAAACAGGGGGGGGGGGGCTGGAAAAATGTGATGGCTATATGTGGGTCACAGCGGGAGAGGGGTTATCTATCGAGGGTGAAGGGGGGTAGGCTTGAAGGAAGAGCCATGTTTTGAGCTTCTTTTTGAAAGTGGGTGTGGAGGTTTCAGTGCGTAGGTCACTGGGCATAGAGTTCCAGAGGGATGGGCCGGCAAGAGAAAGGGCTCTGTTAGTGGTAGATATAAGTCTAGTTGATTTTATAGAAGGAGCACATAGAGTTCCAAGAAGGGCGGCACTGGTAGGTCTTGAGGAGAAATGAGGAAGGAAAGGGGGGGTTAACCAGTTGTAATGTTCGTTGATGATGCTTTTGTGAATGAGGGTGAGAGTTTTATATATTATGCGTGATTGTATGGGAAGCCAGTGGAGATCAATGAGGGTGGGGGTGATGTGGTCTTTCTTGCTGACATTTGAGAGAGAGTTGTTGGTTTCATTAGTAGGGATGTGAATCGTTTTTCAACGATTAAAATTATCGTCCGATAATGTTAATATCGTCTTAAATCGTTATAGAACACGATACAATAGAAATTCTAATGATTTATCGTTAAAAATCGTTAAATCGTGTTAGTGCGCACTAACGGGAGTTAGTGCGCACTAACTGAAAATGATACAAATAAACACTTTCCAGGTCACTGAAGGTCAGTTAGGAATGAATATGTGTTCCTATTGGCTGCCTGCCCTCTTATCTATTGATGTTACCAAGGTTACCACTGAGGTGATGGTTGGGGGGATGGGAAATGGAACTGGAAACTCACGAACACCAACAGAAAATGAAACAAAGTGTTCACACTTCCCAGGTCAGTAAAGGTCACTTAGGAATGAATATGTATTCCTATTGGCTGGCTGTGCTCTTATCTATTGATGTTACCAAGCTTAACACTGAGGTAATGGTTGGGGGGATGTGAAATGGAAACAGTTGAAAGCTTGACAAAAAAAGTAATGTGATGATCAGCACTCACGTGACTAGAACTTGTTTGTTTATTATTTTTGTTAGCAGGCACCTGAAATGCTAGTGCATGTTGAATTTGCCAATCACTGTGCATTTTAGAAAGGTGGTCCTGGCTGGAACTGTACACAGTTCAAATATATGTAATTGATTGTTGGTAAGGGTATTTTTTAAGTAGCCACACTGGCACCAGTATGTTTACTTTTCCTCCTACTTAACTCACTAGCTCAGCTTTGTAAGAAGGGCTTCTCTGCTTGTGTGTTGCTTTTGTTTGGTGCGAGGAGAGCAGAAACATCAGATCTTTATTCAATCTACTACAGTCATCTCTTACAGTGCCCTATCCCTATTAATACCAGGAGTGTTGTGATCTTCCTGCACACACAGTGCCCTAACCCTGGCACCAGGGGTGTTGTGATTTTCCTGCACACAGTGCCCTAACCCTGGCACCAGGGGTGTTGTGATCTTCCTGCACACAGTGCCCTATCCCTATTAATACCAGGAGTGTTGTGATCTTCCTGCACACACAGTGCCCTAACCCTGGCACCAGGAGTGTTGTGATTTTCCTGCACACAGTGCCCTAACCCTGGCACCAGGGGTGTTGTGATCTTCCTGCACACAGTGCCCTAACCCTGATACCAGTCTGAGACAGCTCCCTCCCTGCATTACTAGTGAGAGGCTGGCTTCACAGACAGGGGGGAGCTGCCTGACCCTCACTCCTGACTTCCCCCATGTCCCAGCTAGTGAATGGTGTGTGGGTGAGGGGGGGGGGGGGGAGGATGGTGAAGTCTGAGACAGCTCCCTCCCTGCATTACTAGTGAGAGGCTGGCTTCACAGACAGGGGGGAGCTGCCTGACCCTCACTCCTGACTTCCCCCATGTCCCAGCTAGTGAATGGTGTGTGGGTGAGGGGGGGGGGGGAGGATGGTGAAGTCTGAGACAGCTCCCTCCCTGCATTACTAGTGAGAGGCTGGCTTCACAGACAGGGGGGAGCTGCCTGACCCTCACTCCTGACTTCCCCCATGTCCCAGCTAGTGAATGGTGTGTGGGTGAGGGGGTGGGGGGGGGGAGGATGGTGAAGTCTGAGACAGCTCCCTCCCTGCATTACTAGAGAGAGGCTGGCTTCATAGACAGGGGGGAGCTGCCTGACCCTCACTCCTGACTTCCCCCATGTCCCAGCTAGTGAATGGTGTGTGGGTGAGGGGGGGGGGAGGATGGTGAAGTCTGAGACAGCCCCTCCCTGCATTACTAGTGAGAGGCTGGCTTCACAGACAGGGGGGAGCTGCCTGACCCTCACTCCTGACTTCCCCCATGTCCCAGCTAGTGAATGGTGTGTGGGTGAGGGGGGGTGGGAGGATGGTGAAGTCTGAGACAGCTCCCTCCCTGCATTACTAGTGAGAGGCTGGCTTCACAGACAGGGGGGAGCTGCCTGACGCTCACTCCTGACTTCCCCCATGTCCCAGCTAGTGAATGGTGTGTGGGTGAGGGGGGGGGGAGGATGGTGAAGTCTGAGACAGCTCCCTCCCTGCATTACTAGTGAGAGGCTGGCTTCACAGACAGGGGGCAGCTGCCTGACCCTCACTCCTGACTTCCCCCATGTCCCAGCTAGTGAATGGTGTGTGGGTGAGGGGGGGGGGGGGGAGGATGGTGAAGTCTGAGACAGCTCCCTCCCTGCATTACTAGTGAGAGGCTGGCTTCACAGACAGGGGGGAGCTGCCTGACCCTCACTCCTGACTTCCCCCATGTCCCAGCTAGTGAATGGTGTGTGGGTGAGCGGGGGGGGGGGGGGGGGGAGGATGGTGAAGTCTGAGACAGCTCCCTCCCTGCATTACTAGTGAGAGGCTGGTTTCACAGACAGGGGGGAGCTGCCTGACCCTCACTTCTGAATTCCCCCATGTCCCAGCTAGTTAATGGTGTGTGGGTGAGGGGGGGGGGGGGGGGGGGGAGGATGGTGAAGTCTGAGACAGCTCCCTCCCTGCATTACTAGTGAGAGGATGGCTTCACAGACAGGGGGGAGCTGCCTGACCCTCACTCCTGACTTCCCCCATGTCCCAGCTAGTGAATGGTGTGTGGGTGAGGGGGGGGGGGGAGGATGGTGAAGTCTGAGACAGCTCCCTCCCTGCATTACTAGTGAGAGGCTGGCTTCACAGACAGGGGGGAGCTGCCTGACCCTCACTCCTGACTTCCCCCATGTCCCAGCTAGTTAATGGTGTGTGGGTGAGGGGGGGGGGGGGGGGAGGATGGTGAAGTCTGAGACAGCTCCCTCCCTGCATTACTAGTGAGAGGATGGCTTCACAGACAGGGGGGAGCTGCCTGACCCTCACTCCTGACTTCCCCCATGTCCCAGCTAGTGAATGGTGTGTGGGTGAGGGGGGGGGGGGAGGATGGTGAAGTCTGAGACAGCTCCCTCCCTGCATTACTAGTGAGAGGCTGGCTTCACAGACAGGGGGGAGCTGCCTGACCCTCACTCCTCCGGGGTATTGTGATCTTCCTGCACACAGTGCCCTATCCCTGATACCAGGGGTGTTGTGATGTTCCTGCATGCAGTGCCCTATCCCTATTAATACCAGGAGTGTTGTGATCTTCCTGCACGCAGTGCCCTATCCCTAATACCAGGGGTGTTGTGATCTTCCTGCACACAGTGCCCTATTCCTGATACCAGGAGTGTTGTGATCTTCCTGCATGCAGTTCCCTATCCCTGATACCGGGATGTGTGCAAGAAGATCCCAACACCCCCGGTATCAGGAATAGGGCACTGTGTGCAGGAAGATCACAACACGCCTGATATTAGGGATAGGGCACTGTGTGCAGGAAGGTCACAACACTCCTGGTATTAATAGGGATAGGGCACTGTGTACATGAAGATCACAACACCCCTGGTGCCAGGGATAGGGCACTGTGTGCAGGAAGATCACAACACCCCTGGTGTCAGGGTTAGGGCACTGTGTGCAGGAAGATCACAACACTCCTGGTATTAATAGGGATAGGGCACTGTGTGCAGGAAGATCACAACACCCCTGGTGCCAGGGTTAGGGCACTGTGTGCAGGAAGATCACAACACTCCTGGTATTAATAGGGATAGGGCACTGTGTGCAGGAAGATCACAACACCCCTGGTGCCAGGGTTAGGGCACTGTGTGCAGGAAGATCACAACACTCCTGGTATTAATAGGGATAGGGCACTGTGTGCAGGAAGATCACAACAACCCTGGTGCCAGGGTTAGGGCACTGTGTGCAGGAAGATCACAACACTCCTGGTATTAATAGGGATAGGGCACTGTGCGCAGGAAGATCACAACACCCCTGGTGCCAGGGTTAGGGCACTGTGTGCAGGAAGATCACAACACTCCTGGTATTAATAGGGATAGGGCACTGTGCGCAGGAAGATCACAACACCCCTGGTGCCAGGGTTAGGGCACTGTGTGCAGGAAGATCACAACACTCCTGGTATTAATAGGGATAGGGCACTGTGCGCAGGAAGATCACAACACCCCTGGTGCCAGGGTTAGGGCACTGTGTGCAGGAAGATCACAACACTCCTGGTATTAATAGGGATAGGGCACTGTGCGCAGGAAGATCACAACACCCCTGGTGCCAGGGTTAGGGCACTGTGTGCAGGAAGATCACAACACTCCTGGTATTAATAGGGATAGGGCACTGTGTGCAGGAAGATCACAATACCCCTGGTATCAGGGTTAGGGCACAAGTTCTAGTCACTTTGACTGATCACATTACTTGTTTTGTCAAGCTACCAACTGTTTCCATTTCCCATCCCCCATATACTGTCAGTGGGAAGCTTGGTAACATGAATAAATAAGAGGGCAGCCAATAGGAATACATATTCATTCCTAAAATGACCTTAACTGACCTGAAAAGTGTCAAATTGTATCATTTTCAGTTAGTGCGCACTAACTCCCAGTTAGTGCGCACTAACTCCCGTTAGTGCGCACTAACTCGAGTTAGTGCGCACTAATCGGAAAAAACGATTTTTAACGATTTTTTAACTAAAAAATCGTGCCTAACACGATTTTCTTGCCCTGCCACACGATTTCTATCGTTAAGACGATATGGAAAACGATTCACATCTCTATTCATTAGTGCCTGGACAAGGGTTGCTGGGACAACTGGGTATGGAATTTTTGAATTTGTTGGCATGTCTTGGGGCAAAGCCATCACATAAGAGGACTCCTACAAGAGCTAGCTCGGTATGCAGAAGAGCCATGGCAGGAACTGGCTCAGTGTGGAGAAGACCCAGGATGTCATGGACCCTGCCCGCGGGTCCCCCGGCGAGCAGGCACTGCTCACCTCTCTGCTGCTCCCGCTTCCCGATGTGGCCAGGCGCCGCTATTGGGCCTTCTGGTGCGGCCGGAGCCACGGACTTTCCTGCTTCTGCGGCCCGGAGGCCGCCCCTCGTGCCTGCCCTTTACCGCGGCTGGAGCCCTGGACTCTAATCCCTTCACTGCAGCCGGAAGCCACGCTTCATGTCCATCTTTGCGGCTGGAGCCGCCGCCGCCATCTTGATCTTCGCGGCTAAGAGGCTGCATCCCTGGGCTGGAGCCTGCTGCCGTCATCGGGGCCTGCTTCACAGGCCCAGCCTTGCATCTGCGTTGAAAACGTCGGTGCAGACAGCTGTCTGCGGTCCTACACAAGCTCCTGCTTCTTCCTCTAGGCGCGCGGCCACGCCTCTCTACAGAATTTAAAGGGCCAGTCACAGGAAGTGTGGTGGCCCCACCTATGGACTGATTTCCTGCTTGAGCCCTATAAAAGGGCTGTCTTCGCACTACATCTTTGCCTTGCATCAGAGTTACTTCACTCTGGAGGCTCCTGTCTGCCTGATCTCCGTCAGGTCTTCTTCGTGTAGCTCCTCTTCGTTTCATCTCTTCATGTCACGTCAAGTCATGTCTCATGCCTGAGGTCCTCGTCCAGGTGTCCTGGTGTTTCGCCTCCTGGTGTCCTGCCTTTCTTGGTGTTCGCTTCAGCGCTCCTGAGCCTTCTGTTCCTGTCAGGCCGTGCTCCCTCGGATGATGTCTTTCCCAAGCGTGGTGTTGCCTACAGGTGGAATTCGTTCCTGTGCTCCTGAGCCATCATGTCCTGCCAGCCTTTATGGTGCTTCGGGCGACATATGGCTCCATCATCGGAGTCCCACCTCGACTGGATTCTTCCCTTCGCTCGTCCCGTTCTCAGCGTGGTCCATGACCAGCCTCCTCGAGCTGTGTAGGGCACGCAGTGGGACAGGGTTGTCCACGACCAACCCATTGGGTCCACCCGTGAAGGTGGGCTGAGCAGGGCGTCCTGAGAGACAGTGCCAATGTCCTCCTGCCCAGCTTCTCATCTTGTCTGGACTTCGTCAAGTTCCTCGTCATGTCTCTGATGTCGTCGCATTGACCCTGGTCCGGGATGCCGTCGCATCGACCCTGATCTGTGATGTCTTCACATCAACCCTGGTGTCATGTCTTCAATAGTCCTGGTGTCATGTCTTCAACAACCTTGGTGTCATGTCTTCAACAACCCTCGTCTGTGATGCCGTTGCATCAACCTTGGTGTCATGTCTTCAACAACCCTCGTCTGTGATGCCGTTGCATTAATCTTGGTGTCATGTCTTCATGTCAAGGCCCGTCTGCTCTCATCCTCAGGCCAGGCCTGCTGCTCCATGCCGATCCAAGCGGCAGGTCCGAAAGGGCTCGGAATGGTCGGAGGACCATTCAACTTCCAACATCATGTTGTTGGCTTGGGAGCTTGCAGGCCTGGCAGAGGGTATGACCGTCTGCCATGCTGGAACACGCCGTCAACCCTCGATTCGTCTGGGGTCAGGCTGAGGCCCATGGGCACACAAAACACCCCCTTCGTAACAAAATGTAAGGCCTTCTGAGGCCACTACATAACAGAATGCAAGGCCTTTCGAGGCCGTTACGTAACACAGGACTTACTGGAGCTGGCTTGATGCTGATAAGAGCCGGCGCTGGGCTTACTGGAGCTGGCTTGGCCCTGAAGGTTGGGGTCCTCAGAATAGCTGGCTTGATCCAGCTATTCTGAGGACTCCATTCTGTGAATGGAGTCTTTTACACTGCAACAAGCGCAGCCTGGAGTACAGTATTTGGAGGTGTTGCTGTGGAAGCAGCAGTCTTGGAGCGGAGACTTGGAAACTGCTGCGGGAGAAGCAGCCTGGAGTGGAATACGTGGATGACACATAAATTGTATAACAAAAAATTCTAAACAGATCAGCAGGATTTTAAAGGTCGGGGCTAACAGAGGAGAAGGGACACTATTAAACTAGGGGGATTGGAAGTCCTATTCCTTATGTGGGCGAACTGGGAATGAACCGGTAAAACTGGTAATGGCGCTGGCGTGTGTGTGTTTTAAAATCCCTCCACTTACGCGCGCGTCCTCTTAAAATTGTGCGCGTGCCCAGGCTATTTTGATAACATGTGCGCATATACATGTGTATGTTATGAAATGGCCGTGTCCCTGAGCGCGGGCCGACAAACGCAAGCACATGCGCGCCCGTGCACCTGTTTAAAAGTTACCGTCACTAAATACAAACATCATTTAGTCAGATTTAGGCTATTACTGTAGCTATTGCTTTTGTCTGAAATGAAATGAGAAATCTTAACAAAATTTCCCATTTCATTTCAAATTGGTTTTAAAATGAAATGAAAGAAAACAAATAACAAAATTGACTTTGTTTTAAAAATAAGTAAAAAAAAAAATAAATTCACCACTGGCAAAACAGCCCCATTCAGTGCCCCCCCTCTCCAATTCCCTCCTTATTTATTTACTGACAAATCACACTGGTTTACATTCAGGTACTATAGGTATTTCCCTATCCCCAGAGGGCTTATAATTTTAAGTTTGTACCTGAGGCAATGGAGGGTAAAGTGACTTACTCAAGGTCACAAGGAGTGACAGCAGGATTCAAACTCTGGTCTCCTGGTTTGTAGCCCACCACTGCTCTAACCACAAGGCTATTCCTCCTCCCCATTCAAGTACTCATACTATATTTTTTCTTTCTTGAAGGGGCAGGAGTGATCCCTAGTGGTCTGCTTAGAAATGGCCCTGGCAAACCCAGACCAGCACCCCCTAGTCAATGTATCTCATACAAATTGGCACCAGCCTGGCTCATACCCGTGCCGGCACCATTTTGTACAGAAGAAGTCAACAATGGTGCCATCCATGGTCTGCCGGTGCCATTTCTAAGCAGATCTAAGCAGGTCGGAGCAACTGAGAATTGATCTGGCCCCGTGAAGAGAGAAAAACATGGTAAGAGAGTTTGATGTGCTGGGGGGGAAGGGGGATTGGGGGCTGTTTTCTTTTTTAATTTTCTGATGGGGCCCCCACCATTGTTTTCCTTTTGTTCTTTCTTTGTTTTTTTTTGTTTTAAATAAATGAAAAGAAATAAAAACAAGTCGATGTCTGTGCACCCCCCTCCCCCCATTGGCCATACTTGGTAGTCAGGCATGTGTTGCTGAATTCAGCGTGTCAGAGATATATAAACCCATTATCCACGCCTACCTTGTCAGAATTTGCCCTTGTTTATTTACCTAATTTGCATTCCACCTTTCAGGCACTTCACAGTAGTCTGAATTCAGGTACTAAAGGTCTATTTACGTAGTTGAATCAGAACGTAAAGTCCTTTCTTTTTCCCTGCAGTAATGGCAATGAGCCGATTTCTGGATCAGGGTGGACCACAATCCAAAGAGATTTTATATTTTAGGAGTGGGCTTTTTTTTTTTTTTGGGATCGCGATTTGCAATTGGATTTTAATGTTATTTTAAAATCAGGGTAAAAATCACTACCTGAACTGAATGCTGTGAAAAAAAAACACATTAGTGGGACTTGTGCTCTGAATGTGGGTGTGCTCCCAAGAGGGGTTTAAGAAACGGTGTCTGTAAGAAACCAATGAACCCCATTTGTGTGGTAAATCACAAGAAGTCCACGGAGTCTGTGATGCTTCATACCTTATTTTCAAAAGATTTCCCTATGGGGTATAGATAAGAGCAACACTTTTAAAAATAGTATTCCTCTTCCCACCCAGTGTCCAAAGTCATCCTGCAATGGAGGTTTTTCTATGTTTCATGAGGTACATTGATGTGTGACAGACAGACAGACAGACTCTCTTCCTGCTTCTATGCCAATGATCATCCACACTGTCCCAAAGACACTTCTAGGCATGGTTGTGTAGGTGAGACTCCAGGTCCATTCAGCTACTGACACTCTGATAAGAGTGTCAAATGGCATCACATCCCTTGTGGTACGGATACCTGTGAACAGGACCGAGACCAACAACTCATTTTATATATTGAAACGGTCAGCTAATCAAGGGGCTGATGCAATAAAGAGCGCCCAGCCTGGTACGTCGGTTTATGCGTGGTTGGGCACACGTTTTGGGCATGCAAGACTACTACCCTATGCAGTAAGGAGATTTACAAATGTGAACCCGATCGCGCCCAAGGCCTGCAAATTTCATGTAGATAAGGGCATTAGCTATTACTGGCTGATGCAATAAAGCGCTGGGTGCCCAAAGTACACTTTTTAACGTGGGTAATTTAACTCCAGCCCCAGAGGTGGAGTAAAGTCAACTCACAGTCAAGGGCTCATGAGAAACATTACAAAATATGGTCCTTTGTTTTGCGATAAATGTGTCCTTCTCCTTAGTATCATCCTGGCTCTTGAATTTATTGCTTGCCGTGGTGAAAAATTAAATAATTGGCTCAAAAAGAAGCACACATTTCTTATGAGGGCACAATTTAGACATCCGTAGCAATGGGCGCCTGATAGCATGCTGCAGTTTATTATAACAGCACCTCAGCAAAATAACCAGAAAAATACAAGTGCGCGTTTTCAGCGTGCATCTTATTACATCCGCGTCCAAGTGGGAATAACTCATGCTGCACAATAAGGCTACTGAACTATTCGAAGAGACTGCAAATGAAAGCAAACAATTTAAGCACATAAATGGAAAAGAAAATACTACACAAGCAATATAATCTGTTCAGCACATTCACATGAATACCTAAAGAGCAGCGGAAGCACTTAAAACAAGCAGGCCAATGCAGAAAGGTGTGTTCAGCGGAACGCACCTTATCAATGCACATCTTCTGCGTGCAAAACATTCTGCCAATGCAGTAAGGAGTTTTGCACTCAAAAAAATGTGTTTCTAAACGTTAGTACTGCTTAGAGCCCTGGCATGGAAATCCCATGCAAATGACAGCATTAAGTGCCCGATGCAGGGAGGTGCACTGGCTTGACCTGCATTTTCTTAATGCTGGAAACTTTACTCCTGGTCAGAGGTGGAGCAAAGTTTCCAGCAGTGAGGAAAAACAGGCTGTTTGCACCCAAAAAGTCACCATATACTTAAAATGGGTGGAAGAAAATAGCCCCTGTTCATCAGCGAGTGTTTCTTTAAATTTGGGAGGGGAAGGGAGTGAGCGCATGCCAGGAGTCTCCTGTGGCTGCTTTCATTTCCTCTGGCAGTGCACGGGAGGGAGCTGTGGATGGTTAGTGCTGACCCGGCTGGGAGGTGCAGTCTGCAGCATAGTAAGGCTTCAGCCTTGCATCCCCTCCTTCTGCTCACTGTTAAGATATTGCTGAACCTAGAAGTGCCATGAACTGTTTTTTGTTTTTTTGTTTTGCCTCCTCCCCCGCCCCCTTGAATAAAAATGTGACTTTGTCCTGTGCTGAATGCACATTTTAACTCAGATTTGCTGTATCTTCTCACTTTTTGACTCCCGACACGTTAGCATGACAGCTTACTGGATCCTGAGTTAATAAAAAAAGAATTAGCCTGTGCGTTAGGAAACCGTGCGCTGAATTGCAACATACGGTTTTAATGCACAGCTTCCTGCCTGATGGTGAGCATCTGTCTTTATCGCATTTAAAAAACTACAGGCCCAATGTTTACAGATGTATAGAACCATGCTTGTGAGCTAGCCTTGCACATATATAAACCCCAAGTCAATCAACGGAACTAGGTGACTAAGGAGGATATAAAAACATAAGGCACTCAATAAATCCTTATATTTTGGGCTGAGGCAAATCACATTACTTTGGGGCACACAACCCTTCAATATTCCCTGGTAAGCATGCCTATGTACTTCTTACTTATTTTTTTGTAAACAGGGTAGTCAAAATACTTAAAGTAGTGTTTTAAAATAAAAAAAACCCCATCTTTTTCAGGTTCTTTGTTTGGGGGGTGGGGGGAGGGGAAGGAATACAATTAGAGGTCGCATATGGTCAACATTGGTCCATATGTTACTAATCTTCAAATCTTGTGGCATGTATGTACCACGTATGATGCACCTAACAGGAAATCATCTATAAGGAGCCATACCGTTCCTGACAGTCAGACAGCTATTACCCCAGCAGCTGCATTTCTATGGGAACTTATCACTGCAGGCTAAAATGCAGTTTAACATCACACAGAGATGAAAGAAGGGTTTTAAAAGCAGGCAGGGTGAAGTAAAAAAAAAAAAAAAAACCAACAAAAAAAAACCATCCACCCTCCAACCACATTTGACCTTGTAATACTGAAATGTGGCACACGATGGATTTGTGGGTAGAGTCACAGGACAGATGAGGGGTCAGGAGGAGCAAACCTGCTGCAGCCTGTCCAAGCTCCTTCACAGTATTATTCCCTATAATCTCCATTGCTCCTCTCCCCCTTCCATAAACTGCTATCGGCATTTAAGAAATGGAGAAAAAAGGAGGGGCACAGAAGGAACAGAGGGAGAAATATTGAGTAGGGGACAAGAGGAAAGCAGCGTGAGGAAAAGGATGAGCTGCAAGGATGAGAGCAGGAGATGAACCGGGGGCAGAGATAAAAACCGAGTGGATAGACAGAGAAAGAATGAAAGGAAAAACAAGAAATGGCAAGTGAAAGAGAGGGGAGGAATGGGACTGAATGCTAGGGAGTAATAGTGGGAGAGAGCAGGGTGTGGGACAGCATGAATGAGATGAAAAGAGAGGAATAATGAATTAGAGAGGGGGAGAGAGGGAGAGAGAGAGAGAGAGAGATGCGGCTGCGGTCCTGTGATACGTTTCACCTAGGACCCTGAGTTTCCAAGCTCCGCAGTAGGAAAACACAGACAACCGAAGGCCGACAGGGCTTCTTCAATAATGCGGCTCTGGCTTGCCTGCAGAGCACGTAAAAGCATTAAAAAAAAAGGAAGATTGCAGGGGAAAATAAGAATCTCCCGTAAATTTTATAGGTACATTTTGCACCTGTCTCTCATCCGCTTGAAGTGCCGGCTGGAGCTCTGTTAAACAGCAGTGCGAGGCTCCAGCTGGAGCACTTCTGCAGCTCCAGATGCCCTTTGTATGCACGTCAAGAAGCGGATTTCACTGCTGACCCACATCCCCCCCCCCCCCCCCTCTCTCCTTTATAACTGCAGGCCAGATTCCACTCTCTTACTGGTGGAATGTGATTCTAGGATGTAAACAGATCTTAAGCTCAAATGGTAATAATCCGGAATCTGGAGAGGTGATAGTGCAGGAATGGTGCTTTGAGTAGTGGCTCATGGACTTCGTCTTTGTTGTCATAATTGCAAAATCAGTCACCTCCAGAATTGGACGTGCTGTGTTACTTGTCACTTCCATGGTAATGCTATGGAGTTTGCTTCATGTCGAATGTAAAGGATTAAATGCAAGATGGAGCTGTAGCTTTTGCACAATTAAAAAAAAAAAAAACCCCAGTAGTGCTGAAATTTCCATTTTCCAGTACGGTTAGAGCATTCTGGAGTTTTGATTATGAGCTGCAGAAATTGTTTTAACATATGCAAACCTTCCAGCGGACTATGGACTGTAGCTTTGGAAATACAAACAACATTTTGGTGGTCAAATTCTGTTCTGAGGAAAATACAAACAGATTCAACAAGCTCAAACTCTCTTTCATCTGTTATTCTGTCATCAATGAGCAATGGAAAAGCACGCCCAGCTGTCTGCTCAATTCCATCACTTTTGGCGAATGGTAAAGCTTTCATAACCTTCTGTGTCCAATTCATCATGTCTAACCAATGGAAGTGCTCTAACAGCTACCTGTGCTCCAGTCCATCACATCGGACCTATAGAATAGCTTTCTTAGCTCTCTGTATTTCTGCCCATCACATTTGACCAATGGAAGAGCTCTTCTAGCTGTCCGTGCTCTTGTAACCAATGGCAGGGCTCTCCAAGCTATCCGTGTATTAGTCCAGTAATAAGAACATAATAATTGCCATACGGGGTCAGACCACGGGTCCATCAAGCCCAGTATTCTTTTACCAACAGTGAACAATCCAGGTCACAAGAACCTGGCAGAATCCCAAGGAGTAGATAGATTCCCTGGAAAAGTGATGAATTTATGGACTTTACTTCAGGGAACTTTTCCAAACTTTTTGTAAGCAACTATACTAACAGCTTTTACCACATCCTCCGGCAACAAATTCCAGAGTTTAATTATGCATTGAGTGAAAAAATATTTTCTCCTATTTATCTTAAATGTATTACATAGTAACTTCATGGCGTAGCCCCTACTGTTTGTACTTTTTGAAAGAGTAAACAACTGATTCGTTTTTATCATTCCACTCCACTCATTATATAGACCTCTAACATATCTCCCCTCAATCACCTGTTCTCCAAGCTGAACATCCCTAACCTCTTTAGCCATAGGGGAATCATTCCATCCCCTTTATCATTTTGGTCACCCTTCTCTTTACCTTTTCTAATTCCACCATATCTTTTTTGAGATATGATGACCAGAATTGCACACAATATTCAAGATGTGGACACACAATGGAGAGATACAGAGGCATTATGAAACAGAGGCATACCTAGGGTATTTGGCACCTGGAGCGGATTCTTCTTTGGCACCCCTCCCCCAATACATAATTTTAAAATTTCCTAAATATCGATAAAATATTTCAAAACAGCAGACATCAAATAACATCCAATAATTAAAACTAATAAGGATTTAAAAAATCTCCCACTCTCCATATCTGACATCCTAAGATTGTTGTAGACTGGGTGCATACATGCACACACATGCAATATGCTCTCTCTCTCTCTCATATATACACATCCATGTTTGGTGAGAGACAGAGGAAGCATGTATGTGTGTGTGTGTGTGTGTGAGACACACACACACACACACATTCTCTGTACCTCTCTCACACACAGACATGCTTCATCCATCTCTCTCTCTCTCACACACACCTGCTTCCTCTGTCTTTTTCACACACTAACACACACACACATGCTTCCTCTTTCTTTTTCACATACTAACACACAAACACGCTTCCTCTATCTCTCTCTTTCTCTTACACGCACACATGCAGACAAAAACTGAACTGGAAACCACAAGCCAGATTCTGTATGCAGTGCAACAATGGAAAAGCAGAAAATCACTATTCCTTAAAACAATACAATCAAAAAATATAAATCAATCAGAATAGTAAAACCATACTAAAAATATACATTTCAAAACAGCTGATAATTAGAAGCTCCTGTACAAATTTAAAAAAGTTTTCTAAACATTGATAAAATATTTCAAAACAGCAGACATCAAATAACACCCAGTAATTAAAACTAATAAGGATTTTAAAAATCCCCCACTCTACATACCTGTCACTTTGAGACTGTGGTGAACTGAGGGTACACACACACAGACGCAAACAAACTATGCTTCCTCTACCACTCACACACATACACATTTGGTGAGAGACAGAGGGAGCTTGAGTGTGTGTGTTTGTAAGAGACAGACACGTGTTTTCTCCGTCTGTCTCTCACACATACACGCTTCCTCTGTATCTCTCACACACGAATCCTGTCTCACCCAGGCACACACACACATGCTTCCTCTCTCTTATCCCCACCCCTGCACCCTGTCATACACGCCTACAGGCACCCTGTCATACACGCCTACAGGCACCCTTTAATACATACACGCGGGCACACTCTCACACATGTACACCTTTTAATACACATATACACAAGCACACACATACTCACTCTTCTATACATTCACTGGGGTAGATTTTTTTAAAAAGTGTGGCGTGTACTTTTGTTTGCGCACCAGGCGCAAACAAAAGTACGCTGGATTTTATAAGATACGCGCATGTGGATCATACACATCATTGAGATGATTATATATTTTTAAATAAACGTGCGACTAAAGGCCTCTGCTACCTGTCGTGGGTTACAGCAGCAGCCCTTCGCTTTTCACATGTGTGGTATGTGTATGTCAGCAATCCATAATGAAGCATGATGTCTGAGTTAGTTTAAGATAGGAGATCAGCTGTCCTTTACTTCAGGAATCAAAGCTTGGATCTTACAATTGCCCTAGGGATTAGGGCATGACTCTCCCATCTTCCAGAGACTATAGCCTGTCTCTCTCATATTCTAGCAATTAGGTCTGAACTCTCCTATGAAATCCAGTCCTCCCCATCTCCACTGTTCTATGCTCCAAAGGTAAAAGTTCTATCCAGTCATGTGCCAGGAAATAGAGACCAACTTTCCCATAGCCCCATGGATAACAGCTTGGCATTCCCATACTTAGGGAATTAGATTCCCTGAGATTAGCATCCAGAACTCCCATGCCTCAGGGATTAGAATCTGACTTCACTCTCAGAGGAAGAGAAAATGGCACTCGCTTGCCCCAAGGATTATAACCCAAACCTCCTGTGTTCAGGGATGAGAGTCTGACCCTCTAATACCAGAAAGGGTAGAGACCAGCCCTGTCATGGAGGCCATCCCTCTTAATACTGTCTAAAATGAATAGTTCTGAAAGGTTAAGAGATGCGACCTGATAATGACACATATTAGCGAGAAAAGGAGATAATCAGTGATAGCCATGGGGAGGACATTTTTCAATGCCATTTATATGAGTAAATAGTGATTTACCTGGATAAAATGGACTGACTGAGAACTGCCCTTCTCAAAGCGGCTGAAAGCATCTGCAGATTTCCATAGGATTTATACTTTTAATCATTGGAAAAATCAGCTTTCCTAGGGGTCTGTTCAGATTGGGGGAGGAAAAAACAGCACACCTGAGGATTAGCATAAAGTACATATGGGAAAAGCATCCTCATACTGGTCAGCTACATGGGTTATTTGAAAACTGCCCCTTAAGGGGTACATTTTAAAATTGCTGACATTGCTGCAAAGTCTGTGGACCTGGTTCAGTATTTTCATGGTTGAAATCATATCTTACCGACCAACACAATGGTTTTGAATAACCTGCTCTATCTCTTCCTCCCATCTCACCTGGGGTACCTCAAAGTTTGGCCCTATCAGTGACCTTATTTATTGTGTATCTCGCACAACTTTGTTCTCTACTCTCCACACAAGGTCTGTTATACAGGTTATATGCTGACAACATTCAATTTTATTTCCCATTAAAATCTATCCACTACCTAATGTTTTGCCTCTCTATGCATTTCCACCATCAAAAGTAGGCTCGCACATAACAAATTGTCTCTCAATCTCAATAAAACCAAAGTTATAATTATAAGTAGCACATTAATGTACAAAATTCCAGCAACACTCTCATTCAACAATCACTACTTATGTACAGCACAGAAAGTTAGGAACCTAGGTGTCATTATTGATTCCTCTCTTTCTATGCAAGCACATATTAAAACAGTTGTTCTGAGCTCATTTGCTAAATTAATTGTAACCCCCTGGGCAGGACGGATCCCCCAGACTGCACCCAGGGGCACATAGGAGATGGACCCTATCTGCTCTCAATTTCTCCACAGATAGCATTTCCCATCTGATTCTAGGGCTCCCTGTGGTGGGGAGGATTAACCTCAAGGCCCTTTTGCATTCCTCCCAGTAGTAGCCCTTTTTCCTTTTCTGTAAACAGCACAGATAATGATCACAGTCTTTTTGCATCCAAAAAGCATTCTAAGAAGTAATGTGACTTCCCACTTCAATAGTAGATTAGAAGACTGAAGAATATTTACAGCACTCAAATCAGAGTTTAAATAAAGTCAAGGAACATATATAGGCTGAAGAAAGATTAATACATTTGTGACCTCATTCTTTTAGTAAACTCTTTGATTCTTTTTTTCCATCCCCAAATTTATCACATCTTCTCCCCACTGTAGAATGGTTAGAATAAAGTCCCAATAACTTATCAGAACGTAAGTCTCAATGTTCCTACCTTTCCTGAATTCTTCTTGAATATTTTAGATCTCCTTATGACAGTACCAAAGGGCAGTCTCCTCTCAAGAGAAGCTCACTTAAATCAGCAGAGAACACAGCTCTCAAAAAAATCCTTCAGCTCCTTCCCTGTAGCAAGGGATAGGACTCCCCTTCTCAGATTTAACCATCACTCCTCAGATTCTTTGTAGGGGAAAGGTGCCGCTTCCCAAAAGAATGGAAACTGATTCCCTGGTTACCAAGAGCACTCAGCTCCAGGTGGAATAAAAATGGTCTTTTACAAAAAGGGGATAAACAAACAAGAGACAGGAAGGGTGGAAAAAACTTCCTAGAAAGGGGCCTTCTCTGTTGCCGACCAGTCCTATGGAACTCTCTCTCTCCCCCTTTCCATGTGTACATTGGTATATTCCAAAGAGTTTAAAAAAGCTCTAAAACTTACCTATTTTAGAAGGCCTTCTCAGCACCCAGCACTTATCTAATGCTTTCCTATGAAGACTACCTTGTCCAATGCCATTTACAGCTTACAGAGGTACATTACCTTAGAAGAAGCATATATTTATGTATTGTATTTGTGTGGCATTAATATTGTTTTATTTTAAATTATGTATATAATTTTAAGTACCCCACCCCGTACCTTGGAGATTGCAGAAAAGAAATACTTGTAAATAAATTTAAAAAATACTTTTTACCCATGGAAATGGCCTTGAAAGTTACCCTCTCTGTATACAGGACAAAAGAAGAGGTGATCTGTCAAGCCAAATAAATGTAATAATCATTCAAGAATGTCTGCATGGATTATTACAGTGTCTCATATCAGTTGGAAAGTCATGCATATATAGAACCAAGTTAGATGCTGATAATCAAGCGGATGGCTCAATTTCTAATCAGTTGACATCATAAATCCTTAGGAAAATAGTATAATAAACAAAAATCACTTTCATTCATATAAAATAGGATACTTAAGTATATAGGGATGAAAATCCATAAATCAGCTACATTCCTTCAACAGGCTGCAGGATCACGAATGTGAGGTGTGTTTTGCTTGGTCTGAGCTGCCTCAAGGGATGAATATCAATTAAATCTATCAGAGTGGCATGGATCTGATTCTGTTACCTACAATCAGGGACATTTCCAAGCAGTCTGTGTAATTACGCATTGCACTATCCACAAAGTTTCAAGAGAAATGACCCTGTTCTTTCTTTTTTAAAATTAGCAAGTTGAAAGTTCACACGCTAAAAGCGTCCATGCACTTTGCACCTGATATTTGTGTGGGAGGCAAAGAGACAAACTAGCTTGCACATATTAGAAATTCAAATGTATAAATGCCTTTTTCCTCCCCCCAGCCTAAGCATATCCATGGGAACAGCTCCTGGTGACTAAATGAGAATTCCCTATGTAACCCGTTTACAACAAAATTGATATTGGGGAAAAATTTTAAAACTCTGCTGTTTGTGCATAGGATTTGCACCTCCTTTTTTCTGTTGCTATTTCTCTGACCAAAACAATGCGCATAGTTTTGAAAATGCAAACCTTTGCAAATTGTTGCCTTCCCTGACCTAACCATGCTCCAAGAACGCATCCAGGAATATACAGGTAAAAGTCGTTTCATTGTGGAACAGCGTGCATACTTCTGTCTGCATACTGGATGGGCAAAATTCAAATGTCTCTTTTACCCAGGTAAATAGCTTTTGAAAACTGCCCATCCTATCCTTACACTGTGGGGCGGATTTTCATACTCTGCGAATAGGCCTACTTTTGTTTGCGCTCCAGGCGCAAACAAAAGTATGCTGGATTTTAGTAGATACTCGTGGAGCCGCGCGTATCTGCTAAAAATCTGGATCGGCGCGCGCAAGGCTATCGATTTTGTATAGCCGGCGCGCGCCGAGCCGCGCAGCCTACCCCCGTTCCCTCCGAGGCCGCTCCGAAATCGGAGCGGCCTCGGAGGGAACTTCCTTTTGCCCTCCCCTCACCTTTCCCTCCCTTCCCCTACCTAACCCACCCACCCGGCCCTGTCTAAGCTCCCACCTTACCTTTGTCGGGGGATTTACCCCCCCGCGCGCCAGCGGGCCTCTTGTGCGCCGGGCCGCGACCTGGGGGCGGGTACGGAGGGCGCGGCCACGCCCCCGGACCGCCCCGGGCCGTAGCCACGCCCCCGTACCCGCCCCCAAAACGCTGCCGACACACCCCGAAAACGCCGCGACGACCGGGACCGCCCCCGACACGCCCCCCTCAGAGAACCCCGGGACTTACGCGAGTCCCGGGGCTCTGCGCGCGCCGGTAGGCCTATGTAAAATAGGCGCACCGGCGTGCAGGGCCCTGCTCGCGTAAATCCAGGCGGATTTACGCGAGCAGGGCTCTTATAATCCGCCCCTAAGGGGCGGATTTTCATACTCCGCGAATAGGCCTACTTTTGTTTGCGCTCCAGGCGCAAACAAAAGTACGCTGGATTTTAGTAGATACGCGCGGAGCCGCGCGTATCTGCTAAAAACCTGGATCGGCGCGCGCAAGGCTATCGATTTTGTATAGCCGGCACGCGCCGAGCCGTGCAGCCTACCCCCGTTCCCTCCGAGGCCGCTCAGAAATCGGAGCGGCCTCGGAGGGAACTTCCTTTTGCCCTCCCCTCACCTTCTCCTCCCTTCCCCTACCTAACCCACCCACCTGGCCCTGTCTAAGCCCCCACCTTATCTTTGTTGGGGGATTTACGCCTCCCGGAGGGAGGCGTAAATCCCCGCGCGCCAGCGGGCCTCTTGCGCGCTGGGCCGCGACCTGGGGGCGGGTACGGAGGGCGCGGCCACGCCCCCGGACCGCCCCGGGCCGTAGCCATGCCCCTGTACCCGCCCCCAAAACGCTGCCGACACGCCCCGAAAACGCCGCGACGACCGGGACTGCCCCCGACACGCCCCCGACACGCCCCCCTCGGAGAACCCCGGGACTTACGTGAGTCCCGGGGCTCTGCGCGCGCCGGTAGGCCTATGTAAAATAGGCGCACCGGCGCGCAGGGCCCTGCTCGCGTAAATCCGGGCGGATTTACGCGAGCAGGGCTCTTAAAATCTGCCCCATAGTGAATTGAGATTTACTATTTTAGAGATCGGATTTTTATCAGAAGACAAATGTATTTATTTACTACATAAAATAATCCAAATAATTTATCAATGAAGAAGTTTAATTATATCTCAGATCACCATTAATCTATATAAAGCAAGCATTATTAAATCTATTTTAAAATCAGAAAAGAGTTTTTTTGGGAATAATATGTTAAACAAGAAGTTACACCCAAGACAAAAGGAGCCTTTGTTCTAGGATGCGCACATGCACATCTGCACTCGATAGATGGTTATGGTTTATTTATTTATATGCCACCTATGCAATAGCCCTAGGCAGCTTACAACTAACATACGTACTAAAACAATAAAATAGACATTCAAAATTACTCAGCGTTCAACAATAAAATCTCCCTAAGCAATATATGTAAAAACAGCCATGATGAGATATTAAAAGAAAATTAAAACAGATCAATGCCAAAAAAAGAAGAAAAATAAACCCTCAATAAAATTCAACATAAAAGGCTATGCAGCATCTTACTGGTAGGCTTATTCCTAGATTTAAAAACAAAATGCCCCATCAGACTTGTGGAAGTCCTTATTCAAAAGCCATTTACACAGATAAGAGAATAGTTACCATCTAAATGGCTTACCTGGCTATATTCGGCTTTTATCTAGCTAAATTCTAGCTGGCTAATAAGTTAGGCAGCTAGAATTTTACTGGATAAGTTAGGGGCGATCCAGGGAGGAGCTGATTTAGCCTGCTAAGGCCTGGATTTATCAAAATGCACTAAATAGGGGGTTATGGGCCACTTTGACATTCAAAATGAGATGTACGAACAGAACAGTGCTCTCTTGTGAAGATTTATGACCTTCGGAGTGAGGTCCATCAAGCTAGGTTGAGAGAACATTGCACAAATCTCATCTTTGGGTGAGTTTCCTCACTCCGAAATGTCCAAATAAATCCAGATACCTTGTCTTTAGTGTGGTACAAGTTTAGCTGATACTTCTCTCTGTGGTTGTGTCCCTTTTTACTGAAGCTTGGAGCTTGTAATCCATCCATGGCATGGAATGAATGTCTGGCCCAAGGGCCTGGGGTATCCTAACCAGGGCGGATGTCCCTTTTCCCAAACTGTATCTGACCGAGAAGGGCACTCCCGATCTTCACCTGACTGTGTCCCTTGTCCCAGGGTGGAAACTCCAGTTGTGCTTTTCCTGATGGTCTTCTTCACCAACTCCTCTTCAAAAGAATAGGTCACTAGCCCTTCTGAGGGAATGGCTGATTCTGGAACAGATATTACAGTCCAGATCTGGGCACAGAAGGGGGCAGTAAAAACGCTTCCTTCCCAAAGATGGAAATTTAATCTGGCAAAAATACTTCATCTAGTTCATAGGTCTCTGCAACCTCCTCTTGTAAGGAGTAAAGGGGTGTACAGATTCCCTCATGCACCTCTGGAGAGGGCGATTACCACCTCCCAGAAGGTGCAGGCCAAAAACTGCAAAAATCTTAATTCTCAGACATAAAATAAAAAAAACATACTCTCTACATCCCTCTTCCCTCCAGTCTATCACCAAGACTGATAGGCCAGTGCCTCTCCCTTCATTGCTAAACTGGGGGCCTCACTTTGGACAGCACACTGAGCACACACCTTCCCTCTCTGAAAAGCAAAACCACACTGCCTCCTAGTCACGTGGTCAAACCCCCACCATGCCTAACAGACTGCCTATTCCTGCAAGTCTCTAAGGGGCGGATTTTCAAACACTACGCGCATGGGTACTTTTGTTCGCGCCACCGGCGCGCGCAAGGGGGTGCACATTTGTGCAACCTGCGCGTGCCGAGCCCAGCGCGGCCTGCCTGTTCCCTCCGAGGCCGCTCCGATTTCGGAGCGGCCTCGGAGGGAACTTTTCTTCACCCTCCCCCCACCTTCCCCTCCCTTCCCCTACTTAACCCACCCCCCCGGCCCAATCTAAACCCCCCTCCCTTACCTTTGTCAGCAAAGTTACGCCTGCTGAAAGCAGGCGTAACTTTGCGCGTGTCGCCGGCAGCCCCGCTCCGTCCTCCGGTCCCAGGGGCATGGTCCAGAGGCCTCGACCACGCCCCTGGGCCGGCGCCACGCCCCTGGGCCCGCCCCCGAAACGCCGCGTCGTTTCGGGAATGCCCCCGGACACGCCCCCTCCCTCCCCGTTTCGAAAGCCCCGGGACTTACGCGCGTCCAGGAACTTTACGAGCGCCGGCGACCTATGCAAAATAGGCGCGCCGGCGTGCGAGGGCCCTGCGCGCGTAAATCCTGCCAAATTTACGCGCGCAGGGGTTTTAAAATCCGCCCCTAAGGGAGGAGCAGTATTGAATGGTATGCCTGTAATGCTAATGATTAAGCAGGACTAAGGCCACCTGGTGGAGACCTCATACTCTCTACATCTACTTTGGATAAATGAGCATACAAATCCCCACATGCAACCCAACAGCAACTTCCCACAACTATCATGTATTTTTTACTTGATATCACTCTTACCACTGTTATCCCAGGGCCAACTTTCCGTGACCCTCTCCCCCACTCCTACACACACACAAAATTAAAAAGTATGCAGTTATAATAAATTTTACATGGAAAAAAATATTCAAAGTAGTCTTTTGGGGTAAAAAATCATTTACCACAGGTATATATATTTTTTTTATTATTTTTAATTTATGCATTTTCAAATAATACAAGAAATAATAACAGAATACAGATATAATGTAACCCAGACAATAATTTGAGTTATTAATGTAACTTAAACTCCATATCTGTAACATCAGGTAATATGAGGGGAGTTAATACAAAATAAGCAGATAAAAGGAATAAGGATCACTAGGATCCAAATATATATCATTAAATTATAAGGCTACATCTGGTTACATTCTAATTCTCCTAGCCCGATGCTATGGTCACTGGGGGATGAGAGTCCAGAAACACCCGGAGTTGGGACACTTCAAGAAAAACATATTTATGATTAGAATACATAATCTCACATTTGCAAGGATATTTAAGTAAATATCTAGCCCCGATAGCTTCCACCTCTGTTTTTAATGCAAGACATTTTTTCCTTCTCTCTTGTGTTGTTCTTGCCAAATCTGGATAAATCCAGATTTTCTCTCCATGGAAAACTTCCAAACGGTGTTGAAGAAATAAACGCAAAACTGCATCCCGGTCTGATGGAAATTCAAATGAGACATAAAGAGTTGACCTTAATGGAATCGCAGTTTCTAATTTTGTCTCCAAACTTTCAGTCAAATTTAGAGATTCCACCTCTGGCTTGTTTTCAATAGGAGTAACCAAGGGAGATCTTGATGGAAGGTAATACACTTTAGAAAGCACAGGCAAAGCTTGCTGAGGCATTTTGAGAATCTGAATCAAATATTCCTTAAACATATCTTTTGGTGGTATCATTTTCATCTGAGGAAAATGTATAACCCGAAGGTTTAAATATTTTAAGGAATTCTCAATAAATTCCAATCTTTTCTCATTCATTGTCTCTGATCTTACAAATTTTTGTTGCAATTCTTCTATCTTTACTGTCCGAGCTTCTAAGTTTTCCAAGCAGTTCTTGTTTGTAGAAATTACACTTTCAAACGTTGTCAATCGCTGTTGTGACTCCAAGGTAATTTGGGTCAGATTAACAATCTCTTTTTCAAGTGATTTAATCGCTGTCCAGGGTTATCTCGGATTTAAAAGTGAATTTAACTTCTCCAGCGTTCTGGGTTCTCCCACTCCCCCCACAGGTATATTATTTAATCCTTTCCCCACCTCTATCCTCCCGTTATTGCACTGTTATCCTGTTTTGTTTTTTTTTATGTCATTAGTATAAGTCCTTTCGAACCTCCGCTACATGCATTACCCCGGTTAGACCTTAAATGATGTCTTACAAACACTTATTTAGACCTTAAATGATGATTTTTAATGATTAACTAATGTTTCATTATGCTTATTACGGTTACCTCATTTGAACACAGTTACCATGTATTTTCAAACATTGCTGTATATTTAACTTTTATATTTCAAACATTGTTGTTGTGCATTTTTTGTTTCATTGTAAAGCATGTTGCTGCATTATGTTCCAAACGTGCCGCAGTATATAAAAAACCCTTAAATAAATAGATAAATAAATGTACTGCTATGGTGCTAGCCAGAAAATCCTACAAAAGAGACACTTGGAACCCATATGGTATTAAGCCTATTTTAACATTTGTATTGTGGACTTGGTCTACAGAAAGCCATGAGTAAACTGAACTACAATTACAATAATCAGGCAGATACAGAAAGAAACGCGGGAGAGCGGGCGAGCGCCCACTCTCCCGGCGCGCGCACAGGCCAGTGTCCTGTGTGCGCGATGCAGTAAATAAATTTATGCTAATTAGGGCCCGTGTTAAAAGGAGGCGCTAGGGACACTAGCGCGTCCCTAGCGCCTCCTAGCGCCCGACTGTCAGTGGGTTTGACAGCCGGCGCTCAATTTTGCCGGCATCGGTTCTCGGACCCGCTGGACAGCCACGGGTTCGGAAACCGGACGCTGGCAAAATTGGGCGTCCGGTTTTCAACCCGCGAGCCGCGGGCTGATTTTAAATTTTTAAATTTTTAATTATTTTTTACTTTTGGGACCTCCGACTTAATATCGCCATGATATTAAGTTGGAGGGTGCACAGAAAAGCAGTTTTACTGCTTTTCTGTGCACTTTCCGGGTGCCAAGAGAAATTAACGCCTACCTTTGGGTAGGCGCTAATTTCTGAAAGTAAAATGTGCAGCTTGGCTGCACATTTTACTTTGTGAATCGCGCGGGAAGAACTAATAGCGCCCGCAACATGCATTTGCATGTTGCGGGCGCTATTAGTTTCGGGGGGGGGGAAGGGTGGACGTGCGTTTTCAACGCGCTATTACCCATTACTGAATAAGGGGTAAAGCTAGCGTGTCGAAAACGTGCATCCAACCTCGGGTTAACAGTGCACTCCGCCGGAGCGCACTGTACTGTATCGGCCTGATAGTAAACCTTCCAAACCAAAACAGCATTAACTGTCAACATACAAATAGTAAAAATCCTACCTATGAAAAGACAACACTGAAAATATTGCATCAGGCCCTAAAATACCAATATAGCACAAGTTAGGAAAACAAAACAAGTTAGGCTGCTATAGATCCCTAAAGAGAAACTTCATGCTAGCAGAAAACCTTACCTCGGTTACATATGCAGATTACAGACAGACCCTTACCAAATACAGAAAAAAAAAAAGTGACCATACAGTATAAATAGACAAAAACTGAACTGGAAACTGCAACAAGCCAGAGACTGTATATAGTGCAAGAATGGAAAAACAGAAATCTCACCATTCCTCACAAAACATCAAGCTATAAAACGAAGAAATATTAAACATCAGAATAGTGAAACCATACTAATAAAAAAGAATTAATATTGATTAATAATAATTAATATTACAATTTAAAAAAATTTGCCAGATCCCAATAAAATAGCAGACACATCAAATAAAGTCCAAAAATTAAAACAAATGGGGATAAAATATATCCCGTGCTCTCCTCACTTGGGAACCTTTGATTTCCAGTCACCCTGAGATTGTTGTGGATTGGTGGAGGAGAGTCACTCTGGAAAGCATAAATGTTCACCTCATCCATATCTATAAAGGTGGTAGGGGCCCTGGCTTTGGTGATTCACCCAGGCCAGGCTGCATGGAGCACAGAGTCCTATACGCAGTCAGAATATTGAGGAGAGCAAATGGCAGCACTAGGTTCACAATAGCTGTTGGTGGGGATGATTAGTTATTATTACTTCTGTCCCCGAGGAGTGCCGTGCACTTTGTGGTAAGGGTGGGGGATGGTTTAGAGGGATGGGTGGGTCTGCTTGGAGGGAGGGGGGGTATTGTGTGAGATCGTGGTGCTGTTTGGGGGCTGGTGAGGGGTTGTTACAGAAATGCAGTCCCAGGTTGAAGGAGCGAGAGGCAAAAACAGTGAGGTTTTCTCCATTTTTTTAAAATCAGGTTTCTGATACTTGGGAGCTAGACTTCGAACCCCGCCTGCTGTGAGAGTGCCAAGAGTTCAAAGCAATTCAGGGTCTGTAATTCATATCTTAAATAGAGGCTTAAGGGGCCTTAAACTCTACTTTCTGGAGGAAAGAAAGGGAAGGATATAATAGAAACATTCAAATATTATCTAGCAGGCTTCAGTCAAATAGAAGAAGGCAGCATATTTGTAATGGAATCTGCATACATCGCAGATAAAACAAACTAGGACAGCAAGCTGAGGGAACAAAGTAATAAAGAAGACCCCAGGAGGGACAGACGAGCAGGAACAAATAAAGTTACAGAAGAGGAAAAAAAGAGAATCAAAAGAAAAGGCGTTCCAGAGCGCGGAGCCTTGCTGAGAGCAGGCCCAGAGAGAGCCGAGGACCGAGGAAGGCGTGTGCCAAGAGAAGGGAGAAGGCTTGGTGCTGGTGACCACTCCCTGTCTGAAAGGGCAGCGAAAGGAGCTTGGCAGACCCTTCAGCTTCTTAACAACACTCCATGCAGTGAAAAAGTCCAAGGGCAAGAAAAGGGTCATCATGTAAAGTCACAAGAAAGAGAAACTCGGAGGAAACAGGAGGAAAGTGTTATATAGGGAAAGTGTACTTTTGAAAACGATCCACAGCTTTTCCCCCTACCTGAGCTTCTTCGAAATTGCTCCAGTCATGTGTGAAACTGAAAAAAGTCAGTTTGGGGACTGGTTCTGTACAAGACCCTAGTGCTACTGTGAAGGAGTAAAGCTCCTGTGATGGGTGAGTTAGGGAGGACCATCTGGAGCTATTTATGTGTAATGGCTCTAGTTTCTGACCCTTTCTGAGCCCCGACCTCTAATTAACTGGACGGTAAGAAGGATGGAGAAGCACTTGCCATTTCTGCTGTGCGTCTCCTGAAACCCCAGTGCCAAACTGTACAGTGTGACGGACAGCACATGCCATATATGAGCTCAGCTTCCCTGGCTAAGCATATTAGATAGAAGTGCTCATGTTATTATTGTTATTATTATATTTTAGTCAGATGCCAGTACTTCTTAGTGCCCACTGCTCAGGCTGTCAGCCCTGTAAGAGAACACTTAGTTGCCGTAGAGAGAGCCATTCTGCCTTTATATGCACTTGGCAGGCATATATGAATGGCCTATAAAAGTTCACTTCTTTATCTGCCATTTTTCTGGTTCATAAAACGTTTATTACTGTTATTTTTCCCAGTTCCTCTCTCCCCTCTCCCCACGTATAATTTTGATGGAGGCAGCAGCAGAGCGTTATTGTTCTCAGTCTGTTCCTCCTCTGGTTTTCTGTCTCACACTTATTCTAAGATTCCATGATCGGCATTTCAGGGCCAGCCTCTTATACTTTCTGTCTCATGCTCATCCCCAAGCCCCTAGTCATTCCTCTGGTGAATTGGCCTCACTACCCAGCCTCCTGAAAAGTGTGAGCAGAGGATGACTTTGAGATGCATATATTGGCTTTTTACGGCATCCGGGGAAAGATTGCAATTTTATGTTAATTTGACAGTAGTTTAGGAGTCAATTCTATTGTTCAATTCTCTGTTTTTGTTTATTGTAACGCCGTACGTTTTTTGTTCAATACTCTGTTTATTGTTTAATGTAACGCCTTACCAGCGACTGTTTTGTTCTATGGAAACCGACTTGATTCGATATGTATATCGAGAATGTCGGTTTATAAAAACCCTAAATAAATAAATTCGCCCCGAGGTTCGGGCCTGAACTTGGCAAGTAACACCAGATATTGAGGGTTACCGAATATTAACTGTCAAAAAATTATGTATCTGTGGGAAATTCAAGGCCTATTCTGTTGGAATGGAATATGATAGATGTATCAGGAAAGAGATTTTAAGCGATTCTTTTAGAATTCTTAACTCGGCCATTTTACAGGGCCCTATATCACTATTGCCATAGCACAATGTGAAACGTGCCCGTTTGTGTTAATTCTGGAATGTTTGAGCAGGCTGAGGATATCTTTCATTGTTATTTGAAGGAATTGTACTATGGCTGTTATTGTTTTCTTCATAAATAAACAAGCCTACAGGAAAACCCTGCTTTGCCAGTCCTTACCGACTTGGAAAGCAACCCAACTTACTCAGCATACATGCTCTCCCTCCCTCTTTCCTCATTCATATCTCATTCTCAGTCTCACAACCATACAGTACTCTGTACCTACGCCTTCATAGTATGAGCCTCATGCTCCTGCACTCAGACCCATCATTAAACCTATGAAAAAATACCAGGCACACTGAAAAGTGAACAATATTGATTTATTTTAAAAAAAAATGTAAAGTTACCTAAAATATGTGTTCATTTTCTTTTTGCCCCTTCCAGGGGCTGGAAGGTATTGGGAAGGGGGGGGGGGGGTTTGGTGTTGGGGATATTCCCTTCACCTGCTCTCCTTTCCTTCTGCCAGCTGCTCCTGAAAGTGAAGCAGTAGCATTTCGGAGCAAGGCTGAGAGAGAAAGCGGGGCATTCCGTGAGGATGCCTCACATATAACTCATTAAGCAGCAGGTGCAAAGCAGAAATGGTAGCAGCACATATAATTACACTGCCGACAGGGGCAACTCTTTCCCTCCAGGGCAGACTCTACAAAATGCATGCATGGACGCACCCACCATTGGCATGGTTGGCCTGGAAGACACCAGCTGGTTGAGAGATTGCTGTATGGTCTAGTAGGTACTGGGGGTAAACAGAAGAAAAATGGGAAGAAAGTGTGAGGGGGTTGGAGTAACTTACATTTATGAGTCTGTAACCCCAATCACCGGTCACATAAAATGCCTAGAGAATCTGCCCCAATAGGATGAGGGTCAGTCTCTTTAATGTATTTTGTGGGCTCAGGAATTTGGGCCATGCAGATGGTGCAAGGCACCCTGTTGGAAGCGGTGGGGTAGAATATTTTTTATCTGGCTGGTTAGGGAGGGCACTGCCTATCCTCCCCTCCATGAACCTGGTCCCTCTATTTCTCAATTAATGCTAGCATAAATAAAGTTTCCAAAAAAAAAAAAAAAGTCACACAACTAACAGGCTTAATTAAACCTCCCAATTTTATTTTTCCTGGAATTTTCAATCAGCAGCTATGTGCATTTTAGCAGCAGGTAAACCGTCAGTGCCAAATAATCAGAGTTCATGAGATATACAGTCAGAGTAGCACATACACTATAATAAAATATCTAGTACCTGAAGGGTTAAAGCACCATACTCCCAGTCCACACCTGAACAGAAATGAAATCTTCCCATCACCTTCCTCATTACCAATTTCTCTTTCCACACTCCACATTTCTTTCTGTCTTTCTCTCTCGTTGCAGGACATGGAGCTCAAATCCCCAATTACCCCCTAGAGCCTTTCGCCTTGACCCCATGAGCTACTCACGACCTCTCTTATCTCAGGCACCTTCTGTCCCATAGCCCTGGGACTCTTCTTCCAGCAGTGCAAAAACGTCCCCCGTTTCCTCCACGCTCCAGTCCTCCTTGGGCTCTTCCTCCTGTGGGTCACCGCTTCACCTCCCCTTTCCAGGGTTTTCCCTCAGAGGAAGGGATCGCCTCTTCTCTACTCCTCGAGCTTTTGGGCCTTTTTCCTTTAGGGGGAGGAGTTCCTGCAGGGCTGACTTCATACTGGAGAGGGGTCCCGGGGCCCCATCAGCCCAAGGCTTTGGCATCCTGGAGGTTCCTCTCTTCCCAAGTTTCAACTTAGAAAAGACTTCCCCACTAACCCTGCGTTCCCAACACCAAACCCCTGAACCTGAGAGGCATTAAACTATCCCAGAAACCACATCCCATGGATCTAATATCACACCAAATTACATCCAGTAGTCACTTAGCATTGCTCTCCCCACTTACAATATCCTGTACCTTTCCATGAGAATGAGGCACAATTGGGGTCCCCTAACAAATATGAAAAAATAATTGAAATCTCGGATGCAGAGAATGGAGATAATATATGATATAGCAAGCAACATAATATACACTACTCAGGGTCTGCTTGATGATTGATCTGTGCAATGTCCGTTTATTCCTGTAGCCAGCAAACCCTGAGACATTCCCTGAAGCTATTAGTTAGCACATTAAAAACTATGGGGTAGATTTTAAGACATGTGCATGCTCTACCCGGCGTGCGCACATGGACGAGCAATTTTATAACACATGCACACATGTTATAAAATCGGGGGTCGGCGCGCGCAAGGGGATGCACAATTGTGCACCTTGCACACGCCGAGCCGCGCTGCCTTCCCCCGTTCCCTTCCCCCTAGCCTGAGCTTCCCACCCCTTCCCCTCACCTTTCCCCCCCCCAGCTCTACTCTAACCCCCTCCCTTGACTTTTATCTTAATTTTTGTGCCTGCTGGCAGCCTGCCGGCACGCGATCTTCTGACACTTCTTAACACTTCATCTGTTTATCCTCTCAGTTACTCCAGTTACTTAGCTTACTCTGATTTCTCAGATTATTCAGATTGAAGATAGTTCAGTCCTCCTTTTCATTCTTAATTTTCATTCCTTGCTTTCTCCCCACTGTGGAGTGGTTAGAATAAAGTCCCAAATACTTTAGCAGAATGCAAGTCCCAATGCTCATTCCTTTCCTGAAGTTTTCTTAGTTACTTTAGATCTCCTTATGAAGTACCAGATGGGCACTCTCCTCTCAAGTATCTCTCACTTGAGCCAGCAGCACACACAGTTCTTAATACCTTCAGGTTTTTTTCCCCCTCTTTTGCCATTGGCAGGGATCCTTTCCTCACAGATGAATTCCTCCACGTTTCAGGTTCAGCTTGGAGAAGAGACGGCTGAGGGGGGATATGATAGAGGTCTTTAAGATCATGAGAGGTCTTGAACGAGTAGATGTGACTCGGTTATTTACACTTTCGAATAATAGAAGGACTAGGGGGCATTCCATGAAGTTAGCAAGTAGCACATTTAAGACTAATCGGAGAAAATACTTTTTCACTCAACGCACAATAAAGCTCTGGAATTTGTTGCCAGAGGATGTGGTTAGTGCAGTTAGTGTAGCTGGGTTCAAAAAAGGTTTGGATAAGTTCTTGGAGGAGAAGTCCATTAACTGCTATTAATCAAATTTACTTAGGGAATAGCCACTGCTATTAATTGCATCAGTAGCATGGGATCTTCTTAGTGTTTGGGTACTTGCCAGGTTCTTGTGGCCTGGTTTGGCCTCTGTTGGAAACAGGATGTTGGGCTTGATGGACCCTTGGTCTGACCCAGCATGGCAATTTCTTATGTTCTTATGTTCTTATGTTCTTTCAGAATGAAAGACACCTCTCTCCCAATGTATTGGTTCTTGAGACCCTGATACGAAGGGCACCCAGTTCCTGGTGGAAAACAATAGTCTCTGATTTCAAAAATAGGGGGAAAATCAAAACAAGAGACAGGAAGGGTGGTAAAACGTCTTTGTCCCCCCAACCGAGGAGTTAGTCACCAAAGACAGAATTATTTAAAGCTGAAACTCCTCTGCTTCGGACCACTATACTTGGAGGAGTAGTAGCATGCTGGAGGTCTTCCCTACCCTTGATTTATCCCCAAACACAAGGGCGCCCCAATCCACTGTGCACAATTCACACAAGAGTCTCACAGTAGTAGTCTCCAAAATTGGTTAAAAGAGTAAAATAACACCAAACAGGGTCAAAATGGCAGGCAGAACCTCAAGAGAATACCAGAATCAGCTCCCTTCAATAATCAGAAAAAATAAAGGGGCAGGAGACAGAGAGCCCCTGCCTCTTGAAAGGCCAACTAAAAATCCACAAGGATTGATGGTGCTTGAGGATGATAAACAGCAAGACCACACCAGTCCATGCTCCTGCGCGCATGTTATAAAATCTGGGGTTGGCAAGCGCAAGGGGGTGCACACATGTGCACCTTGCGCGTGCCGAGCCGGAGGGGAGCCCCGATGGCTTTCCCCGTTCCCTCCAAGGCCGCTACGAAATCAGAGCGGCCTTGGAGGGAACTTTTTTTTCAGCCCTCCCTTCCCCTATCTACCCCTCCCCCCCAGCCTTAACTAAATCCCCCCCTACCTTTGTTCCAAAAGTTGCGCCATGCCCTGGCACAGGCCGCTGTGCCGGAGCACTCAGCCCCGCCCCCGGACCGCCCATTTTTCGAAGCCCCGGGACATACGTGCTTCCTGGGGCTTGCGCACGCCGCCGAGCCTATGCAAAATAAGGTCGGCACGCGCAGGGGTAGGTTTTCGGGGGTTACGCGCGTATCGTATGCACATAACCCTTTGAAAATCTACCCCACATTGTGCAACTGAATTTTGGACAGATGGTAATAGAAACCTGTGAGGAACAGGTTGCAGTAGTCTAAGCAGGAGCTGATGAGAAAGTGGATAAGAATTCTGGTAGTATGTGTTCAGAATAGAAGGGATGGTTTTTGGTGATGTTATAGAGCAGGGGTGGCTAGCCTATGACTGTGGTTCTTTAATGTGCAAAATGTGGCTCTTGTGCTCTGTACTACGCAATTGAGAGCCACTGCAGAGGACAGAAAGGGAGGGGCTGAACTCAGGTGCACACACTGCAGAAAAGAACAGAGAAGTGCTATTCTACTCCCTGCTCCAACCCCTCCCCTCCTGCCTCACAGTACTGCTGATTGCAACAGAAACAGGAGGGAGAGGCTGGAGCAAGAAGCAAACACTTTTCACTGTTCATCCTTGCCCTTGCCTTTCCCCTCTCATCCTGTCTGCAGCCAGCAGCACTGGGAGGGCAGGAAGGAAGGGAGCAAGACAGGACAGCAAAGATGGGCCAGTCAGTAACCTGCTCAAGACCTTCCCACCCCACCTGCTGTTCTCTGTTATGCTGTCCAGAGGGGAAACGCTGGCGTGAACACTGCTCCAGGCCCAGCAGATCACTGTATTCCCAGGACTTGGGATTCAGCTAAACCCGAGGAAGGAGGGAGTTACCCAGAGCTCCAGACAGGCCAGAATGATTTTAGTGAGACAAAGGGGGTGAATGCAAAAAGGGGACGAATGCTTGGAGGGGTCAGCTTGAGAAGTGGTGAATGTTGTGGTATTGAGAAGCAAAATAGCCTGATCTTCACTGGATCAGGGTTAGTCTGGAAATCGCAAGAAACAAGAGTGCACTCAATAAGTTACAATCATAGCAAGATCCAAGTGACCAACAGAGATATTATTATGTGTCCCACTCACCCCGACACCACACATTGGACCCATTAACAGTGTGTAAGGAGGATACCCTTGATGCACACACACTGATGGTGGGAGAAAGATACTTACTGAAACTCGCAGTGTTGTGGAATGTCACTAGTTGGCAGTTGAGAGCAACAGTAGCGCTGCTGTATCTAAAAGATGGAGAAAAAAGAATGCATAGATGGGAAAAGATAATTTTTTCATAAGAACATAAGGAGTGCCATGCTGGGTCAGACCAATGACCCATCGAGTCCAGAATACTGTCTCTGACAGTGGACAAGCTGGATCACTTGGAAGTGCCTTGAAAATCTACTCCCTGATGCTTCTCCCAAATGTAGTGGGTGGTGATCCCCTTACCTGACTAGATAATATTAATGGACCAGTCCTCCAGAAATGTGTCTAAACCTCTTTTAAAGTCAGCTGTGCTATTAGCTTTGATTGCATCCTCTGGCAACACATTTCACAGCTTAATTGTGCATTGACTCTCTCAAATCTGCTTTAAATCTGCTGCCAGTTAGTTGCATGGAGTGTCCCTTAGTCCCTAGTACTATTTGAAAGAGTGAATAATTACTTTTTATTTACCTGTTCCTCACCACTCATCTCTTCCCAGTCATCCCTTCTCTAAGCTGAAGAGCCCTAATCTGTCTATCCTTTCTTCTTGAGGGAGCTGTTCCATCCGCTTTATCATTCTTGTTTTCCTTCTCTGTACCTTTACTAGCTCTGCTATACCTTTTTTGAGATGGGACGACCAGAACGTAAGATATGATCACACCATATTTATAGGGAGGCTTTATTTATTTTTCTTTTTTTTAGATTGACTCCATTGCCTTTTCATTATTTCATTCAGATACAGTAGGTATTTCTCTGTCCTCAGAGTGCTTACAACCTAAGGGGCTCATTTACTAAGCCGGGATATTTTACCGTGGGATGGGGGCAAATACCACACGGGGGAGGGGGGCATTCCTGTGATAATTGTGCCCTCTCCAGGAAAATATTGCGGCAGTTTCCCCGCATTATTTTTTCTAGCATGAGGAAATATGAAAAAATGTGCTATGGTAGCCCCTTTCTCCCAGGGGCTGTCAACGTCTTAAAGGACCATGCACTTGAAGCCCTCCCCCCTTCCAGTGTGCCAAAATTATCCCTGGTGTTCAACGGAACCTGAAAACACTTTACAAGTCAGAGAGGTCTTAGACGTTCAATGCCGTCGGGGACCTGGGAATACCTCCTGTTGTGGGAGGGCTTCAGCCCAGAAGAGATGTGTACAAGTCTATCTCATGCACATTCATTAGGGATATCCTAAAACCCTGACCTTTTGACAGCCTTTGAGGACTGGGAGTAAATACCACTGATCCTTGTAGTAGTTAGGATTATTTTTCCCTATGTGCATCACTTTGCAGATATCCACATTAAATTTCATCTGCCATTTAGATGCCTGGTTCCACAGTTTTGCAGGGTCCTTCTGCAGTTCTTCACAGTCTGCTTATGTTTTAACTACTTTGAATATCTTTTTGCCATCGACAAACCTGATCACTTCACTTGCTCCCTTTTCCAAATCATTAATGAATAATGAGGGACTTCATGATATTTGCAAAGTTGACAATCTGCAATTATAAGAAAAATAATGTAACCAGATGGTCAGGATTTATATCCTGACCTTGTGAGTGACTGGTCAGATAATGTTCTGGAGCTGGGAGTGAGATGCCACTGTGAAAAGGCTAGCCAGACCTCTCTGGGACAAGATACAGTTTTCTTCCCTGTGCACTGTCAGAAGCCCTCAGCTACTTCGTTACAGTGCAGAGGCCATTCATAAAATTCACACTGATGCTTAATCTGTGGTTTCATAGTAGTTGTGATTTTTTTGCAGGTCAGATAGAAAAAGATATTTCCAATCCATATCCACAGGCAATGTTCCCTGTAAACTGTGTACGTGAGCACATGTGCACACAGGTCGAGAAGCAATGGCACACAGGAATATATATGTAGCACACAAGAAAAGGAAAATAGAATGCTGTTTCAAAGAACCCTGCACACAAATTTATACACAGGGTCGGTAACTGAAACAGCCACGCGGGCGCACATGTAAGTGCGTATGCCGGCGTGTGCCAAAGGACACAGCCATATAATAACATACGCGCATATATGTGCACAAGGTATAAAATAAGCTGAATGTATGTATATGTGCACACAATTATATATGGACACGTGCATGTGTGCACAAATGCTGCCTCTACCACATACGTGGGGGGGGTTTTAGTATATGTGCCACCGCAATTACCAGTTTCCCAGGTTCATTCCCAGTTCGCCCAGGTAAAGAATAGGCTTCCTAATTCCTTAGGCTTCCCTTTTACCCTATTAGCCCCTACCCTTAAAACCCACTGACTAGCCCAGATGTTTTGTTTTAGGACTTACACGCCCTCCGTAGCCAAAGTAAAGTTACACAGAAGAGGACTCCGGCATGCGGTTGTGTGCGTAAGTATTTATGCACTGGTTTAATTCATAAATCCTGGAATGTCCATGCCCCTCCCAGACTACGCCCATGCGCCACCCTTTTCTGTAAAAAAAAAAAAAAAATGTTGTGCGCGTACTGGGAGATAAAGGTCTTGATGGGCGCCTTTTAAAATCCATGCATCGCACACCGGCTTGACTTCTGTGCATATCTTCTGGCTTTGGTGCACACCGGGCTTTTAAATTTCACCACTGTGTTTGAACAGGGCCCACAAAACTTTAAAGGGAACACTGACCACAGGTTTTAAACGCTTCCTCACATAATAGAAGTCATTGAGCAGCAGCAGCAGAAATCCACTCCTTAACTCCAAGGTCCATAGCCAAGTGGTGGTTCACTGTTTTAATGCTGAACCCAAAGGTTACTCCTAGGCAGAAAGAGATTTAGTTTAGTTGTGCCAAATCAGTTGAAAATACAGCAGCAAAACTCTCAACATCCATAAAGGCAATATAGCAAAAGCTATCTCAGCTAAAATTAACACTAAATAAAAACAAAACAGAAATCATATGGCTAAGGAAAAACCAGTCTGTAATTAAACTGCCATCCCTAGATCTGGGTAATATTCACATCACACTCTCTGAGTAAGTACGGGATCTAGGAATTCAGATCCATGAGAACATCACAATGAAAAAGCACATAAACAAACTTATTCAAACAGGATACTCCAAGTGCAAATTTTACATCGGTTAAAGCCTCTACTAACATTCCAGGACTTCCAAACTGTTTTACAATCTCTAATATTCTCAGACTATGGCATTTTCTTATGTTCTTATGTAAATCCATAAACTACTATGACGGTAATTAATTAGCAATAGTAGCTTGTGATCTATCTAAAGTTTAGGTTCTTGTCAGCTACTTGTGACTTGGATCGGCCACTGTTGGAAACAGGATACTGGGCTTGATGGACCCTTGGTCTGACCCAGTATGGCATATCTTAGACTTAGATTACTGCAACTCACTATTATTAGGCCTCCCCTCTGGACAATTAAAACCATTACAGCTACTACAAAATGCCACTGCAAGGCTACTGTTAGGGAAAGGGAAATTTGACCACATTAGCCATTCACTGCCTGATCTACATTGGCTGCCAGTACAATCAAGAATACACTATAAAGTACTAACACTCATTTTCAGCATAATCAATGACAGTAACTCCTGCTTATTAGGCATGATTCTCCAACCATACATACCACAACAAACACTTAGATCACAAAACAAAGAACTATTAACAGTACCTACACCACAGAACACTCATCTAACGCATATAAGTTCCCAAATTATGGAACTCTGTACCTGAGTCGCTATGTCTGATTACAGAAAGAAAGAGCTTCAAATATGAACTGAAAACTTGGCTCTTCAAAAAAAGTATGTTCTAACATAAAATAACAACTTGTAGAAAATTACATTAATATAGTTTGATGAACAAATGACAATTAATAAGAGACTTAAAGAATATTAAGGCAACTTACTGACTACCTCATGAAGATTACTTAAAAGGAACTAATTGATCATGAATTACTATTTAACAATCTAGCTAACATGTTTGGATGTTGTGTTGACCAATAATGTGAATGTTGCTTTTGTAAACCATTGTGATCTTCTTTTGGAATGATGTTTATAAAATGCCTAAATAAATAAAATTACAAATGTTTAATAATAGATCTGAAATTTCAGTTTTGAGTTCTTTCAGAACCCTGGGGTGTATACCATCTGGTCCAGGTGATTTACTATGCTTCAGCTTGTCAATCCAGCCTACTACATATTCCAGCTTCATCATAATTTGGTTCAATTCATCTGAATTATCACCTTTGAAAACCATCTCTGGAACCAGTATCTCCCCAGCATCCTCTTCAATAAACACCAAAGCAAAGAATTTATTTAGTCTTTCCACAATTGCCCCTTTAACCCCTCGATCATCTAACTGTCCAATCGATTCCCTCATAGGCTTTTCAGCTTTAAAAAGATTTTATTATGAGTTTTTGCCTCTACAGCCAACTTTGTTTCAAATTCTCTCTTAGCCTGTCTTATCAATATCTTACCTATAACTTGCCAGTGCTTTTGCTTTAACAAATTTTCCTCTGATGGGTCTGATGGTGTAGCTGCCCTGAACAGAGAACTCACCCATTTCTGCCACTTTCCTTCTCTTCCCCTGGTTTACTTTAACCAGCCTGTGCCACTGTAGAAGTTTGCAGTTAGCTTCATGGACAGCATAGGGGAAGCAAGTGATGAAGAGGATCGAGGACCTATAGACAACTGCAATGCACTCGAAGCAGGTACCAATGCAGCTCCACTGCAAGTGCACTGCAAGAGCTACCAATGCAACTCCAAGTGCACTGGAAGCTGGAAGCAGGTACCTGCAAGTCCACTGTATTGTCCCAGCCTGCACCCCAATTTACTCAATTTAATCTTATTGTGCAGTGTTTGTATGATGCTTAAGGCTTTGATTCATTATAAGAAAGGCAGTTAATCAAAACTAAGCTAAACTAAACTCGTTTGCTTTTTGCTGCCTGCCTGTTTCCTCAGACCCTGTAGTTTAGCCAAAACCCACAAACTCTCTAGACCCAGGCTGTTGCCCAGAGGAACTTCTCTGCTGGTCAGGTGAGGAAGGATCAATCTGTGGCAATGGATGCAACCCCATGCAGCACCAGTCTTGGGAGGGAGAGAGAGAGAGAAGACACTGCTGGTCCAGGAGTGCTTGTGCTGCCACTGCTCTTTCTCCAGGCCCCCCAAACTTGGAACTGGGGGGCCTGGGATAGCAGGAGCTGTAGTCAGGGGGTACACTCACTCAGATCAACCCAAACTGGCTGATCTAATGCTGGTGTTGCCCCATTGCATGCATGGAAAAGTGGATCCTACTTTTCTTACTACAGCTTTGAGCATACAACCTATTTGGGCTGACCTGGGTGAGGTGGCAATTCTACAGGGAGGTGGAGAGGAGGCAAGAATCTTTTCTAGATTTGTTTTGTCACTAGATTTACCAACTATCTGGTTTGGGACCAGTCTGTCTGCTTCAGCTTATTTTTATACTTTGTCCAGTTGAAACAGTAAGAGTAATCATAAAACCCCCTAAGGCACCCACGTATGTACATACCTCCCAGTATGTGGACAAAACTTTTTTTTTTATGAAAAAAGGGGCAGGGTGTGGGTATGGGCAGAACATGAATGTTCCAGGATTTAGGAATGAAACCAGTGCGTAAATACTTACGCACACAAGTGCACACCGGAGTCCCCTACTGCTTAACTTTACTTCTACTATGGATGGCGTGTAAGTCCTAAAACAAAAAAAAAAAACTAGGCTAGTCAGTGGGGTTTTAAGGGTAGGGGCTAACAGGGAGGCTAATTAACTACAGGGGTTAGGAAGTCCTATCTTTTGCCTGGACGAACTTGGAATGAACTGGGGAAACTGGTAATTGCGTCGGTGCGCATGTTTACTAAAATCCCCTCGTTTACTTTTAGAGCCGGCATTTGTGCACACATGTGTGTGTCTATATAAAATTGTGCAGCTTGCGGCCCATAGTGTCTATATAAAATACAGCTTGCAGCCCATAGTGCGGCGAGAGGCTGCAGATTGAAACACGAGAGCTGTTTTTATGTTATTGTCATTTGCGTTTTAAGAAAAATTTTTATGTTTATGCGATTGGATTGTGATCCTTTTCACTCTCTATGTGCTTTGATTGTTGATCATTTTGAGAGGTGGCTTGCTTCTGGTATTTTTGATTATATAAAATTGTGCGCACATGTATGCCCAAGCAGCCTATTTTCTAATATGCATGTACATATACACGTGTGCTAAAATATGGCTGCATCCTTTGGCATGAGCCGGCACACACGTGTACATGTGCGCCCCCGCAGCTGTGTCAAAGTTCTGTCTTGTTTATTTTCCTCAGGAAAACGACCCGCACACATCTATTTCATGTGGGTCATTTTCCTGAGATAGTTTTGAAAGTGAAACTATTGGAACCCTTTCACTTTGTAAACTGGTAGAAAATCAGAGGAGTAAAAAACACTAATGTGGACAGTTAGAAAATTATTCCCATTAAAAAAACCAAAAGGATCATAATTAACCGAAACAAAGCACCCTCCCACCACTACCATGAAAGGCTTCCACATCTTTAAAACATTAGGGCAGCTGCTATTAACCTCAAATGAGAAGTTTTCCATGGTATAGATATTCTATACATTGGTTTTTCATGCGTGAAAGGTTGGCCACCCCTGGTATATATCTACAGTACTTGAATATAATCTGATCTGAGATGTCTGATAGGTGGAATATAAATCACACAAATAAATATATGGTATATCCTGAAGACTAAGCCTTTGTTCCCAGATGAGGAAACTGTATAATTCTCAGAAGGTGTCAGCTCCCTGCAGCACCCTGAATTATAGACTCCCTTCAGCTGGATAAATCTTCAGTCAGCGAAAGCTGTGTTGCATTTTTCTTGAAATTCAAGCCTGGTTATAAAATAGAGACTCATTTTCCTAAGCCATTTGTCCAGATAAAAACCCATTTAAAAAAGGGCCGCCTGAAAATTGCCCTCCTTGTGCATGGTTAAAAGTATATGCATTGCTTCACAGGGCAGGTGCAAAGATCTGCAGCATGGACTTTGTAGCAATGCAGCTAATTTGAAAATTACCCACAGAATTTTTAACGAAAAGTTGTCCGGCTCTATCTCTCTTTAGTTTATGCTGGAGAGGAAAGTTGGTCTTAGTAAAACACACCGACAGGTTAGGAGTATTCCATTATGACATAAAAAGTGAGGGACATGTTAATTTCAGTTAAGTGAAAAGTCATGCTATACATTTAAAACTGGAGAATAATGATAACATGACTCATTACAAGATATTTTTTAACATATTTCACATGCTGGCCTGTAAGGCAGCACTTCTTCATGCACAGCAGATTGCTAAACCTTTAGTGGTCTGCAAAGGTTTTCCTTTGTAATAAGTGGATTTGTATGTGTGTGTGTATGTATGCGTGTGAGGGGTTCCAAGGTTAGATTGATGAGATCCGCGAACCACGGCCTTCGGGGCCACTCTGGGGCCACCAGGATGACCTCCGCGGGATGGCTCTCTATGCGACGCAGGACCTTGCCTATGAGAGGCCACGGGGGAAAGACGTACAGAAGAACTGACGTCGGCCAGGGGAGTGCCAGGACATCCACGCCCTCCGCCCCTGGTTCCCTGCGACGGGCGAGACAGACTACTGGAAATTTCCCCATTGAATCCTACAGAACTGGGGTAAAAAAGTGTTTTAGGGAGTATATCAATAAGATTGCAAGTGGGCAAGTGTTTTTGACTGCTTGCCCTTTAGTTTGTGATGACATCATAGCCTATGCATGCATTGCATTTTCTATGCCTTTTTCTTTAGGAAATTGTTACTGAAGTAACTGCATGCCTGAAAAGGCATAATGAGGTTCATGCATATTGTAATGATCTTGATAATGCATTCTGCATCTCCAAGCTGGCCCAAACACAAATTCCCTATTATACACTCATTAGCAGCCAAATTACCTCTATTCGTCCTCCCACGCAGCTTCTCACCAGACTCAGAATCACATTTTCAAAATTATCCCAACTCTCCCGAATAGATATAGTTTTCCTTTCCAGCCTAGCATTTTATCACAAAATCCTTTGTCAGAAGATATACTTCAAAATTTTTAATGTGAGTTGTCAAAATATGATCCTTTCACAAAAAGCCAACACTCGCCCCTCCTCCCAAATTATAATATTTAGGTTTCAAAAGGGAAAATCAAACTATGCCAAATGTTTTCAGAAAGCAAGGGAGTGGGTGAATGAAAATATGCTTCAATGAGTTTAGGGTAAAAACTGTAAATCCAATGGTTTTTTTTTGTTATGATTGTGTATGATTAAACTCTCCAGTTTTTGCACTTTTTGTTATAGGTATGAAAGCCTTTGCACATTTATACTAAAGTCCCAGGTTAAAGAACCATGCTCAGGCCTAGAAATGTTGTAAGACTGTTAGCAGCTTCACCATTCTTCAAATCAGGTCTTTCATGCATTCAGTATACTCATCATCCTTAGCATGATTTGTACCTTTCAGGAGAGTATGCGTAGTACCCATGACTATGAATGTGCGTCTTTCACTACTCTACTAAAAATTAATTTTTTAAGTGGTTCCATGCATAAGGAGCATGTATATGCTATTTTATAAACATTGAGCGTATGTGTGTATTCTCGGTTTCAAGCATACATTTTACCAGGGGAGAAAGGGGGCAGTTTAGGGGCATTTTGAGGTGGCGTTCAGAAGTATGTATGGTAGTTGCTATTTTGAAAGAGATGTACACGTGCACATTACCAGTCTTGTATGTACACTTTTACACTTTACAGTTGACACAGGCAAGTGAAATTGGACTTGCCTGTTAAATGTAGTTTTGGGATGGGAGGTCAGGAAAACTGATGGGGAGTCAGGTGAAGTGTTAAAGAGTCTAGGACTGTGTGAACTGGAGGAGGTATCGAAGAACTGGTAATTCCAAGTACTCACACATTCTTTATAAAATACCTGCCTCCACATTTAATTCTGGGTGGTTTTTTTCATAGTATCACAATTAATTAGTGCATAAAATACCTGCACATATGTTTATAACATGGGTAGAGAAACTTTGTGTCTGTTATGACCGTCGGCTGCGGTCGCCCGCTTCAGGCTCAACTCATGTCATCTCACGCTTGGTTCTCTAACTCCGGTACTCTCGCGGCGGTGGCCAGCCGCTGCCGCCATGTTCCTTCTGGCTCCCTGCACTCCAAGTGGCGGCTGGGACGCTGCCGACCAGTGTTCCAGTCCTGGGCTTCTCTAGTCGCGCGCGCCATCTATCTACCCTTTAAAGGACCAATGGCGGGAACTCCAGGCTCGTCCCCGGCTGATGACATCACTGGCCGGAGTACTTAAGCTTCACCTCCAGCCTCCACTAACCGACTTGGCAACAAGTTCCTTGGCTCCTTCTAGATGCCAGTTCCTCTTCCACGGACCAGTTGTTCCTGCCTTCGGATCTCTGCGCTTCTCCTTCCGGGTTCCTGCCTCTGCTTTTCCTGCTTTGCGGGACCTGGCTCAGCGCTATTTCTCCTGGACTCTCTCTCAGCGCTTCCCACTCCACGGGCCCTGGCTCAGCACTACTTCACCTGGACTTCCTCTCCTTGCTTCCCGCTCCTCGGGGCCTGGCTCAGCCCAACTCCACCCGGATTCTCTTTCAGCGCTTCCCGCTCCGCGAGCCCTGGCTCAGCACTACTTCACCTGGATTTCCTCTCAGCACTTCCCGCTTCTCGGGGCCAGGCTCAGCGCAACTTCATTCAGACTCTCAGCACTTCCGGCTCCGTGGGCCCTGGCTCAGCACAATTTCACCGGACTCTTTCAGCGCTTTTCCCTCCATGGGACCTGCTCTGCGCTACCTCACCTGGACTCTCTCTAGCGCTTCCCGCTCCTCGGGGCCATGCTCAGCGCCACCTTAATCGTGAGTCCCATCCGCAGGCACCTTGGGCCTCTCACTGCACTCCTCCTTGTGGATTTCTACAGTGCCTACTCGCTTCAAGATTGGATTCGGCGTAGTACTCCCATCAGACTGCGTCTCGGTGCCCCGTTCCTCGGGGTACCTCCCTGCGCTGCTGCTTTCTGGACATCAGCTTCAGCGGGTTCCCTGCTCTGGTCCTTACTCAGCATTCTACAGGTCGTGTCTGTGTACCTGCATCTCCTCATCCCGAGGCCACGCTCACGTGCTCCTGCTCTACTCCCTTCAGAGCTGCAGTGGCCTTGCACTCCCTGAGACTCTTTCTCCTCCTCCGACACTCTCTGCAACCACTCGCCCTACCCTCTCCGGGACCAGCCACACGGAGGTGCTCCTAAATCCTGCCGGCCCCGGCACTCAAGGGCTCAGCCTGCAGGGAACGAGGGTCGGTACAGGCGAAGTCCCAGCTTGCCTCTGTTCCCGGCCAGCCTCGCCTCCCGACGTTGAGGACCTGTGGGGCCCAACCCTTCAGGTAGCAACAACCCCCACCTCGGACCAAGGGTCCACAAATCCTAGCAGTGTCTTCTTGCATTGGAACTATAAGATCATGGTGAAACATGCACATGTACTTTTGGAGCAGAGATATGTGGTATTTTATAAACTGTGAAGCTCCCACCACCTAGATTAGAAAATACTAGTATTAATCTCTGTATATGTACTTATATAGGCTGAGAACCCAGGAAGCCAGGGTTGAAATCCCAATGCCGCTGATTGGGGCCGATGTAATTAGACCCGTGGCAAAACAGGCACTAGTTTTGAGCTCAGGTTTTCATCACCACACACAGCTAAAGCTGGCACCTCCCCCTGATGTAAATAAAATAAATTATGCAAATGATTTGCATGCACAAGTCCGCAGACACATGAAGAAACACGCATACATAGGCGTGGCAAGGCCCTATGTAATAAGCGGCCGCATCCGTGCCAAAAAGACACGCCAGTAATCTTCGCTTAAAAGCAAGCAAGCAAACGGATCTCCCTTTTCAGGGAGTGCATGACCCTGGAATATATTTATAATATTTCGAATAACTGTGTGCTGCAGAAAACACAGCACATGTATTCATGGGTGATAATTCACATCGCATGGCAGCGATAATGGCGGGTCTTTTAAGAGCAGGAAAAGCAATGCCTGCTCTATTGGCTGCATCAGTAAGTGCGGGAAATGTAGCATTGGCTATATAGGGGAAGTGGGAAATTGTAGCACATAAGAACATACGAAAATGCCATACTGGGTCAGACCAAGGGTCCATCAAGCCCAGCATCCTGTTTCCAACAGTGGCCAATCCAGGCCATAAGAACCTGGCAAGTACCCCAAAACTAAGTCTATTCCATGTTACCATTGCTAATGGCAGTGGCTATTCTCTAAGTGAACTTAATAGCAGGTAATGGACTTCTCCTCCAAGAACTTATCCAATCCTTTTTTAAACACAGCTATACTAACTGCACGAACCACATTCTCTGGCAACAAATTCCAGAATTTAATTGTGCGTTGAGTAAAAAAGAACTTTCTCCGATAGTTTTAAATGTGCCCCATGCTAACTTCATGGAGTGCCCCCTAGTCTTTCTACTATCTGAAAGTGTAAATAACCGATTCACATCTACCCGTTCTAGACCTCTCATGATTTTAAACACCTCTAACATATCCCCCCTCAGTCGTCTCTTCTCCAAGCTGAAAAGTCCTAACCTCTTTAGTCTTTCCTCATAGGGGAGTTGTTCCATTCCCCTTATCATTTTGGTAGCCCTTCTCTGTACCTTCTCCATCGCAATTATATCTTTTTTGAGAACATTTCATTCGTTCTCAGGTGCCGAGATAGTCTCTCAGCTTGGCTGAGTGCAAATTTGGACGCTCATGTGCCTAGATAGGTGCTCACCTGGGCTGGATGCTCATGCCCCAAGACAGGCTCTCAGCTGGGCTGGGCACAAATCTGGACGCTCTACCCACTCCTCTCCCACCAGCCACAACCTCTGTCACCTCTGTCACAAATCTGGACACTTGGGCGCCGAGATAGGTGCTCAGCTGGCCTGAACGCAAATCTGTATGCTCGTACACTGAGAAAAGCACTCAGCGGGTTATGAATCTGGACACTCGGGTGCCGTGATAGGCATTCAGCCGGGCTGGGCATGAATCTGGGCGTTCTACCCACTCCTCTCCCACCAGCCACGACCTCTGTCACCTTTCTGCTGCTGTCATCCATTGCTAAAGCTGCAGGATATACCACAGCATCAGGAACAGCTGGACACAATCAGAAATCTCCATAGTAATAACACCAGACAGGACAAGAATTTTCTTCGATTTGTTTTAAATGAGCTACTTCCTAACTTCATGGAGTGCCCCCTGGTCCTTCTATATCTATCTTCTAGCACGGCTCCCTGCATTGCCTGAGAATAGATAATCGCCTCCTATGCGTGCCATTAGCATGCTCTCGTGCAGAAAAACCCAGGTCTGTAAGCACATTTGTATGCGTTTTTTTTCCCGTGGCACAAAATCCTTATTACATACCCATATAGGACTTGGTGTGGGAAAACACACATACAAATGCATGCACATGCACGTACAAACCTGCGGGAGCTTCAGCACATCTTATCACATCGGGCCCATTGTGGCATTCAGCAAGTCACTTCATCCTCCATTGCCTCAGGTACAAACTAGGGTCAGATTTACTAAGATTTTTCTCCCATTCTGTGTCTCTGGGGAAAATGCTTAATAAATGATGTTCTTAGATTGTGAGCCCTCTGGAGACAAGGAAATACTTACAGTACCTGAAAGTAATTCGCCTTGAGCTCTTAATGAAAAGGCATAAGCTGTATAAATAAATGTTGTACCATACTTAGGTTTGTAAGTTGGGCTCCCAATGTTTTTGAGCATATGAATTGTTTGATGGAGACACTTACATAAAGTGATGGCGACCCATAAAGTGAGGGACATATACACAAAGAGATAGTAGTGTGCAGAAAGTGATAAAAGAGATCCAGATAATAATGGGCATACCAGGAACAGGAATTAGAGAAGGGTGCAGTTAACCTTTTTGGAGTTTGTTTTTTTTTGTTGGGTTTTTTTCATTAACCCAATTTTTATTCACATCAAGGAAGAGCTGATTAATGCAATCCGGAAGCAATTTAGAAGGTTGTATCATAGGGAATGCAAACCAGGACTCACTTGTGCGAATCGGTTCACACTTTCACAGTCCAGAATCAGTTCCTCTGCTGAGGAGAAGAATTTTAGGGTTTGATGCCTCATGGGCAGGGAGACGAGGAACTGTGATCCGCAGAATGCAATCCACATTTGGTTGGGTTAGTCACAAAGAAACCAAAAGGAATTCCAGATCGCTCGTCAAGAAGAATAGGAATCCTGATCCACTGTAACCATTTTAGCTTGAGCCATCTTTGACCAACTTGTAAAAACATGATAGAATACTGATACGTTAGTAAGTACTTTTATCCTTCTAAATCTAAATACTTCTAAGAATTTGACATAATCCTATTTGTCAGTGAGTGACAGATGTATCAGTTGTTAAACACCATAGGGAAATAGATGTATTTTAGAAATTCAACTTTGCAACAAATGAATCATATGTTAAACACAACTGTGAAGATATGAAGTGATTACAAAAAAAAACTGGACTGATTCCAAATACAATGAAAATTTCACCCATCCCTGAAGCTTTTCAAAGCTGGCTGAGCATTTGCCTTAGTGGCTATGTCTTACCATACCATTCTCAGTCTGCTCTAGTGCAACTTAAAAGTTGTTTTATAAGGCTGTGCATCTGCTGAAGTCAGGTGAATGGAGAACTAGGGTTGCCAACTGATTCCAGATGTTCTGACCTGGGTTGATTCAGTCCTGGGTTTACCCCATTGCAGGCAAGGACTTGCAGGTCTGATCTCCCTATTGCAGTCTCTAAGAAAAGCAAGACTACAAGTCCCTGCTTGCAATGCGGTAAACCTAAGACTGGATCAACCATGGCACACAAAGCTCTG